>NW_024884833.1:9622984-9731001 GCF_019232065.1 Centrocercus urophasianus | reverse complement strand
AAAGAAAGAAAGAAAGAAAGAAAGAAAGAAAGAAAGAAAGAAAGAAAAGAGGGAACTAGAAGAAACAGAGGGCTTCAGCGATTGCTGGAAATTAATAAAAAATCGAAACAGAAAAGCTTAGAATATAACAAAAGCACCAGATCTGAAATCTTCCACAAATGATTCTTTTGAATTTATTATCACCTGATCATTTTCAAAGCAGTTTTTAATGGAAAAGTAGTTTTTAATGGAGAGGGGTTTGTGTCCAAATCTGAATGTTTGGATGGACTTAAATCAGTAATATCTTGCTAATTTATTTGCCTTTCTATGTAAATAATTGTTACTGCTGTTTCACTCTAAGTAACTGTGCTTTACTCATATAGTTAGACTGTGAAATACTTACATAAATTAGCAAAGTAAATGTGATGAAATAAATAAAAAAAATCAGTAACTTGGCATTTAACATTGCCTTTTAATCTCAGAACAATTTAAAAAAGATTTAAGGTCCATTTGCATGGAAGGACTCCATCTGTATTACTTCATTGCTGTGTAATAAACACTCAAATAGAAAGAAAGAATTTTGTAGCAGATTTTTTTTTTTTAAAATACAGACAACCTAATCATATTACTTCAGATAACAGTCCATTTTAGAAGAAGTTAATGCTGAGAGATAATATTATATCCGAAAGTTTCTTAAGTTTCTTCTCTTGGCAGCAAGTTTTTTAGTCTCATCTGAAAGATTTTTGTTGTTTTCACAGTCAACTCTAGATTAAAAAACAGTGGTGTTAAGTGCAAGTAACACAAAGTGATTTGTTTAGATTGCCATACTGGAGGAAAAGCTGCAGGTTTCCTTCCACTTCCTGTCAACAAATGAGCTTTTTTATTTCCCCTAGCAGAGTAGACTTACGGAGGAAGGAATATGGCAGAGGTATAGTGAACTAGAATTCTGTGGGGCACCCTGAGAATGTAATGTTGAGGCACTGGCTGGCTGCTCTGTCTGGATTGCAGTTGGAAGTCTCACAGCACTTTTCTCCCCTTTAGCAAGAAGGTGTTGGGTTCCACCGTATGAAAACAAGCACCTAATGTGTTCAGGACCAGCTATGATACATTATTTCTAAATATGCTCTTGGCTGGAGAGCAGATGATTTATTAACTTGAGTGAAAGTAATTTTCAGTGATTAGAAAGAAGTTACTTTCAGTTACGGCCACAAACAGTATGTAGAGCAGATAAAATATAAATTATATATGTATAATTTTTCAGGCTGTGATAGCATCCATTTAAATATTACTTTCTTCTTGCAACTGGAAAATTTTTACATTATGTCTTGTTCTGCTGTCTCCAAGCAAAAAAGATGAGGACTTTCTCTTTCACCCCTCTGCAGTAGCCAGAACAAAGGGATACAGCGCTTTTTGTCAGACAAAACTGCACGTTTATGGGAAAATGACAATAAAATACTGTTATCGTTATGATGAAACAAGTCTCCATATAAAACTGAAGCTGTAAGTATTAAAAGCACCCATTAGAATAGTTCAGGATTTTTAAACTATCTCGCCTTGGCATTTTTTTTCCCCTCTTGATTATATCTTTAGGAAGAATTAACATTTTGATACAACATTTGTTCATGGATTTGCAGTGGTTAAATCAATAGTTAATGAGGTTCATCGTATAATTTGAGCTTCAAGTTTGTTTATGCTAGACCAACTTTATCCATACTCCAAACAAATTATCTCTTATAATCACCAGCCTGAAGATAAATCTCTAAATGTTTTTCTGATGATAGTGCTGTGGTTGGCAGGTGTTAGAAGTGCCTCCCAGGGACAAAGATTGAAGATGGGCTTGTTCTCACAAATCCTTCAGGCGAGGTTGTTTAGCTTTCTATCCTGTCATCTGCAGAGGAGCCTTGTATGGTGCCCTGCTAATGAAATCTAATAGGCAAAGGTCATATATCTTTATGAAGAAAAATTCAAAGCTGGTGAGTGATAAATGTGCTTCATGGGGCTCAATGGACGATGTTCAGCAATAAAATCCATATTTAAACAGTGTTTCAAACTGCTTGTCATATCTCTTTTTTGTGCCTTAACTACTTTTATAACAGTTCTCATTACCAGTGGTGGAATTAGATAAATACAGAAATAGTTCAATATGAATGCAAAGTTGTCTATGTAATTAAATAAAATAAACAGGTAGATACTTTTAACTGGGTAATTATAATTGAGTACGCTAAGCATAATAAATAAGATCATTTACATAAACGTACATGGCAGTATTGTCTCCGAAAATTGAATTATTTTATGAAATATCAATCTTGTGATAGAACCATACTAGGTAGCATGAAAAATGTGAAGATGTTGGCGGTTCTAGAGTCAGACCGTTGTAAATAAAAAATATCTCTGTCAAACGTCAAAATAGAATAAATAAATAAAAAGGAATGGAAACACAGGTATAAAATTGGAGATAGAAGTTTTAAAGAATTCAAGTCAGCCCCTTTAAGAAATTACTCCAGATCTGAAGTTAGAAGGAATTAAATAAACCAGATATTGTTTAATCACTGCTGTTTTTGGAGAAGTTACCAGTTCATTTGCTATAGTTATACTGCTGAGCTATGAGACAGTTCAATAAATCAACTCAGGCTTGATGGATTCTAAAAACCATTGCAATGAGTGAGTGGAAGAGGAAAGAAATCTCTTAGTATTCCCTCTTTGACAAAAGGGTATGCAAAGAGCCTGAATGGATGAATGGTTGATTAATTCTGCCAGAAATTTTCTTGACAGCCAGAAATGTGTTTTTGTTACCATGTTTGCATGGGAGCTTTTTGTAAGGTATGAATTATGGCATACAAATTTACACCTGAGGCTTGTCTGGGTAAAATGGACTGCTCATGGTCAGTATATACATGCTCGTGATGTTTTTTCTTATGTTTTAATTCATCACTCTAGCAAGTCAGCCTTTTCCTTGTTACCACTTACTAATCAGTCAAAATTGAAATCAAATAAATATTGTATGTGATTAAATGAGCCTTGTCACTGAAGTAGTAGGTTGTGGGTTTTTTTCAGTATTTTTAATTGTTTTACAAGCTGTGGAAAAATCAGATGAGATTCCTAAGCTAGGATGACAAAGAACTATAAAACTAAGGAGAATGAGAAATATATGCTACAACCACATGGTCTGTTGATTAGTGAGACATAAAAATGCCATTTCGTTTTTTTATTTTTTTTCATCTTATAAGTTTCTGAGGGGAGTAATGTATTACATTGCATATACACTACTTTAGCATAGAGTTTTTTTCTTCATTTTGTGTGAATTTTTTAATATTTTGTATAGGTGATGTTTTATTACGCAGATCTCAGAATTCCTTTATCTTTACCCTGTGAGTACCTATACTTGTGCTTTCCAAATAGGAAAGTTCACTCTACATGCAGTTAGCATACGAAAAATATGTTCATAGTTAGTTTATCCTTCAAAGTGGCCTGGAGAGAGTACATTTTAGCATAGTAAATTGCATTTACCAATAGTTCCCTCCTTGCAGCAAAAGTTGTATTGCTATGACTGCAAGATCATCCTTTTTTTTCATTATACAGTCTGACGTTAGATGACATACTTGAAAAAAGTGGTGGCATTTAGGCATCTAAATTTGAAAATTAAATCTATGTGCTTTGCTGTGTTTTGCACTCCAAAATATTTAGTGCCCTTCAATTGGGGAAACAAAAAACAAAAAACAAACAAACAAAAAAGCTTAAAAATGATAGTTTTATTTTTGTCAGTCACAATTTTCTGATTACAGAATATATTCATTAACAGTGAGAGAAATTATAAACTTTGAATTTGGGAATAAGCAAGGGTCTTCACTGTTAGCTCACTAGAACAGATGATGAACATTTGTTCTTTAATTCCTGCGCTATTTGTTTATTTTTTTGCTTCTTGATTTAGCAGTTGCACGCACAACAATATGCGCTCTGTTACCTATGCTTGATTATATTAATTACTTGATGTTATATCAGGGAATAGAAGCAGCACTTTCTCTGAATATCTTGAGCACTTCTGATCTCTTTCGTTCTTTTAGTATATGTGCACATGCACAAGAAGGCACAACAAAACTAGTTTAGACAGCTGAGGCTGTGGGAGGTTGTTTTTCTTATGGTTAAGAACTGGCATTCCTTTTGCTGAGGGTAGAGTTCCAGTTCTTGCTTTTGTTAGTGATCCTTGCTGATCACTTCTGAGCACCATTTGCAGGTGCTCCAGTGGGAGGGTGAGTGTTCTAAACTGAACAGGACACTGTGATGTCCTTCTGATATATGCTATTGTAATTTCTCACGAGACCTATGGTGGTACCCTAATTCAAAACTGTTTCAGCTATCTGAAAATGTGTAATAAAGATTACACAATAATAAAGAATATAAAAGAAGATTAGCTGATTACCTGAGCAGCTTTTTTAAAATTTAAAATATTTTTTAAAATTTTGTTTATTAGAGTGGTCAAGCCTGAATTTGAAAACACAGAATTTTAACTTGTTTAAAGCACGAGGAAAAGTTGTTTAGTTGCAATCTTCTTTCACAAAGATCATTGCTAAGTAATATTAACTGAAAGTAGACCAAAGGCGTAGAAAAGGCAGTTGGGCATGGAAGTGGCTAAACGCAATTAAATGATCATGTTTTGTTCAGTGAATCTTATTACAGATGAATTCTTCTTTCTTCTTTGCTTTATTTTTTGAGTTTTGACTAAGGTGATTGAAACTCTAAAAACAGAGCTCTTACCTACGGGATGGGGACTGAGATCAATGCTGAACGTCTTAATCACGTATTCTGTGGAGTGTTTCATAGTGCAGCACTTCCTGGTTACATTTCCTACGAAGTTCAGTTCAGGGAGCTTAAAGGTTAACATCAGTTGTAATAGGGGACCCTGTAGGACATGGTTGCGCAAGCTTGCAGGTAACCGTTCTCCCCTTCTTCAGTTTGGGATTGATATATTTTTCTCTCTGGAAACTTTAGGCAGCAGCCCTAAGATGAAAGTGTTAGAAACTGACAGCAGAGTTGGTTGCTACTTATGTTCTTTTCAGAAGATAGATAAATCCGGGTATGGCAGAACTGTCATTTCGTAGATTTAAATGTATAGCAGATAAGTGGATTCTTTTCTTACAGGAAAGAGAAATTCTGTGTAGTTTTAACTGCGTTTAACCAGTTAACTGCATTTTAACCAGTGATGTTGATACAAAGAAGAAGTTAAACAGTAAATAATCTGGTGTAGTCTTATAGGTACTATTCTGTTTATACTGTTTTCTGCTTTTAGCAATCTTACCTGGAAACCTCTATGCAAAATCGAGTTTATTTTGCTTTTTTTTTTTTTTTTTTCTTTAATTTTTATTTTATGTGGGGGCTTCTAGTAATTAGCTAGATTTACAACAAATGGCACACAGACTGTTAGCTCTGCATGTGTGCCATAACATTGGTGTTTACCCTATTATATTGCAATTTCAGTAAGTCATAAAGTTTTATCAGTTATCACACAGAAACAAACTGGGATACAACAGTACTGACCATGAAATAGTAAGAAAATACAGTGTTAAGCAGTGTATACTGACTTCTGGATAGTGATAATTGTTTTGGATGTGAAAACTGTAATGAGTTGCAGTGATATTTCTCATTTATATTTTGTGATGGCTGGGTATTTTTAGCAAATGAGTTGTCAGCAGAAAGGCTTCATTAGACCCATCAGGGTATCTGCCCATGAATAACGAATCCCAAACTGTACTGACAGTTTCCTTGAGCCAAAATGATGGAGCATCTCTGACAAAAGCCATATTGTGCTCTCCATGTGAGGAGTGTGAAGAACAAAAGAGACAGTTTGTTCTTAATTTGATCAGGTTAATATTGACACAGTTAGCTCAAAAGAATCAGAAGCGTGTGTAATGTACATTTACAGTGATGACTTGGGTAATTGACTGTTGGCTTCATATATCAGAAAGTGTAGAAAGGGAGAAATTATCAATTCTCTTTGAGTATTTTTTCAGAGACTTTGCTTCTTTTTGAGGTCTGCACACATTTTAGCTATTCAGTTAAGTTCCTATAAGAAAACTGAGTTTCAGAGAAATAAGTTCCAGCATACAGCCTGCATAAAATTTGTAATGCATTTCACAATAGGAGTGCATAATAAATGAATTGGTTGTGTTGCAAAATGCATCAAATTTCATTGATTTGTTGAGCTTTCATATTCTGTTTGCCTGAATGATTAAAAACCAAACCAAAACAAATTGTTTTAGAATGGTCCCCATGTTCTTAGCACAGTGTAAACTTTTAAAGTGGATTAGACAAAGCAAATGCATGGTTTCATTATAATTGCAAAGATACTCAATTTCTCCAATATCCACAGTGCTGTTCACTGATATATTTAATATCAGTTATTATCTATTTCATGTAAAGTACATTTCAAGTATACTTACAGTCCATTTTTTTTGTAGTAGGGTATTTGGAGGGCATTACAACTAATAATGCTTATATATGCTGTTTACCTACTGCACACTGCAAATACGAATTAATATTTAAACCAAAACATACAAATAAAGAAAGGAAAAGTACTATAAAATGAATAATTTGACCTTTGTCATGCTTTGACCAATCTTGCAGTTCATTTCCTGTTATACAAATTCATCAACACTGTATTTTACAGTGCTTGTAAATGATTTGGGGGTAAAAAGCAGCTTTTTCATTCATTTTTGAAGGAGATGTTTTATCTTCTGTTAGTGTTTATAATACATACAACATTCTGGTTGTTTACTTAGCAAATTTGTGGAAGATTCCATATGTCTATTATGTCTTTCAATTTATAGTCTTTAGTAATTTTATGTAAGAATTTCTTGTTCATGAAAGTCTGTTTGAAGATTTGAGTGCTTGTGTTGGTAGCAATAGTTCAGACGAATAAAATTTATGGAAATGTTGAGGTGGAACTAAGATAAGTATTAAAAATTGATCAGTAATATTTAATACTGCTAATAAAGTACCTTTGCTTTGAAACAATGTTATTTAGATATTTTGATTCATAGTCAATCAGATAAATTGAGTCATGATGCTGTAAAATGTGTAATTCAATCTTGATTTTATTAATAGCTCAGGCAACAATATCTTCCAACAAATATACTTTTTCAGCCATTATTTCAATGAGTTCTGTTCACCATTCTTTTCATTTGTGGACACATGTTAAATTAACAAATTCTGAGAAATATTTATTGTTGGTTACTAAAATGACTATGTTTGGGAAATCTTAGTAACTTATTTTCTCAGGTATTATCTGAATGCTAGTAAATGTTTATACAATAGGGTGATAAGCTTACATACTTGTCATGGTGCTGCAGAATGACAGCAGTCTTGGGTTTCATACCTCTGCTGAATAATGAAAATTTTGTCAGACAGTTGTCCATGGTGTAAGATTCATCCTATAAAGTAACAAATTGGCTGTGATCACTTAATTCTGCTCAACTTGGCCTATGCTTTGATACACTTTAATGGCATCCTCCGTATTAATGCTGATTTTATGTCACTGTAAAACTTCTCTTTCCATCTTAGATTTAAAAATCTAATCCATATGTAATCTGCTTGTTTTGTTTAAAGACATGATGTTTAATGTTAGCTCAGCTAAACTCTTTCCTGTGCTGCTCTGAGTGTTTTACAGTAGGCAGTGCTGGTCCATTATTTAAAAGAGAAACAGACTTGGTAAGGTATCTTTAAAATACTGCTTTCTAGAGCTAATGTTTTAGCTCTAGTCTTAGCATATAGTCTTATGTCCCTTTATGTTATGGGAACCCAGAAAGATGAAGCACTGAACTGGCAGTGGTCTTCATGCAGCACATTGGGCATATCCTGGCTGCAGAAGGGATTTCTCTCTTTTGGTCACTAGACCTTTTGCAAGGGTGGCTCGCAAAGTAGTGCCTCCTTTTTATGTCATTTTTATCATGTTGGCCCACAACGTATGAGGCAGATGTTGGCGGTATGGCAGTAGAAGTTGAACCTTTCCCCCAGTATTCTACTATATTTTATTGCCATGTGACATATTACAGCAGAGGAACAGTCTGATAAAATGGTGTGTGACGTGGAAGTGCATCTGAAACAAAGGTGTGTCATTGAATTCCTCCATGCACTGAAAATGGCACACATTCATTGATGCTTACTGAATGTTTATGGATACCAACAATGGATGTGAGCACAGTCTGGCAGCGGGTGGGCAAAAATTATCCCAGGCAGTGTTTCTTTCATGAAGTTTCCTGTTCAATCAGTTGATTTTGGCAGAAAATGTTTAATCCCTTGCCTTTTCAATCAATTCAAGAATATAGAAATAATTTAGAAGCTAAAGAATAATGAGGCTAGAAGGCTGAATGTGTATTAAACCTGTCATTTATTTACCATGTCTACAGTGGTGAACACCTGGTACAATGAATCTGCAGTTGAACTATGAGCTTCCTGGGTGTGAGTGAGCAACTGGGTGTGACTGAACAGCTGAGACGTAGTTGGACATTCAAACCTTATTCACCATAATTCTTCACCTATCTTCCTATTCAGAATTTATATGTGAATGTCCACCAGTAAACTGTTAGCTGACTTCTGCATGGTTTTAATGTAGATCAAGTTATTGTTCTACTTATTACAAACATCAAAGCAGAATTTCATTTCTAATCTAGGAAGGAATCTACTTCCAAAATTCTTGAAAAAAGATATTTTTTTTAAGTTCAACTTATAGGGGTGGGAGAGGCATTTTGTGGACACATTTGAGCAGATTAATAAATAGTATTTGTATTTATCTAACCAAAACAGTAATTTATCAGGTAGGAGACAGATGCAAGGGAATAATATTCCGATCTGCATATACAGTTGTTTTGTATTTATGATGAACTGCTGTTTATTCAGGGCCAGTGTAGCTTGGCAGCATCACAACTATTATAGCATATGACACTGTGTTTAACTTGAAGATAAAAAAAAAAACTCTCAAATACAAATAGGAACATAAGGGAGAAAATAAAGTTTCTGGTAATTTCTTCACTAGCAATTTTCAGAACTGATGACTGAAGTGGGACATTTGCTCTTCATGTGTTATGGCCCCAAGAAAAAGAATGGATAACTTACCCTGCAAAATCTAGCTAATCCTACATTGCACTAGTCTTAGGGGAACGATGCTTGAGCTGGGGGTAAGGCAGATGATTCAGCTGAAGTGCATCTATGCCAATGCACACAGCATGGGCAACAAGCAGGAGGAGGTGGACGTGATTGTGCAGCAGGCTATGACCTAGTTGCTATTACTGAAACATGGTGGAACCACTCATGATGGAGTGCTGAGATGATTGGCTACAAGCTCTTCAGAAAGGATAGACAAGGAAGGAAGTATGGTGGTGTGGTTCTTTATATTACAGTGTTTTGATGTTGAAGAGTTGGGAATGATAAAGTTGAGTGTCTGTGGATAAGCACTGGGGGAAAGGCCTGTAGGGGTGACATCTTGGTGGGGTCTGTTACAGACCATCTAATCAGGATGCAGAGAAGGACGAGGCATCCTGTGAGCAGCTTGCAGAAGATGCACATTCGCCAGCACTGGTTCTCATTGCAGGCTTCAACTTCCCTGATGTATGTGGGAAGTATAATACAGCAGAGAGGAAGCAGTCCAAGAAGTTTCTAGAGTGCGTGGAAGACAGCTTCCTTGCACAGCTGGTACAAGAGCCTACTAGGGATGATGCCCTGCTAGACCTGCTCTTCAGCAACGAAACTGATGAGGGATCTGGAGAAAAGGTCTTATGAGAGCAGCTGAGGGAGCTGGGATTGTTCAGTCTGGAGAAGAGGAGGCTCAGGGGAGACCTCACTGCACTCTACAACTTCCTGAAGAGAGGTTGTGGTGAAGAGGGATTTGGCCTCTTCTCCCAGGCAACAGACAGGACCCAAGGAAATGGTTGCAAGTTGCGCCAGGGGAGATTTAGATTAGACATAAGGAGGAACTTTTTCTCTCAGAGAGTGGTCAGGCACTGGAATGGCTGCCCAGGGAGGTGGTGGAGTCGCCGTCCCTGGCAGTGTTCAAGAGGCGTCTGGATGAGGAGCTACAAGGTATGGTTTAGTGCTTGTGGTAGCAATGGTAATGAGAGGATGGCTGGACTAGATGATCTTGCAGGTCCTTTCCAACCTTGTAATTCTATGATTCTATAACTAGAGCCACTGTTGTGTATGAGTGTTTCTATTTTCACCACAGATATGGATGGGAAGAGTAAGAAAAATGCACTGACCTCTAAATTCCTTATCTTATTTCAGGACTGCCTGTTACACAGGAATCTTATTGGTGATCTGAAAGCATTCATATGTAAATACAGGTTTGATGTACTTGTAATTTTGGCCAACTCTTTGTCAGATGATGAGCAAACAAAACGGCAAATAGCAGTATACTCGGAAAACTTAGAGCTTGGCAATCAAGTAAGTACCTGGAAAAATAAGTTAGAAGTATTTTGCTTTAAAAATAGTGATTTTTTTTTAAAGTATATGCAAAAGTTTAGAAACTAGGTGGATACAAGAAATAACTACAGTTGGCTGGCAATGGAGTAGCAATTTGAAATGACTGCATTATGCATGTGATGTGAAATGCAAGATTGTGTTACTCATGATTGCTTCAGAACAGCCTAATAGAAAGATTGGATAGTCACTGGAAGTACAGTAAGACTGTACAAAACAGAATTATTTATTTTTTACTGGTTTTGGCTTGTTTTTATATTTTAATATACAATACACAATGTCACATAGGACAGGAATTGTGTTCTACTCTTTTACAATGGGTCATGAACAATCATATAAATGAAACTGATCAGATTTCATATCTGTGTATTTTATCACTGAATAATTTAAGCTCTGAAATTAAGCCAAATTATTTCTAGAACAAAAGTTTATCCAAAGTCAAATGTTGTCTTTTTCCCATGCATTTGTCCCCAAATTGAGGAAATTACCACAGGGCAACTCGTTGTACCTTTGTCTTTTTCTTAAAACTTCTCATTTTAGAAACAGGTACCTAAAGGACCCTATTGCTTCAGGATCAACATAAATGTTTTTATTTTATGAACTTGATTATTCTAGAAATTCTTCTCTCACATACCCTTTATATATTTTACTCAGATTTCTTAAGGCAATAATTAAGAATTTGGATTTTCTTTTATTAATGAAAAATAAACTTGGAAGTCAAATTGAATCATTTCATGTAAACATTATGATCAATTGCATAATATATATTTTATACCAAGCTTTTAATATTTCACTGATTTAGTGTGTAAAATGTCTGTTGTAAATAAATTGGAATAGATAGCTATGACTGTGTTGCACTGTGGAATAGACTGTGACCTGCTACCTATGATTGTAATTGCTTTTTAAACGTCCTGTTTTTCAACAGATTTGCTGCGAATTAGAAGAATGTCAAAATCCTTGCTTGGAGCTGGATCCACTGGAGTGTGGATGTGACCAGATTCTTATTTATCATCAAGAAAATTCTTTGGTTACCTGTGATCAAATTTTTCTTCTCATTAAGGAAGTCATGAATAGAAGACAACCAGAAATGGTATCAAACAGTAGAACATCTTCTACTGAAGCTGTCGCTGGAAGTGCTCCTCTTTCACAAGGGTCTTCTGGTATTGTGGAGTTATATGGCTCTGATGTAGAACCACAGACCAGTTCTGTCAACTTTATAGAAAATCCTCAGGATTTAAATGGATCCATTCAAGCCCATGTTGATCTTAATGTAGACCTTGTGAGTCCAGACAGTGGCTTGGCTACCATTAGAAGCAGCAGGTCTTCCAAGGAGAGCTCTGTTTTCCTTAGTGATGACAGCCCTGTTGCAGAAGGTGCTGTTTCCCATCATAGTCTTCTGCCTGGCTTTGATTCCTACAGCCCTATTCCTGAAGGAGCGATAGCAGAAGAACAAAAACCTCAATCTAGAGACAGCAGTGGTAACTTTGACCTTTTCAATTTTGATCTAGCACCAGTGGTTACAGCTCCATCTGAATCCTCTTCTCGTTCTGTTGACTGTTCTCCAGCAGATGACTATTTCCTTAATAGTGATTCATCAGAAGGGCAACAACTTGCTGTGCAGAAAGAACATGACGAAACAAACTTGCTAGAAAGTGATACGGCAAATTATTCAACTGACTTAATTATGACAGCAAAAAAGGAAGATAGTTTAGCTGAATTTGATGTGAGTCCAGGAGAAATGTTTGAGAAAACTTCAAGTTTGATTAATTTAGTTGAGGGTGATACTTCCTCACCAGAAATGTTGAAATCTGCTGATTCAAGAATTCCCCCGACTCCAATGAACAGTCTTGTAGAAACTTCACCACTAGATAATGGGCAGCCTTTATTTTTCCCACAAGAAGTTATTAAAAAAATAAATGAAATAGAGGACACAAAGTGTTCTCGTTCACGTGTCAGATATGGAAGCTGGTGGGATGGCTTTGACTTAGAGTCCCGAAATACTGATACATGGAGTTCAAGTGAACAAGAATCTGTATTTCAGAGCCCTGTCTTGTGGAACAATTGTAAAGCAAGCCCACTGCTACAAGGACATATTGATAGAAGAGCATCAGATTCTGTTTTCCTCCAAAAACAGCCTGAGCAAATGGAATACACGACAACAGATCTGTGGGATAATCAGTTTAAACTAGATAATCAAAAACAAGAAAAAAAAGAGGAAAACAGTGAACATTTGTGTTTGCAAACTGCTTCTTCAGAGGGGACAGAACAAGAATCAGAGAGTTTTAATGCTGCATGGAAGATCAGTCAGCCAACACCTGTGATGTCAGATGCATGGTCCAGTGGAGAAGGAAAAGGAGACTCTTATGATGTCTGGATGAAGTTTGACACAGAAAATATTGCTAGATCCTCAGAAGAACTATGGAATGTGTCCAGACTGGATAGACAAAAAAAATCAGTTAATGTTCCTGAGAAATGGACCAGAACAAAACATAGTTTATCAGATTCTTCAGAAATTGTAGCAGACAATGAGACTGAAAACTCACCTACCCAGGTATCTCTACAAGCCTGGGATAAAAGAAGATGTTATTCCCTAGAAGAGAGTCAATCATCTGAAAATACAAATTCTGATATCAACAATATGCAGAATAACTCCACATTAGAAACAGAGAAAAAAACTCTATTTGGCGACCCTAAGAACAGGCCAATACAACTTGAAAATGTAGAGACCTGGAATAGGTATGATAAAAACATCAGGAAAGAGGTAACGGAAATAGTGGTACCCTGGGATGATACCTTCTTGTATAAACACTCAGATCTTTGCTCATCAAATATAAGTGAAGACTTAGCTGTTTCTCCACCAGACACCAATTACTCAACATCTGATTCTTATATATCACCTACATATGTGGAAAATGGAAGAGAAAATGAGGGTGGAGATTTTGCCCAAGAAACAATTACTGATAAATTGATAAGCCCAAATTTGGCTGAACCGAAAGAACTTGAGAAAGCAAATAATGAACTATTGTCTCCTATAAACATGCCCTTTTCAAGATGCAAAGACACAGGCATTTGGAGCACGCTCTTAAATAATGTTGATGCCCAATTACAAGAAAGAAATTCGAACAGTACTGCTCTTTCTACCTCTGCTAAACTGTTACTTAATTCAGAACAAGCAACAGATCAGTATTTTTCAACCGAGGTACATACCAATGAAAATACCTTTTCTGCATTCGAAAACAAAAGAGTTACAGCACTATACAATCCAACAGTGAATGACTTATCACCACCACAGAATGAAGGAAATACTGCACAAAGTTTAGCTGCAAATATAGAAGCATTGAGCAGTGCTCCTGTAGAAGACACAGGCACATCTACACCAACTTCAGATGCTGGAAATAGTTTGGATCTGAAAATACGTGATTTAGAAAGTGAGACATCGAGTAAGGAGCCAGCACAAAACACTCCAGATGTTGATGAAAAATTGAGTAGTCAGCATTTAGAGCAACATCTTAACTCATGGAATTTACAATCTGAGCAGGATTGTGAGAAAGGCTGGGACAATGCCATTGTCATCTCTCAGGAAGGAGAAGAGGAATATAAGATAACAGATGAGACAGATGGAAAACAAACTATTACTGACATTTGCAGCAAACCAGCAGAAGACAGCAGTGAGCCTTCATGTAACACAGATTCAGAAGACAAGAGGTCAAAATCTGAGTTTTCTAGATCGCTAGAAAAAATAAGGACTAGTTTTAGTTTGGAAGACTTTGTCACAGATAATGAGTCATTTTCCAATCAGAGTAATCTAATCAGTCAAGAGGAGAGGAAGGAATTGTCACAGAATGATGCAGAGTCTTCTTCAAGTGCTTCTGAGGAAGACAGAAATTATGAATCTCTTGGTGACTCCAGACCACAAAGTTACAGTTACAGTGAAATATTACAGCCTCTTACTGAGAAAGATGAAAAGGAGACTGTAGTGATAGAGGATGCAACAAGTCCTGAAACGGAAAGTATCTTTGAAAATAATTCTTCTAAAATGCCTGCAAAGTCAGATAGCTGGAATGACTCTGGAAAGAATGACTCTGGTTGCCACTTACCTATGTCAATTCCTTTGATGAATGAACCATCAGAAATATTGGGAGATATAACAGAGGGCTCACATAAAGTGTTGAACCACCCACACGTAAGCAATTCTAAGTTAGTGTCTTTTGAAAATAGCTCAGAACTAAGCAGCACTCATGAAAATATTTTCATAGATGAGTCTCCATCTACTAAATTTAAGAAGAGTCCTTCTGCTGGTTATGTCAGTGTTCCTGACATCACAGACATGTCTATGATGGATAATTCATTTTCACATGATATAGCTTTGGGGAAAAACGAAAATTCTGAAAATTTAGAATCTGCTGATAAGCTTTGCAGGGAACTGTGTGTAACGCTTAATAACAGTTTTCCTGAAACTGCTTGGAATTTACAGCAACATGAGGATTTTAAATCTCCTGGAACAAGTCCTGAAGCAAGTGAAGTCCATGAAATGGCAACCACCACAAGCAGCCTTTCAAAGGATATACAGATCAGAAGTTATTTGGAGAAAGATAATGTATGGAGTGATACAATAGATGATTATACACACTCAAGTGGAACGAGTCCTGATTTAAGTGATGCATCAGTGAATGTGTGGGGAGAACTTCCAGTTGACAGTAATCACAAAGAAAAAAAAGATATGTGGGATAGTAAAAATGATAAAAATCTTAAGGAGGCTTGCAAAATCAAAGACTTTGGGAATAAAGATCAAGAACAATTTGAAAAAAGCACAGCACAGAATAAGGTTCCCAAAAGCTTAGATTTTTGGAATGCTCATGTAGATGATGATACTGTATCTTCTTTATCAAGTCCGGAACTAAATGAGGATTCAGAGAATTCAGAGGCATGTCCAGAAGAACTGAATGAAGATTCCACATATGAAAACAAGGAGCACAAATTATCTGAAATTGGTGCAGATTATGCAAAATCAAATGCAACAAGTCCTGAAGCAAATGAAGACAATTTGGATGCAAAAAATGAAGTGGCAGAAGACATCTTTGCAGATATCTTAAATAAAAACCCTGAAACTGTTGAAGTTCAGAATGTATCACGGGAGGACTTTAACGTAGTAGAGCATAATGAGACTTCTGAATATTTAGATCAGCGTGAAACACTTCAGAATAAGGCTCAAGTGAGTCTTTGCAGCGAAAAAGTGGGTAGCACAGAAGGTTCACATTTGTATCAGATGAATGCAGATGAAACAATGACTTCTGTTGGTGGTAAAAAAGAATACTTTGCAGAAAGTGGTATGTGGAGTTTGTCATTGGAAGCTGATTTAGGAACTGATCAGAAATTCAGTGTAGGAACATTTGATTTTCCGTATGACAGTTCAGGATGGTGGAATTCACCAACTTGTGGAGAAAACCTGGTGGAAGACCAGAATTCGATTTCAAGTCACTCTGCAACATATCAAGTAACAAACAATAAGGAGGAGTCCTGTAGATCACCTGCACAAAATGAAGAGCTAACAGAAACGCATTCCACTGAACCAAATGATGGAAATCAGCCTGTTCACCTGTACTGTGATGTGGAAGAAAATGAAAGGCTATTATATCCTATGAATCTTTCTGATAGCCAAGTAAATGAAGACACTGAGGAGTTCAAACAATATGATCCTTTTATACTAGATGATACAGAAGAAAGGGACTTGAAAGAGCAGTTTTTTCCCACAAATGAGAGTAATCAACTGTCTTCACAGAATACTTTTTCATATGTTCAACAAGATATGTCAAATACAGCAGATCAAAAAACCATAGTACATGATCAACCAGAAGGCCATGAGGGAAATGCAAATCTCATCCCTCTAGAACAACAGCTAGACACTGGTGAAACAGTAGAACACAACCATCTACCAGCTTTCACTATAGAAGACTTGTCTTTTGAAATGACAGAGAAGTCAAGTCCAATGTTGAATGTATTGGTTTCCCAAACTGCACTTATCCCAGATATTTTACAAGATAACACAAAAGAAGGTAATCAGTCATTTTCAATGGAACCTGACCTGTGGACTAGTGCTGAACAGCCTGTCACTTTGAAATCAGTTACTGAAAATCCTGATATATTAAATCATTGTGAACAAGACAGTAGTTCTGAGGCGTCAAACAGTCCAGATGTGTGCCAAGAATATGAAGTTAAGCATGCCTCTATCCCATCTTCCCAGATTAGTGTAAAACCTGAAAGACAAGATAGTCAGATGACTCACATGCAGTCAAATAAGAGTAAAGAGATAGATTCTGACACAAAGAGTCAGTTTGTAATGCAGAAGACAGAGGCTGAATCTAAAAGTAGTAGTCCCCAAGACTGTGATCAGGGAAAGACTGATGAATCATATCAGCTTATGTCTTCTAATTCTCAGGAGCCTCTCGAATTTGCAGTTTTGGAACATGATCTAGAAAATAAACCTGCTCTTAAGACAACTGAATCAGTCAACATCCCCAGTGAAGTTTTAGGAATGACATCATTAGATCTGAAAGATGCATTCCATGAAAGTTATATTCCTGTAAGTTATCAAGGAACACCAACAGATTTGTCTCAAATGGCGACCTTCCAGACAAACTTGGTTCCCATGAATTTAACTCTACCTGATAAAGCAGAGCAGAACTTGAAAGAAATTAGTGCTTTGGATGAAGCTGGAAAATATTCTGATTTTGAGAAGGTAGCTATAACTGGTGATGACATACCAGCAGAGTTCTTGGATGAATCTGAGAAGGGTTTGGAACATAACATCTGTAACACGTCAGTCAGTAGTATGACAGTGAGCACATGTGGTGAAATTAATATATTAGAAGTAGCAGGTAGTGAAGCAACAGAAGGAAAATCAAAGAATACACAAATATTCTTTCCCAAATCCTTTCTTCTTGGTGATAATGAGGGCTTTGAATCTAATTCAAATGATCAATTGAACATAACAAAAGAATGTGAAGACATAATTGAGAAAGATGTTCCTGTGTTTAAGGAAATGCCCAGCGACCAGTCACTAGTGGTGTACACTCCACCATTCTATGTGTCTTTTGATGCTGAACCCTCTAGCAGCAGATGTACAAGGGGTGAACTCTTGTTAAAGCAGCCATTTTGTAACAATGTTTCTTATGAAAAGCCTTTACCACTAACTCCCTTGGAAGGTGATGAAGGCATCCTAATGACCAAAGAAAATAGCATCGAAGATCAGGTGTCTTTACCAGAGATCCTTCAGAAGAATCACATGTCAGAACCTTCATTCTTAGAGTCCCAAGAAGCTCTCGGAATTTCTGTGGTTTTGAAAGAAGCAACTGATCTCGACTCACCGCCAGGTGGAGATAAAAGATCACCTGCTGGTAAGAAAACAAGAAAGAAATGTCTGGAGTATTACTGCTGAATGTTCACATATGTGTCCCCTTGATGTACAGAGCTCTGCTGTTGGGAGTAGTTCAAGCATTCTTCTTCTAAGCACGTTTAAACCTTTTGAACTTTCAAGTTGGGATGTTGTTTCTGTTGTTTGTGCAGGATCTATGGGACACTGAATCATTTTTCCCTTAGGAGTGATTATGGTGTTAATGTACAATCTTTAATAATGATTATGATATTGTAAAATTCAAGTACACATTAACAGAGTCTGTCAAAGAAAACTGAAAGGAACTTTATCTTACAGTACTGATTTAGCCATGGTGACTAAAATAGTAATTCAAAAACTAAAAAGAATTTCTGTTTGTCTGTTTTTTTAGAAGCTGATGCTACTTCCGTGCTTAGAAGAGAGAATAAGCCAAGAAATTCTTCTGAGAGCCCTGAACTGGAAAGTACAGAGAGTAAGGAGGATATGAGAATGCAGGTTCACAGAGATCCAGCTTCAGTAGAGATGGATTACATCCTTGTTACTGAGGAAGAAAATGTGGCTTCAGCAAGGGAAAGTGATTTTGTGTTTCAAGAGGCTGTTGTACCTGGACAAATAGAATCTAATGAAGGCTTTTCACGAAGCCCATTGGATACCTTTCAGTCAATCTCCATAATAAATGAAAGGGAAGACCAATCTGCTTGTGGGGCTGAATGGGACTTAGATGAGAAAAGCTCTTCTGTTGTGCCTCAAAAACTCGAGGATGAAAGGGAATCAGGAGAAAGATTTGGGCAAGATGAGGGTTGGATTATATTGGGCCAAAATGAAGTCTGTGATATATCATCTGGGGAAATTTCTGCTGAGTCAGAGATGCCAAAATTTGAGTCTGGACATTGTGGCAAAGTAGCAGAAACTGCTGAAGGGAAGGAATCAACTCCTGAAACTCAAGTAGAATTTCAGGTAGAAACTTCTTTTACAAAATCTTTCGAACACAAAAGCTGTGCTTCCTTCGATGCGCTATGACAGTTTGGATATCACAAGAACACATGCTTTTGTATTGCAGGAGGATGATGGTAATGGTGCGTGGGAAACAAATAATCAGCAGGAGCTTGGGAATAACACATTCACAGAACAAGAGCTGAAAGAAGAGTCTGTGCTTCTCAACAGTGAAAGAAAACTGAGTGAGAAATCAGGGTAAGAAAAAAAAAAACTATCTGTTTCTTTTCAGAAGTCTTCTGTTCTTTAGTTATCAGAGTTATTAAATTCTGTGAGATCATTAAGAGACGTCAAGACTTTCAAGTCTGAAAGTTTTATTTATGTGATTTAAGTATCACTGTATTCCTCACTGTATCAAAACAGAATCTTGATTCTTGGTTGCTTGAGTATGAATCAAATTAGGATTCTTTTGTAATGCTGGAAGATCATAAATCCACTTCCTTGCAGAAAAAATCTGCCTTTGACAAGGTCCAGTAGACTTCATAACCTATATTGAAGTCTGGAATAGATGTGGCCAGGATATCTCCTGGGCTAGGTACTGGTGGTAATTCTGGTATAAATGCAGTGCAATGCCAGTGATGAGATTATGAAGGCGCTGAAGTGAAATATTATTTCTGCCTTGTGGAAAAATGTTTGGAATGAAGACAGGAAGCAGTAGACACGTAGGGTCAGAAGAAGATACGACTTTTAGAAGAAAGTAAAGGATGATGGAAAATTGCTATCCTTGTAGTTATTTTCAAGCTCTAATCAGATCTGAGCAACATTTTTCTCTGTGCAGGCTGGCTTGGTTGTTGAGACAGTTTTAGTGTATTTGCATCTCCCTTCAGGTGAATGTGCAACCTCTGTGTCTATAGCTTTAGTGACTTCCACCAGACGGATAGAGGGGTGACTGGACTCCATTTACTGGACCGTTTTAGTGCTTCTGTTGTTGTCTTGTCTTTTACAAGCAGAGGTTGTAACTGATCTAGTGATGCAAGTATGGAAGTCTGGCTTCATTTCTCCTGGACTGCAAGGTCTGCAAGTGCTAAGGCTTGCAATTTTACATGATGGAAACTGGCTTGGTGTTTATATAGTGAAATTCTTGTAAGCAACAAAAGAAAATTCCCAGTAGAAAAGAGAGATGTCACTTCTTCACACTTCTTTCTCCTTTTCAGTTGCACTTACCCAAAACAGTGTGTTTGGTATGAAATGTGGAAAAATGCTGTTTTTCTGAAATACGTGGCTGATTTTCTATTCCAATTTTTCCTAAGCACTTCAGTGTAGACACATGACATCCACAACTTCTGTTATCAAGTTCTGACTTACAATTTATTCTAAACATTTTTCTTCTTGTATTTTCACTAACAATTTCGCAATTTTAGAAATAAGCTCTTTTTCTCTCAAAGGTGTCATGGGTGTCTGTGATATTGTGATATTGCTAATAGCAAATACAAATAGTCTCTGACAGAAAAATGCAGCTTTTTATTAACCCAAACATAGCACTTCACGGCCTATTAACATTTCCAAAATGAGGAGTTCAGTAGCTGTGATTTTATCTTCCCCCAGATTTGTTAAAATACCTCCCCTCTAAATATATTCGTACATTTATCAGTGTGTGTTAATAGCACAAGATCAGGCACTGTAATAGCTGAGCTGTTTTTAATATGGAATAAGTGCTTTGTTCATTCTAAACATAATTTCAGTCTTAGTGAAAAGTAACAATATTTCTTGCAAGTTTAAACTTTATCATCTTAGGTTGTTTTAACACACAGTATTTTGAGTTTTATTCCTTACAGCCTAGCACTGGCTGAAATTTCCTCATTTCCTAAGCACAAAACTGGAAGAATATATATGATGAGAAGGGCAGTGCTTCTGTGGAGCACTGACAACTTTTGATGGTGCAGGTTAGCATTTACTGTCTTCAAGAAAAGGGCAGAGGACAAAGAGTGGTGGGAGATACGTGCCACTGAATTCTGTGTTGTCTGAAGTAAACTAAATGCTGAGTGCTTGACCTTGAAATCATCAGAAGTAAAACTAGTTAGCATAAAACATTTTTGTTGCAAGCAGTACACCAAATTTTTAACTTATATTCTAGAAGGAAAAGCTGAAATATTGCAATTTTATACAAAAGAGAAATCTGGAAAAAGCAAAACAACCCAAGTCTCTAAGCAGCAGTTTTGAATCCACATTATTGTGTGGAAAAGTGTCTTGGGATTTCTTTATCTAGAAACACTAAATATTCCTTGGCTCTAACGTGATCTGCTTGTTAGGAATAGACCTGGAAACTTTCCTCACCACTGTCTTTGCTGGATTTCACTGGGAATTTATCTTTTTTTTTTTTTTTTTGAAACAGGCAAGTAATTTCTAGTGAAAAGCTTTAAAAAGAAAAAATGCTTATCACCTCTGCTCACAAAAAAACAAACAAAGAAAAACTAAGTAGGAAAGGAAAGAGCAGGAGTTGTTTGGAGGCTTGCATGTAGGCTCACAAATCTCATATGAACAAATTGGCTGTTAAATCCTTTGTCTTCCACAAAAAAAAAAAAAAAATTAAATTAAAAGCAGCCAGATGCTGACCCTGCTTAAGTCACACTGACTAATTGCATGTAGGCAGCATCCTGGGGTTTGAGTTGCCATGCTTACATGCTGGTGATGCTAATGTTCCAGAGAGGAAAAAAGAACTGTTCCAGGTGTCTACTTTTAAATTACTTTTTAAATCAGCTGAATAGAGTTGAGATTTTGAAACATGAAGATACCTTGTGAGATCACTCAAAAAAGCCTGTGGTTTTCACATTTATAGTGACACAAGAGAAATAATCTTTATGGCCATGAATAAATAGGTATTTTGCACTTCTTTTTGCTATGGTTTATTGAATCCATTCTATGAAGTAATCTACCATTATTTAGGAATTTCTGTAAAAAAAGTAAAAACTTGAATCTTTTATACAGTACTGTTTTTTATTCATCCAGATTTCAGATGTAGAATATTAATTATTCTAATGGAGTAGTATACTCTTTTCAACTCCTTCCTCAATTAAAGTCAAAACCATAAAATACCATAATATTTTCTCTAAACCACTAGGAGTATTTTCACTTAAATGTGTGGTGGAATGCAGTGCATCCTGTAAGGAAAGGAGACAGTGATCCTTGTTGTAGAAACTTTGGAAATTTCCATTACAGGATCTTTTTTATCTGAGCCAACAATGGCTGTTGTGCATAACAAATGTATTTTCAGGTGTAGCAGTGGTTGTTTCTGCACCTCTATTCCCCAGGGGTCAGTACTGGTGCCTGTCCTGTTTGATATCTGTATTGATGACCTGGGCGAAGGGATTGAGCACACCCTCAGTAAACTGGCAGATGACACCAAGTTAGCAGGAGGTGTCAATTTCCTAAAGGAAAGGCCCTACAGAGGGACGTGGTCAGGCAAGATAGCTGGGCTGAGACCGGTGGGATGAAGTTCAACAAGACCAAGTACCAGGTCCAATACTTTGGCCACAACAACCCCAGGCAATTCTTCAGGATTGGGGCAGGGTGGCTGGAAGACTTTATGGAAGAAACAGACCTGGGAATGTTGGTCAATGCTCGGCTGAACGTAAGCCAACAGTGCGCCCAGGTGGCCAAGAAGGCCAGTGGCATCCTGGCTTGTATCAGAAATAGTGTTGCCAGCAGGAGCAGGGAAGCAATCATCCCTCTGTATTCAGATTTGGTGAGGCCACGCCTCCATTATTGTGTTCAGTTTTGGGCCCCTTACTACAAGAAAGACATTGAGGCCCTGGAATGTGTCCGGAAAAGGGCTGTAAAACTGGTGAGAATCTGGAGCACAAGTCTTGCAATTAGTGACTGAGGGAGCTGGGGCTGTCTTGTCTGGAGAAAAGGAGGCCCAGAGGAGACCTTATAGCTCTCAACTACACTCTGAAGGAGGTTGTGGCAAGGTGGGGTGGGCCTCTTCTCCCACGCAACTTGTGATAGAACTAGAGGGAATGTCCTGAACTTGCACCAGGGGAGATTCAGGATGGACATTAGGAAATACATTTTCTCTGAGAGAGTGGTAAGGCACTGGAACAGGCTGCCCAGGGAGGTAGAATCTTTGTCCCTGGAGGTGTTCAAGAAACAGTTTAGGTCTTGTATTGAGGAACATGGGTTAATGGGGAAATATGATCTTGGAGGTCATTTCCAACTTTGGTGATTCTATGATTCTACTTAAGAGTAATGCAGCTGAAGCCCAGAGAAGTAAAGAAGAGCAAATAAGTCATTCAGCATCTGCATTAACAAATATTTATGGAGGCATAGAACCTTTGGTTTTGCGTTTTGTTGCTAGCTGTTACGTGCTGATAAGGTACAAACTCTAATGAGAATACTTTTCACCGTTACTATTATTCCTTTTTTATGAGAATTTCTTACAGATAGAGATTGCTTTACAGTGCAGTTACCTTCTCATGTTCTCATGTAATTTATAGCTGATTTTCACTGAACTTATAAGATGTCAATCTCTGGTCAGTTAGATAATGGCTTCAGACTTTTTAGAGGATTGAACAGATACACGCAGGTGACCCTACAGGTACCCAGCAGTGTGGCTGTAGAGGCTTTGATTTGCACAGCTACAGTGTGATGTTGGAGGGCTACAAGCTTTTCAAGAAGAGATTGTCAGGGAAAGAGGGATGAGATTTCCCTCTACATTAAGAAGAGGATACATTGCAGAGAGCTGCCTCTGAGAACAGCCATGACCAGGTTGTGAGTTTGTGGATAAAAATCAGGGAGCAAATCAATTAAAGATATTTAGTGGTCAGGGTCTACAACAGGTCACCTGAACAGAGAGATTGTGTGAATGAGGCCTTTTTGCTTCAACTGCAAGATTTTTTATGCTTGCAGGCTATAATTTTGGCGAGAGTTTTCAACCAGCAGAATGTCTTCTAGGAAGGCAATGCCATGGGCTCCAAGAAATGCAGAAGACACCTGAGTTCACTGGATAGCTTCCTGGTCCAGCTGTTACACAAACCAACCAGAGTTGAAGTGTCACTGAACCTGGTGCTCACTAATGCAGAGGAGCTCATTAAAGAGGTTAAGATTGGAAACAATTTGAGCTGTAGCAATGTCTTGGTTGAGTTTCTGATATGAGGAATACGGCCGTGGCAAAGAGCAAAGGGAATTATTGAGTGAGATTCTGCTGGGGGCTTTTGTCAGAGATGAAGGATTGGAGCAGAGATGACATTAATTTAAGGAAATAAGGAAAATTAAGAGACAGATTGAAGTCTTTGCGTCTACAGATCACTGCTCCCTTTGTTCTAATGTCAAACAGAATAGTGTTTATTATGTATGTGCTGTATATGTGTGCTATATATGTGTTGGGTGTGCACATGTCTTGTCCATAGGGCTTGCATAGCAGTGTTGATAGCACAACAGTGTTCTAGTTGTTGCTGAGCAGCGCTGCACAGACCCAAGGAGATCTCAGCTTCTCACACTGCCCTGATGGTGAGGAGCATGGAAGTATGCAGGAGTGAACATGGAGCTGGATGGGTTCAGAACCAGGACAGCTGACCCAAACTGGCAAAAGGGATATCCCATGCAATATGACAATGTGCAGAGGTGTAGAAATGGGAGGAATTGGTTGAGGGCAGCTGCCGCTAGGTATTAGCTTGGCATCGATCAGTTAACAGTGAGCGATTACTTTAAGCATCTGTTGTTTTGTGTATTCTATTATTATTATTATTACATTTTCACTTTCTCTTCTATCTTAGAAAATAATCTTAATTTCAACTCATGAATTTTACTTTTTATTTTGCTTTCTCTCCCATCCCTCTGGAGAGCAAGGGGTGAGGAGTGGGCAAGTAACTATGAAATATTTAGCTGTCTGCCAAGTTAAATACAGCAGCAGGATAGCATACTTCACTGCTGCTGTTACTGGAGGTAGGAATAAAATTTATGAACACTGAAGGTCATTTTGTTCCTAATAGAAAGCTAGCATGTCTTACATAACTCTATAAAGCTAGATGATGACGCAGTACTGGAGCGCCAGAGGGAGAATGCTAGCTTTTACGTATCAGCACACTTCTCACACTGTGTTTGTGGTTGTGTATAACCGATCGTTCTTGCTCTTATCTTTGTTATAGGAAAGGATTATTGTTTTGATTTGTTTTCAGTTGGAAAAGTTAGAAAGAACTGAGGGAAATGCTGTGAACTAGAACAGTAAGAAATAGTGAGAGTGCTAGAGATAAGGGCTCTACAGTTTGGAAGGTTTAGGGGAGATTTTGGAAAGCTGGTGGCAAAACTGAGCAACAGGACAAAAAATTTCTTTTTAACAACTGTCAACAACCATTTAATCTACTAGAATAAATCTTCCACATAAAAATATAGTATAAAAAAAAAAAAATTATCTTTCAGATCGCATGTTTTCGAAGAAGCAGGAATCAATCTCTTCTGCTCACTTATGTAGTAACAATTTGTTTGCAGACTTTAGCCAAAAGGGCATCAACAGACATTAATGATTCAAGTCCAGGATCAACAACCAATACTGCACTGAAACAATGGCAAAATGGAACCTGTTAAAAGAAAAAAAATATCGACTCCAGATGAGCAGGGATTTTTGTTAGTATTTTCCATTATTTTCTCAAAATGTCTATATTATCACCCCCAAACCAGGATGAGGTAATGAAGTTGAGAGCCCAGGTTTGCTCCTAGCTTTAATGATCAAATCATGCTGTTATTTTTAAGGAATCTGAAGGACTGAAAATCTGCAGTAAATTTAAGAGGCCACATCTGTCACTTCCTGTTTCTTTTTTCTCCCTGTATACCAGTAGATCTGTAATCTTTCACTTCTACCATTGGTTTATTAATTGGCCAAATTCACTAGAAAATGATTCCTTAGTTCCCAGTTCTGGGAACTAAGCATGCTGCTTCAAGGATGCTTCCAACTCCTTCCGACCTACGAGATGATGGGCTTGAAATTTCTTGCTTGGCAGTACAATGTGTGACAGTTCACTTAAGCACAAAGAGCAAAACCTGTGAAGGAAAGTCCATGCAAATAAGAATTTAATGCCCTGCAAAAAAAAAAAAAAAAAAAAAAAAAAAAAAAAAAAAAGATTCAAAACTGAGGTAAAGTTTTGATTGGGATGAGGCCAGTCTCTTAGGATTTCAGGCTCAGAGCTTGCTACTTTGGATGGGAGCTGTACTATTAATGTATGTTACACTTTTATGTCTTGGGTCATTATCATCACTGTAATAATATACATTGTGGGTTTGAAACTACGTGTCATGCATTGTCCTTTGTGAAAGTGTTGCTGCTGTGTAAATAAAATAGTCACTAGGACACATTCAAAGCAGAGAAATTTCTGACAACATAGCAGTAAATTAAAACACTTTCTTTTTTAAAAAAATTAATTACAATCTATTGTAATATCAGTGAATCTCACCACTAACCTTATATTTGAAGTGATGGAAGTAATATGTTGTTCATTCATGCATTTTTGTAGCACCATTTCTTTCCCTGTACTTGATTTGGTCTTTGAAGTCATGACAACCATCTTTTTTGTTATCAGTGTTGGGGTGGTACAGTATTTTCCATCACCATCTGGAGGTTGAAAATTAATTAAAACTAAAAACCCAGTTTTCCATTGCAGAGCCAGCTGTTAAACAATAGCAGCAGCCAATATGGTGATGAACTCATTTTTGTACAAATAGCGTTAATATTTACATGCAAAATACCCTGTACATTAAAAACTTTTTAACCTTTTAGGAGGACAACAGTGCAGTGATAGAAAAAGAAAGGTCTACTTACTATTATTCACTTGAGATCCTGAGAGTTAATTAAATTGTGAGGTACAGCTGATAGATCCAATTTTTAAACCGGAAAGACCTGGACTGTGTTTGTATGGTTTTGTGGTCAAATAAAAAAATACCTGCTATTCAAAACTCTACCTTTTTCTGAGTTAATTCACTATGTATTTTTTTAACCTATGCAATCAATGACAGAATTCAGCATTAGTGAGCTTTCAAGCTTAATGCTGTTGACATAGACTTGTCTTTGACAGTGAGCTGCAGTGAATTTTGTGGGTCCCAGCAGAGACTCAAAATCTCAAAGACAATCTGTGCCATTCTGAGCACACAGGTCAAAGCTGCAGCTTCCACTGCTTTTCCAATTTCATTCTGCTAATGACTTATATAGTATAGAAATACTTTATAGTTCTATTTCCTGTGCAGTTTCTGAGTGCTTACTCTTGGGACTTAAAATAAATTAAAAATCGTCCAATTGAAAAAGTGCTAAAAATTATCCCCATATTTGATAACTTTACTTATTTAGGTGGCAGTAACATCAAAGATCACATTTCTGCAGCAGTGTCCTCTTTAGAAAGTGTATTTTAATTTTAGTGATTATTTTTGTAGTTCTTGATGTTGGTCTGCTATTCTTTAAAATGTTGTGTGAGGACTGATTTACTAGAAGATCTGCAATAGATGTTTTCCAGTAGAATTGCTAACATAATGAAGAACAGGGTGGAAACCACTGAATTTTTATTTATGGTGTTCTGTAGATGTTCATGGAGATGTAATGATAAAATAAGGTTGGAATTCTGTTTGTTTTTGAATGCTTATGGTTTAGAAATTAGATGTGGAAACATCTGCAGTTCTCATCTTCAAGTAGGGAACAAACTAGCTGAAGGTTAGGCAGCCCTAGGGCCTGCTGCCTTTCTGTTTTCCTCTGCAGGACTATAAATAAACAGGATTTAAAGTTTGTTTTAATTTGGCTTGTCTCCATCCAGAAGGCTTTCATGAAGGAGACTGTGGGACTATGCTGTGTGGGAAGCAGACCACTAAAAAGCGCAGTTAACAGCCCAGGCTGTGAGCATTGCTTCTTGGTTTGGATGTGGTTTTACATTGCCAGTATTCACCCGGGTTTGTGAGTTGTGCTTAAAAAAAAAAGAAGAAAAAAAAATGATTTGTATATGCATTTCCATAGCTGAATTTCAAACTAACAAATTATGTAAAGCATGTTTGAATATGCATGTGCTCTATAACCATCGATGCAAACAGAAATGAGGGCTGAGTCGGGTTGAATCCTTAGGAACTTTTGTCACGCAATCTCTCATCTGAGGCTTTCCTCAGGCTCTGAAATGAAGCAGCAGGGAGCTTTTCACTGCAGCCAGCTGACTTGCCGCGTAAAGTTTGGAGATGCTATGACACAGCTCCGCAGGGAACGTGAAAAAGCTGTTCCTGCAGCTAAAGCACTGTTCTGTGTTCATTTCAGTGCTCCCTTACCCAAAGCCCCATGGTAGCTGGTTCATACAGCAGGCTATTTGAAGGCAGGTGATCACCCTTATTTAACAGAGCCACTAGTCACGTGACAAGAAAATGGTGGAGGATCTGTATTCCTAGTAAACTGCTACAGAAAGAGGGATGCTGAAGTACAGCAATAAGGCATCTGTGCTATTTTCCCTGTAGAAAGGCCTCTTCAAGTCTTTAGAAGGTAAGCGTTTCTTTATACCGAGAGGCTGATACGCAGGTGTTCTGATTAATGTCTCTATTGTTCCAGTTTCTTTAGACAGAAAAGGGGAAATGTTTGTTAGCAGGATGCAAAGCAACCCGGACCTCATTACTGAAAATCAGGCAGCTGCACTTTAATTCTACTGCAGCTCTTCATGAGAGAAGCTTGCATCAGTTCAATGGGATTTCTTTTGTCTGGGAGCAGGCACGGTATTTGTAATTAGGAAACAAAACTTCACTGTACAATCACCTAGCACTTTTGATTATTTTTTGAACAGCTTGTTTGTCTGGCTCTGAGGATATGGTGGGAAAAAAATGAATGTTGGGCTTTGTCTCTGGATAACTTGCTTTTTAGACTGCTTAATTACTGGCATAGTAATTATTTGTAAAGCTCACATGTAGACTACTTTATAGTGGTATTGATTTCATTTATTTTTATTGCTATCAGCTGAAATGCGACTTTTAAATTTTTTTTGCAAAGTCCTAATATTTTTGCAAGGAGCAGTCTGTATCTTTGAAGGTTACATGATAAAGGATCCAGTAATAATCTCATTGGTAAAAGGACTGAAACATTTCTGTTGGTTTGTACAGGCATTGTTTTTGTTTAAATTCAATAAATGGAGTTCAATTTAGCTCCATTCAATCATTTGCATCTCTGTCTGCAATGGAGGAATGAAAATAATGTTCATTTTTAAGTGTGATAAGCAAACAAACTGTAATGATTTATAGCGTGCATTGAAAATTTACGGATGTCTGAATATTAGCTGCTTGGTGCAACACTGAAGGAGATGTTAGCAGGTGTATTTAGCTAGAATCATTCTAAGAGAGCAAGGGGCAGGCAGAGATGTCATTTTATTTTAATATCTTCGGGAAGCAGAGCTATGCTGAGAAAGAGAATGCCCCGAGCTCTAGCAGCACTGTCAGGAGGCATTAAAGCAGCTGCAGGGGGCAGGAGGAAAGAACATGCACAAATCTTTGTCCTTCCAAAACACTTTTTTCCAAGACTGCCGTGTTCCCCTCCTGCTCTCTCTTGGGTGACAGTGGAGTGCTGGGGTCAAAAATAACTTATGCCTACCTTTGATGAGTTTGTCCATTATTTGGTCTTGTGTATCTGGACAGTAATAAAGTTTGCATAATCACAGATGAGTCTGGCATCGGCATATATTCAGTGCTAAAAAAGCACAGATCCTTCTACAAGCAGTTTGTTTTGTTTTTATGGCATCATCATGATATTTCGCAGTAACAAGTAACAACGTTATTTGTTGTCTTGTACTGCACATATGGACAGATTAGAGGCGAAAAAAAAATGTGATCTTTAAGTCACAATTCTTTTGTTCACTTATAAGACACATCAATCAGAATTATGAAGAAATGCTGTGTATGTCAGAATATGAATCCATCAGCAATTGTAAGCTATTTCACTGTAGCGTCCTTGATATTGGAGACACTTCCTATGAGGCCCTGCACAAATGTCCAGGAAAACATGGTGGTACTGTAATAAAATACAAGATTGACTTAGAGAACAGCTATGAGAGGCCAGCTGCTTGACAGATTTCTTAGTGTACCTGCTTTTTTTCCTTTGGATGTTGACAAAGGTGGCTTGAATGCTATGGAGTTTTATGAATTAACTCAGATATTACTGACTAGTTTTTAGCGTGTCCTGTAGACTCTGTGGTCACTGCAGCTGTGAAAACTAGACAGCGTAAGATTGATTTCATGCTACCAGATGAAAATTGACTTCCGACAAGAACAAGAGTCTTCTTAGCAGAAAACACTGGCAGCAAACTCTGGAAAGCTGTCCTGTTGGACAGTAGCCTTTGCCGGATTGTCCGAAAAGGCATAGCATGCAGCTAGCCTTGGCCTTGTATGTCCCAATCTATAGTGTTTGATGAGTGCTTTTTGAGGAAAGGAGAAACCCCATTTTCTCATGTCGTTCTATACAGTACTTCTTCTATCTGGCATTTCTTGTTGCTCTTTCTTTTGGATATGTCTAACAATTACGTATCTCCCAAACTTAAATTGATTTTTATCTTTCTGGTGTTTCTGTGGCTCTTTCAACACAATGGAAGCAGAGTTTTGCTTCTGATGAGAACTGATGCCTTTCTGCTTATTCCATCTCCATTTGCACATGCTCTTTTGGTTTCACTTGCTGCAAAGCCTGACAGTATCCCTGCTGTAAGCACCTTCTGCTAGTGCAAAGCTCCAGAACTGGGGTCTTTGGCAGTGCTTTCACTGCTTTAACAGAGCTTATGCGCCCTGATTAGGTACCTTCTGTTGCTCATGGCTGGACTTCTCCTCTCTTTTCCCAAGTGGCAAATCATATAATTATAGAATGGCTTGGATTAAAGTTCCCTAAAGTTCCAAGCTCCTTGCTGTGAGCAGTGTTCCCACCCACCAGTTCAGTCTGCAGGGTCCCATTTAGCCTGGCCTTGTATGCCTCCAGGGATGGGGCATCCAATTCTATGGACAATCGGTTCCCAGTGCCTCACCACCCTCACAGTGAAAGATTTCCCCCGGCTATCAAATCTAAATCTCCCTCATTTTAGTTTAAAACATTCCTCCTTGTTCTGCCATTTCTGATGGATAATAACATTTTAGTTACTCCCCTTAAGATGTTTCAGTTTTAATCTGACTGGTTAAAATTCCCACTCTGTAAGTGGCTGGAAAGCTGCCTGACAGAAAGGGACCTTGGTGTACTGATGCACAGTTGGCTGAATATGAGCCAGCAGTGTGCCCAGGTGGCCAAAAAGGCCGATGGCATTCTGGCTTGTATCAGGAATAGCGTGGTGAGCAGGACAAGGGAAATAATCCTGCCCCTGTACGAGTCTTGTGTTCAGTTTTGGGTACCTCAGTACAGAAAGGACATTGAGGTGTTGGAGTAGGTCCAAAGAAGAGCAGCAAGGCTTGTGAAGGGCTTGGAGAAAATGCCCTGTGAGGAGTGACTGAAGGATCTGGGGCTGTTTACCTGAAAAGTATTTGCAGAGGGAGCAGCGTTTCTCTCTTCTCACTGGTGACAGGTGACAGGACGAGGGGAAATGGCCTTAAGATGCACCAGGGTAAGTTTAGGTTGGATATCAGGAAAAACTTTACATAAAGGGTTGTCAAGGACTGGAATAGGTTCCCCAGGGAGGTTGTTGAGCCACCATCCCTGAGTGTGGTGCTCAGGAACATGATTTAGTGGAGGGTTGTTAGAATTAGGGTAGTGTGGTTAGGTCATAGTTGGACTTGATGATCTTTACGGATTTTCCAACTGAACAATTCTATGATTCTGTGATTCTATGTCATTGACCATTGCAGCTTTAAGGGGGACTGTAATTTAACATCACCCTCCTTAGTGCCTTTAGTGCCTTTTTTTTAGATTAGTCAGGTGTTTATAAGTTAGTTATCTGCTACCACAGACAAGGTGGTTCTAAGTTACAGTAATACAGGTCGTAAGTTGTGAAATCACGGTTGCATTAGGAAGGAAGAATGGGAACGTGGGTGTTCTATGACATAGAAATAAAAAAAAAAAAAGAAGAGGAAATGAACAAATTAAAAAAGTTTAAGGTACTGAAGGAGTATAAATTTACTAAGTGAAAATAGGACAAGGATAAAGTAATAAAGTAATAAATAAAAAAGTAAAAAACAGGACCTGAGGAAAAAAAAATAATTTGAGGGAAAAAAAAAATCATGGTGCAAAAAGTGTTGTCATGTATCTTTTTGTATATATCTGCATGTTGTCAATTGTGCATGGGCTAAACTTGAAGTCAAAGAAATGCTATCAAAATCTGAACGCTTTAATAAACAGACCGATAAAAGTGACATGAATCTGTAGATATTGTTGTTAAGTGAGTTTTTAGGGCTGACAGCTCTGAAAATTGCCCCCAGATGTATGCAATTAGGAGAGCAAGACAAGATTAATCTCTTCTAGGACCCTTCATTCTAACATTTGATTCCAGTTATTCAAATTTGATAAAAAGTATCATAATCACTGTACATATTGTTGTTCATAAGTTCATGGAAATAAGTGCATAATGCAAAAGTTGATAGTACTACAGAAAATCAAAGAAGAAAAGAGTAGTTGCCTCATAATAGATATGGAACTAGTGGTTATTACTAATGGTTAGAGGCATCCGAATGTCTTCATTTGAGAACAAATGTGTTTAATAAGGTGTAGACTGTAGTAATTGTTGAAGGGTTGTTCCCACAACTCCACTGATGAGTCTCAGTGGGGCATAAAATGTACAGCTTCCTAAAGATTTTCGGATTCTGACCCTGCAACATCTGCCTCCTCTAAAAGAATTAGCATACTTCCTGGAAGTGCAGATGGCTGCACTGGGTGTAGAGTGCATGCTGTTTTTCAAGTGCTGTTCATGTGCCAGTTACATCATTTGGAATTGCAAGAGTTCTGAGGAATGCTCTTGACAGCACAGTTTGCCAGGGAAATGGTCCCCATGAGCTGCACACTGCAAGGAAAACTGATTTTAGAGTGAGAAATGAATAACCTAAAACTGATTTTTTTTTTTTTTTAAGGAAGAATAATTATTCAATGCTAGTGAATGTCAGGAAACTGGTCCTACTTTACATGCTTCTGCAAACAAAATACTGAGTGAAGAGAATATTATTAAAACAACTAAATTAGGAAATGCCTAGCAGGCTCTGCTGTGCACAGTAAGAAGCATTGCTGGAGGTAGTGCTATTTCATGTATATAAGCAGATATCTCTTCCCTGAAGAATTAATTGTTTTCTCTTCCTGACTGTGCTCCTGGGTTCTTATGTGGTGCAGAGGAGGCCGCTAGCAGTCAGCAGCTGCTTGAATTGCACATATCGTTCTCCTCTGACCCCTGTCTGATCTGTTATTTTTATGGATGCCATAGCAAAGACACTGGGTCTTGAGTGTATTGATCTTTTTCAGAGGCAGCTTGTCAATGAAAATCTTCAGTGGCACATAGAAGATGTTGTAAAATGCTACATATTTAGAAAAAGAATCTCCAAGGTTATTAGACATCATATACTTGGAGCTGCCAATAAATGACAATTTCAAAGTTTCTCTTCTCAAAGTTTTCCTTCTACTGTAACTGAATAATTTCTTGCCCTTAACTCATTGATTTGTTGTTCAAGGAATGTTAGTGTTTGGAAATGCCCAGTACTTGAGTGATTAGCACCTTTGAAAAGCAGTAAGAAGGACCGATCATCATGTCTTTAGAGCAGTGTTTTCACAGTGTGCAGTAAATGTTTAGGAATGTGTAAAGGACAAAATAAGGTGTTCATTCTTTGTACTATTTCCTGGAGCATCCTGTAACCTGCTGATGGAAAGAAAGATAGGGACTCTGGGGTGGTTCTGGGCAATGCTGCAGACAATGTCGGCCTGGCTTCCATTCCTAAGATCTTTTTTCAGTTAGCCATCCAGGTTTGGAATTTAGATCCAGTTCTTATCATTCTGTAGATGCTTTTTATTTTCTGTGTCCGGAAGTCACAGAAAATTAAGGAAGCCTGAAGCCCTGGATTCCTTCCATGAGCCTTCCTGACCCACAGACATGTTTATAAGGTTGTTAAAATAGCCAAGTCAGTCACATTCTCACTCACTTATTTCGATTTGTTCCTCCATGGCTCCCTGCATCCATCCCTAGCTTTGGCTTCCTCTCTTGCACTGTGAACAGAGGGAGAGAGCTGGCAAAGTATCAGAACAGACAGCCTGTGGCTGCATAGCAGCAGTGAAGGCAGTTGCATGTGCTTAAGAACAGCAGCTTTTATTTTTACCCAACAAATTGATATGAGCCTATTAATGTCAATGGCTACCTGGAATAAATTGAGGCTTGCAATCCAGAGCTAGGATGAGGAGTAAGGAACAAAACAGATAGATAAAGAGACATTAAAACCTGAATTTCTTTGGAGACCATAAAACATTTTCATGAAAATGGCTAAAAAAATTAATTGGCCTAGAGTCAGAAGTTTAACATAATTCAGTCAACGTATAGAAATGAAAACAATTTAAGGCTTTTGGCTAACACGCAGGATTTATCTGCAGAAAAGACAGTAATTCTTACAGACAAGTTTGGCTTTTTATCCAACTTTGATGCTGAGAATGAATTTAAAAAAATGGGATGTGGAAAACATCAGCCAACAGCACAGTCAGTATAAGAAGCATTATAATTGAAAAGTAAAGCGTGAAGAACTAGCAAGTTACAAGTTTTTAGCAATCGTTTATTCCATGGCTATTGAGAAAGTGAGTGACTTGTTTTTCTATATGGTGGGAATATTAGCATGTTTTTATCTACTGTGCACCAGCATGAAAATGATTAGTTGACATTTGCACAGATGCTTGATAAAAAAAGCTTTTATCTCAAACAAGACAGTGCAATTTTTTGGGTTTTGGTTTGCATCCCAGAAATGGTAATAAATGTCTCATGCTAGGCATAGATTCCATCATTCAGATTAAAGACTTTTCCTGAACAAATTTGTGATTAAGAGGTACCAAATAAATAGCAATAGAAACTGTCAATTTAGTGTACTAACATATGGTTGCTAAATGTGACTTTCAGGAGGTTATGAAATCAATCAGTTTTTACAAGTAACCTGTATGCAATGATTATTTTTACACAGCTGTGATTAAAAGTAGTGACTTTTTTTTCTAGTTTTAGATATCCTGGAGTTAATTCCTTCCAGTATGTTCGTTCTTTTGGCATGTAGATGTAGCTAACGATATCTGTGACTGATACTTACTGAATCCTGCACAGTGTATGACAGTTTGATTTGTTGGATACTCTGCTATAGTTTAAGTATCATTAATTTTGCTGAAAAAAAATCACACTGCAGTCTCCTCTACATTTGAATGGTCACCTGCTGAAATTTCTGTTTATTGTCTGGAAAATTTGTAGCTAATGTCTAGTTTCAGGGTGAAGTTTTAAGATTTGCTTTTAATGAGTGCGAGTGTTAATAGCTTTCTTCCTCTTTTCTTTCTTCTCTTACTGCATTGTCCAGTTAGTTACTTTGTGGCTAATGTTTATGGCATCTTTGTGCATTTCTTTCTGTATATTTTTGTAAAACTTTTCTTAGACTACAGACTGTATTTTATCATTTTTTATTTTTCAACTTACATTATTGCACTCTTTTTCCTAGAGTATCTTCTTTATGATGTAGGCACTGCTGTTAAAGAATTATGTCCAAGAGTTATCTAAAATTACTCACAGAATGTTTCTATCCATTCTCAGTGGATGATAAGAATGAAAATGCAAACGAATGCACATTAGATTAGGATTTGGTATTAATCCATTAGCAGTAAAGAGTCTCTGAAATAGCAGTTATATACACTTTACAGAGTTGTTTCCGTAAGCTGAAGATTCATCCTGTTTTAAATGGAGGGCAGAATAACTACATTTTATCTCTTCTGTTCCATTTTTGAGCATTCCAAGATAGAGAAACAATTTCAGAAAGGGTATTATTTTAAAAGAGAGTATGTGGCATATGAGAAATGTTTTATTTGTATATAAATTCAAAATTGTTAAGGAAATAGTGCCAGGTGTTTAATTGTAGGAGTTGGAATAGAATGGATTTTGCTGTTATTTTGAGTGGTGGGAGTATGATGGGTTATCTACAAAAATGGGTGACAGCAAAACACTCTTTATAAGTCAGCTATCTGGTAAAATACATTGGATGCCTATAAACGCAAAAGTATTCTGTTCAGTAGTGCAGAATTGTAAATACAGCAGTAAAAACACACTTTTTCTCAATATATCCTTGATATAAATTCCCATTTGTAAAATGCTTAAAGATTTCCTGTAGGCTCTATCTCAGAGTCTTTCTATTCTGAGCTGGGGAAGAGCAGCATTGCTAACTAGTCCAGAAGAAGCTACACATCATGCTGTTGGAGCAGCCTGGATGCTGCCGTAGCCTCTCTGAGACTGATCAAAACAATGCACTGTGTGCTCTGGCCATGTCTGCAAGGCACTGACTCCTGCTTACCTTCAATCCTGAGTGCATTTCTCTGTTGAGAGCCAGTTGACAGGCGTTGCTGGATAAAAGCAAAACCGGTAGGGTTTTTTTTGTAAATTTCATGGAAAATACTGGACTGTCATGTCCAGTCTCTCACATTCTCATTTCTCACGATCTGATTCCCATGTCTGTGTACCAGCAGAGCTCCAGTGAGAACTGCTTTGTGCTGGGTATCATCTGCAAAAGCAAGTTAGGGAGGAATGGAGTTCTCTACCCTTGTTTTTTGTACCTAAAATTTCACAGTTAGTACATTGTTCTTCCAAATAGCTCAATTTTCTATTGCAAATCAGTGAGACAATGGACTGTAAGCAAGACTTTTATTTCATCTGAGACTGGGCTGTATCTGAATGATGTGTGGAATTTGAGAAGGCAAAAAAAAAAAAAAAAAAAAAAAAAAAAATGTCTTTTGTCTGAATAACCATTTTACTGTTCTTTGTCTCCCTTCTTTCCATTTACTTTCCTAAGCAAGCATGTAGTAATATGAGTTAAGGTGATTGTCATTCCTTTTACTAAGCCTTCAGTGTCTTTTGAAAATCTTAAAGTCTTGCTGAGTATAGAGGGAATGGCAGGGATGAAACATGATTAACTCAAATAGGAAGTGTTTTGAGCAGTCAGTTCCACATCAGATAAAAAATTTTGTTTTGTTTTGTTTTAAATTGGTAAGTCCAAGATGTCTATAAGGTGTATAAAAGTAAAGTTTGAGTAGCACACAATTTATAGTGGATTGGAGTGGAGGGATTCACTATAAAAAGGCTGCACTACTGTTTTCTCTTGTAAATCACAGGTGTTCAGAGCAACAAGTTGGAGAGATAATTCATTTTAGACTAAAGAATTCAACTTCTTGATATGTAATAGCCACAGAACATCTTGGGAACTGGTGATATATCACATATGACAAAGGATGAGGCAGCACAGCCCGTAGGGATTATGACATATTGCTGTGAATATTCAGAGCTGCTCTTTCCAAAATAGCCAAATGCTGTTCTGTCTAGAGAAGTCTGCACTTCTTAATGCCCTCTCAGTATTCCTCAGAATAAAAGAGAAATGCTAACTTGAGAGGGCACTAAGAAGTATTTACAGATTCTTAGTTTATTGAGCTATAAGAATGACAGATTCAAGAGCAGGGGAAGGATTTCAGCTTCCACTCTCTGTCTGCTCCCTCCTTAAGAATCTGGTATCTTGCTCTGGAGCACCTATGAGAAATAAGGTTTTTCTGGCTACTTCTAAACAGTGATGCAGACCTGAGTTATCAACAAAATATGCAGTAACTTAATTCCCAGTGCAGCTGATCCTTAAATGGCTGGCCTGTGTGTGACATAAAAGAAGTCATTTATGACACAAAAAGCTTATTTTACTTCGACCTCTGTTCTGAGGTTCTGAAATATCTTTTTTTTTTTTTTTTTTTAAATCAATCTGGTAAATCATACCTGATTAGAATGGAGATTTCTAAAGTGCTTAATTTACTTTTTCAACAAGGAACATTCTCAAAAAGAAAAAAAATTCCATTTTCTAGCACTTTTAGCCATATTGTCTGTACCACCAACTGCACTTGTATGAGGGGCAGGGAATTTGGAAACTATGATTTTGGGAATATGTAAAGTATTCTTTGGGTAAAGAAAAAGGAGGTAGCTATTTAACTGAATTTCTGCATTCTATCCCTCGTTACCTGAGATCTATTGAGGCCTGGTGCTCTCCCAGCTTATGCACACCCAAAAATTCCTCTGCGAATTATTGCTTTGTGTTGATTTACTCAGAACAGCGAAGTGTTGATTTACCAGAACAGCATGCTCACAAAACCTGTCATAAAATAGGCAGCTTTATCTCTAGAACAAACTTCATGCTTATTGTGCTTGTTTTCACCATGATGGACAGTCTGAAGAGTCAGACCAGTGGTATGCACTGAGATAACATTATGCCCGCTGTTGACTAAACCTATCAGATTAACCCACTACTAATTTTTGACTTAACAAATACTAATTACAAATTAATTTTTAAAACATGAAATTTCACTGAACATGGACTATGCATATCTGGAAAGGAATCTTTAAACTGCTTTGGCAATACATAAGGGGGCTAGAAAAATGGGGATGGCTTGTTCCACAGCAGCTTTTCTCTTACCCTCTCTGAAAAGCCTGTTGACTGTTCATTTGGTGGTAAACAGGTTCTTGCTTTCCTAATCAAATATCCCAATAAGAATGGTACAGACTATTGACATTATGTTGATGACATGGCATTTTCACAGAGATTTTCAGGGAGGTTCTCATGCTGTTGGCTTGTAATATTCAATTATTTCAGTAGCAGTAGCTGTATTTCAGCAGAAATTCAAGCCAAAAGACATGAAACACGTTTATATTTTGATTGACCAGAAATGTAACATTCTTGTAAAGATGTTCATAATAAAAATTATCCGTTTTAGACTCCATTGTAGCTGTTCAAGTGAAAGCAGAAAAACATTTGAAATTAATTCTGTGAAAGTGTAAGATATTTTATAGGAAACAGCAATGCCTATTCCAAGTATGTACACTTAAAAAAAGATAAATCAAGATGCCACAGGGAGAAAAGTAGTCTTGAGGCAATCCTAGAAATGTCATGAATTATAATAATTCTATCCCAGACATTAATGCATTTCTAGGCAAGTCATAAAATTTTGAATGAATTGTAGGAAATTGCTATATCAAATGATATAACCAGTTTCTGTAAGGATGGCATATTCAAACTGCAGTCATGCCCTTATTGTACAGAGGATCTTAATTTCACTTAAACATTTTTATAGGCTTTTTGCATAGAACACCGTCTGATTTTAATACAGAAAGTAAAAAATAATCACTGTCTTCCTGTAGCTTGCTCTTCACAGAACTTGCAATAAGTACATTTCCTTTCAAATTAGTTCCTGCAGTGATTTCTGAAGCTTGCTCAGTTAGGAGTTGTATTTTGGTGCGGTGAGGATATAAGACAAAACTCCGTACAGGTCAGTCGGTATACGCACCCTTATGGACCCACGAGTCATCATCTGAGAATTCCCAAACTGAAGCCTTATAGGAAATTCACATAGTTTTTACTGTTAGTAAGCTTAAAAATGGATTAGAAGTATTCATCCTTCCCCCACTTTGTTTCCACCTCTACGATTTCTCGCCTTACTCTTCTGGTACAACATACTTGTCATTAGAATTCAGATTTGTCTCTGCTGAGTTTAGGAGAATAAAATAGACTTCATTATTCATATTTTACTGCAAATTGAAGACAATGAAAGAAGCCAAATAGTCTAATAATTTATTTACATTTTCTAAGTAAATTGTGATGCTGTTCTGTATATCGGTTTTCCATACTGCTTGTGAACACAGAAGATATTAAAAAGCAGAAAGAAAAAGGAAATGATACTTTGCAGTCAGTTTATGCAGTTCATTTTATCATGAGCAGATACTTGCTACTGTTCTATTTCTTTGCTGTTCCAAAATATATTTAAAGAGAATATTGCAAGCCTTATTTGACAGTAATTCTACATCTTTCAGAACTGCTGTTATATGGAGATCATTAAGTGTTTAATCTGTATTTCTGAGCAGATCTATTCTACAGTAGCTGAGGATAAATTAGAAGAATTATCTATTCGTCCATTTTAATTGTGAGACAACTCCTGGTCATGCTCTGAGAAGCATAAACATAGCCCTAACCTTGTATTGTCTATAATCTGTGTAAGCACTTATGGGAAGAATGTGAGTTCACTAGTTTTCCTATCTGTATTGGGAATTGATGATACAGGGCTTGGGGTAAAGATCTTCTACAGTTTTGAGCACAGTGAAGACTTCACCTTACTTTCAGCCTATTGGTACACATTTATATATAAACTTACACGAAATTAAGAAGAAGGGATGGAAACTATATTCTTATGCTGATACAATGATTGGCCAGAAGAATCTTGTCCGCACACAGTGAAAAAGTAAGAGTAGTGCTAATAGGGAAAGTGAGTAACTGCAAGGGAGACAAGGCAAGGCTATTTAGACCCATTCAGCTGAATCAAGCAGAACAGAGATAGCTGTACCAACTACTGTTGTTAAAAAATAGGAATATAGAAAACTGCTATAATTATTTAGGTGAAGTTTTTTTATAGTCACATATTTTTAGAGTAAAAAATTTGAAAACTCTTAAGACTTGTTTCATATCAGATCACCCTCTCAGTAAGCATTTTGTAAAAAGACTGAATAGAAAGTGAATATGAAAATAGATCATGAAAGATTACTTTAAAAACTGAAAGACCTTTGGTACAATTTTCATCTCTCAATGCCTTTTACTTGTTGTATGTAAGTATATCAAAGATAATTTCTCAGTGTTTTCCCTAAATGTAGTCAAAATAGTACATTTTGCTACATTTTAGTCTCTGAAAATCAATACTGGAGTTTTGGTTGTCAATTCTTGTGCTTCCTCTAGTCTTTCAATGCAGGACGTCAATTTTCACATGATTATAAAATGGCTGATTTGGGTCAGAATTGCTTTCAAGTGCAAATTATGTCTGAAGGATGAAAAAGCCCTTATGTTCTGATTTTTGCTATATAGTAACTACAGGTACAGAAAAGAAAACATTGTTGTGAAACACTTGCTGTGACCTGCAGTTCGCATATAGTAGTGGAATCTTCCCAAAATCCTGCATTCTATTTGGCAGATGACAAAAGACCAATTTCATTTTTATAAAATGAGAAACATTGCTGTTTGCCAGCTTGTTATTGTTCACTGCTATGTCTTGATCTAAATAAAAGTTGCTCTGTGGGTCCTGCAGTCTCTGAAGGCTCTACATACACACGTAAATAAGTGGTAAGGACTGCATAGTAGAATTACAGCATTTGTGTTTGGTTCTCATATTAATATGGTATTAGACTTCTAAAATGAATAGGTAGAAAATTGTATATGTTATCATGAGAACATGATCAACCTATGCATCTCTTTAAGATTTTGATTTTTGTTAACTTCTCAGGTTGATACAAGATAATGTAGGAATGGATATTTCCTTTGCTGAGGGTGTACTGAGCCCCAGTTCTACAGAGATGAGGCCTGGTAAGAGAAGCCATTACTCATTTTCTTAATTATAGCTTAGTCCCTTTAATTATGTCATAAGAAAGATGTTTTTGTGCTGCTAAAAAAATAACAAAATAAAAAATGTTAAATTTGTTGTATCTAGTCAATTTTTTTCTTCTTTACAATTATAATTGTACTATGCACTTTCCTCTTGTACGTCATTGCCATTGCTTGTTTAGTCCTTGCAGTGTTTAAGTAGCTGCTATTATTTATCTTGTATGTGAATACTATAACTGAACTAAGTTATTATATAATTGAACTAGGAGTATTTCAAGTACACCTTGAAATGTGGCACATTATGCAGTGGCAAGGGGCAAAGCTATACCTAACTTCTGTTATATTGAAGACTACTTTTGTTTAAGACTAGACTTGAAAGTCAGGGTTTTATTTGTTTGTTTGTTTGTTAGTATTGTTTGGTTATTTTATATTTAGTTATGTCTAAAGACATAGCTCCAAGACATAACTAAAGACATATATTTAGTTATGTCATAAAGGCATACTTACAAATCTTTACTTCTTGCATAGCAGAAGAGGCATAACAAAACAGGCAGGAGATTTTAGCTTATATCATTTTCATTAGGATTCAGCCATGTGTTTGTGATTTAAATATTTTTCTTTTAAATTTTAAACCTTGTGGATCAGACTGTGTGCAGAGCTTGAGTTTTGGTTGGTAACTCTAAAACAGTGTACCTGGGTTTCACATAGTTTAAATGCTTCTAGCTACATCTGCAATCCCTGTACACGCTTGTTGTATTTTTTTAAATATTAATGTGTAATTTTTTTGTGTAGTAGTAGTAGTGACAGTAAGTGGTCTTTAAGTGGGTTGTTGTTTCTAAAATTATCTTTCCCTGTGTGCTTGATAGTGATTCGTAAGTGTGCGGGAGACAAATTTCACGTGGGAGAAATAAAGTTCTCTTTTTTATCTCTTTTTTCAGAACCTCCCAATTCTCTTGATCTTAATGGTACCCATCCCAGAAGGATAAAGCTCACGGCTCCAAATATCAACCTTTCTTTGGATGAGAGTGAAGGTTCTATACTTTCTGATGATAATTTGGATACACCAGATGAAATTGATATCAATGTGGATGACCTTGACACTCCTGATGAAGCAGACTCTTTTGAATACACTGGACAAGGTAGTTTTTTTGAATGTAGATGTAGAATACATCTCTGTTTCTTCGTTTACTGCACTCTTGTCCATTGGGCTATCAATATGTTTAGTGTATTTTAAATAGAGTTTGAGGTTTCCAGATATTTTTTTCTGCTAATTTGTTCTCCTGTGTAAAATAATACATTTGACCAATGCAGACTGCGGAAAGAAATAGTACAGCTAATCAAGTGACAGAATAAAATAAGAGCTGTTTTCAGAGTACCAGAAGAACCATATAGGAACTAAATTCCTATAAAAATGTAAAAAATCATAACTTTTTTACAATTTACAACAGAAGGAAACTTTAAAAAGAAATACATTTAGATTTTCCCTTGCATTTAAATTCTTTGTTGCTAGTTAGGTCACTAGTGTTTGAAAACTGTAGTTGCATTAGTTTAAGTTGTGTTGCTGAAGAGGCTTTACAATGTAGTCAGTCATGCAGAAGCATCTCTAATGTCATTTCTCATTAGAAGACAAATTTCCTCATGGGTAGATACAGAGCATCTGATGAATTTTTAGATGTCTGGAATATTCTGCACCAAAGGATTGATCTAACACACGCACAGAGTTTCATAGTGTTGTGACCAATGTGAGAGCCAAAATCTGTCTGCTGTGTGGCACATTTTGCCTTTTTGCAAGGCCTGAAGTAAGCAAATTCAACTACAGTGATTTTGGTGGCGTTTATATTTATTGAAAGGATTTATCCCCAATTTTTTTTTTATATTTTCTAATTGCGATTATTGGTAATATTTTTACAGTTGTGCAGTTTGACTTTAGATATACTTTGTTGGCAAAGCATCCTTCAATTACTTGAGTCACAAGATAATAGAAAAGGAGAAAAACCACATATTTTATTAAAATAAGCTCTTGATAAAATGAGGAGGTTATGCATTGTGGATCAGATAGCTAACAGTAGCCATAAGGGCTAGAGCAGAGTGTTTTAAATGCATGGTAGCTAACCTCTGTTAAAATCGTTTTCCATTCTGTCACTCTAGTGTAACCAGTACATGCTGTGCTGTTACAGCTTTCATAATCTCCCCCACATCATTGTTTCTGGAATACTGTGACAAATCCATGTAAATACTAAGAAGACATTGCTGTTGAAACTGTAAAGAACAGTGACTTTCTAGCTTGTTACCCTCAAACTGCTAAGGGCCTGTTTGAAATGTAAAAGGCAACTGAGAAAAGCAAGACCCATTGCTAGAAAACTGACAGTTCTATAGAACAAGAAATGCTGAAACCCCCTAGTGTAAAAGAATGATGAAAAAGAGTCAGTACATGCAAGAAGCTAGATGAAAGTGGAAACACTGAAGTCTTAAACTAAGTAAGTCTTAAAACTGACTTACTTAGGGATTGGTAAACATCAGTTTCACAGTTTTTTGACATCTGAACCAAGAAGAAACTGTGCTCAACACGTATCTTTTGTTCTGGGGAGCATCGTATTTTTATCAAATTTTGCGGAATTGCTGAGAAGTTTTATTGCAGAAATTGGTTTTACAAATTAATAATCATTGAATATATATGTGTATTTATGGGTAAGCTTCATGTGTGTTGACACATGGTTTGCACACACAGTCCTTTTATTTCTGGCTTCATAAAGATTATTTAATTCATATGACAAACTTGTGTGGTTTAAGGACCACGTACTTCTATTTGTGTATTTATATGAGCAGCATTAATCAAAGAGGAATCCAAAGACAAAGCAGTTTGTAGAAAGATTTGAGGGCTTTTGTTAAGAATTGTGTTCTTAACATCTCGTCAAATAACGTATCTTCCTCTAATTAATTACCAAATCTTCTTGTGAATCTCTTTCAAATAATACGTCACATGTGTCACAGTGCATTTCACTGTATCTTTACTGCTACCTTATTTCTTGACTTATGTCTTTAGAACCAAAATGATGCTTCATAGATAAGAGTTCATTTCACTGGTTTATTTGAAATGTATATGAAGGATAAAACATGCAGGATTTGTACTATCTTTACTGCTAGAATAAATTATTAATAAACCAATAGACTGACTAATACGTGTTCTTCAACAGGAGTGAGAGAACAAAAGAATATATATATAAAATGTTTAGGATTTTTTTCCTCACAAGAAGGCACTATGTTATAATAATTAAAGGATTACATGAATTTTTTTTCTACCTGTAGACAGAACCAGCTTGTAACTAGCTATTAAGACTGAAAAACTGGAATGAGGTTAAATTTATTGTGAGAGCCTCCTTGTCAGCGTGCTATGGAAGTATAGGTTTTGTTCATAAGCTTCAGGGTTTTTCTGAAGCTAAGAGTGTCCAGCAGAGAGGCTATGCTATGAGACTATAATCTCCAGTCAACCACACAGTTTATTTCTTGTGATCTTTGTGCTTTTGGACACTATGCACTTTCGTATGTCCTGGTATGAACAGGCCAGATTTCCTGGCTGCTTCTTCTCTGGAACAGAGCTGAGAGGGAATTTCTGTTCAGTCTTTCACTTTCGGGAAGGGAATTCAACCTCGGAGAAGAGATCCTGAGGGACATGAATGCTGCATTTGAGGCATGCAGGTAGTCATTACCTTATGACAAAAGCAGAGGAACTCAGATGTACTTACGGCTATTGGATGCAAAGAGATTGGAGGAAAGCAGGGATGGGATGGAGGAACAAGTTCAGAAGCTGTAGCTCTGTAGTAATTCCTCTCTAGACAGGAGACATCCCTGTGTTTGTTTTTAGTTCCAAAATTTTACATTTTAGCACAGTTCTCATGCCAGCAACACAAAGAATTTTTAAGATCTGCAGGTCAATACCTACAGTAAGCAGCTGGTGACTTGTATGTACTTACTGAATGTTACTGGATGTACTTACCAGGTGTATGATCAATGAATATACAGATGTTATAATTATGAAATATACAAGAGAGTTTGGCTAAGCAAGTTATTACACCAAAAAAGAATAGATGGAGTGCTTACCCTTGTCCTAGGCTCACTGTAAAACTCCAAAGGAGGGATCTCCAGAAAGAGATCCTTCCCCGCTTGTGGTCAGCTCTTAATTGTGCCTAGGAGAAGTGGAGCCAGCTCCATCTCTTCCAGCAGCACAGGTGAGTTGCCTTCTCTTGTGCTCTGAGGGCTGACTCATTGCTCACTTCAGGTGATGAATCAGAGGTTCAGGCTGTGATTTAGCAGTTCCCATACACCAGGCAAACACAAAAATTCACTGCTGGTATTGTGCACAGTGGTTATTGCTGTTATTCTTTCTACTATCATAATGATGAGAAGTTAAATAAAAGCGGAAATATAATTGGTAATTGGTATCAACTGGATTTTTATAGCCTGGATCTGTGCTTTTGTAAGAAAACCAGAATTTCACCAGTCAGTAAATGATGTTCAAATGAATATAAAAGGTAAAATATTTAGAGCCTGTACATGAATATGTAATACATAAAATGTTATTTTTCAGAAGAGCGGAATGCTGCTAAGGATGCTTCCCAGGAGGAGTCTGAATCAATTCCAGAATACACTGCTGAGGAGGAGCGAGAAGACAACAGGTTATGGAGAACAGTGGTTATAGGGGAACAAGAGCAAAGAATTGATATGAAAGTCATTGAACCTTACAAAAAGGTTATTTCACATGGAGGTAGGAAAAGTTGGAATGTATTTTTTAGATTGATGTGAAAAATCATACTTTGATAATCATGATTTATTTCTATTTTATTTAGGTTATTCTACTAGCAATGAGATTTTATTTTTCAGCCATAGCTATTAGCAATTAATTGGCAAACTCTATCAAATTACAGAAGTGTTATTGTGTCTTACAACCCATAATGTTATCAATAACAAATTTCAGCTTCGATTGGAGTAGTAAATGAACTACTGACATAGCATCAAAGTGAGCCATCCTATTTTCTGGTCATTCGATGCTGATTCAAAAAATAGTTTGAGTAGATATTATCAGCTGGAGACCCCAAAAGGCCTTCAAAAGATCTGAAGTCTATTACAACTTTTGGAAGCCTAGTGGGAGAGTATTTTCAGAAAAATAATATTTATCCTTGCAAGTCTTTCCTACTCAATTAGAAGATCAGCCAGTGTTTATTTCACACTTTCCTGCAGTTGGCTCTGTACCTATAAAAGTGGTGGCTGACACAGGAAGACTGTAACCTTCACAGATAGACCTGGTCTATATGTGTAGCACGGAGCTAAATTTTTCTTGGAAGAGATGGAGAGCCTAATTTTGATCTGCATTACATTTCTATTGGCAGTGACTACATAAGTGAAACAAGTAACAAAGTCAGATAACCAACATAAACCAGACTTTTCAATCTGGCAATTGATACTTCAAATGCAAAGCACTTTCATATGCAACAAATAATCTGAGATACATGTGCCAGTAACAGTTTAGTCATTGTCCTACAGAATTTTTTTTTTTTTTTAAACTTCATTTTCTTGGTTGTAGCATACTTACTATATCAGAGAATCACAAAATGGCCAGGGTTGGAAGGGACCTCAAGGGTCATGAATCTCCAAGCCCTTTGCCACATGCAGGGCCACCAACCTCCCCATTTAATGCTAGACCAGGCTGCCCAGGACCCCATCCAACCTGGCCTTGAACACCTCCAGGGATGGGGCATCCACAACCTCTCTGAGCAGCCTGTTCCAGCACATTACCACTCTCATAGTAAAGAACTTCCCCCTGACATCCAATCTAAATCTTCCCTCCCTCAACTTAAAACCATTTTCTCTTGTCCTGCTGTTATCTACCCTTTCAAAGAGTTGATTCCCCTCCTGTTTATAGGCACCCTTTAGGTACTGAAAGACTGCTTTCAGGTCACTCTGCAGCCCAGCTCCCTCAGCCTGTCTTCATAGGGGAGGTGCTCCAGCCCCCTGATCATCTTTGTGGCTTCCTCTGGATCCTCTCCAACAGCTCTCTGTCTTTCTTGTAGTGGGGGTTCCAGATTTGGACCTAGTACTCCAGAATGTATGAATGTATGAAGAAGTATGGTGCTCTATGATTGTAGATACATAGGTCTAAATAATTGGAGTGGCAAAAGAAGAAAAATAGTTTTCCTTTGGATTTCTATTGCCATGGTAAAGATCATTGTGTTATTTTTCTGCCATTTATAGTCGAAGCACAATATAAATTGTCTTGAAAGTCTTCTAAGGATTTTTAATCTATGTAATGGTAATCTCCTCTGTGTTTGTAAGGCATAGGAAAAAAATACTGCCTTATTCCATAATATTTTACCAAAGGATAGATAGGTTAACTCAGTGCTTTCTCTTTGAAACTGCATGGGACTATGTCAGAAAAAAAGACATAACAGAGACTTGAATTAAGGGGTGAGTGTGTGAGATGAAATCTAGTTTTCTTCTTTTTATTTCTTTTAAGAAAGTTTTGAAATTCCTACATGTCAAGCTCTTAAAAGGTGAAAGAGCTGAAAAGTGGAATGGAGCTTCCTCCCCTTCCCTGCATACGTCTATGCTAAGAATGTGATGTTACTCTCCATATTTGACGTTAAGATCTTTGCTGTTACACAAGTTCAGTTAGCCATATCTATGTCTAATGCAGTACTACTTGTTAGTACTGCTGGATCCTAACATCAGCTGGAGCTGTGCCACCTCATGCCATGTCACATGCCTTAACATGGTTTTACCTGCATTCTTCTTTGGCTTGAACTCATTTGCTAATTCTCAAGCTTTTTTCCCTGTCTGTGTTTTCCAAAAAGATGGGGAACAAGGCAATAGTGTGGAACTGCAGAAAACAGTGGACTTGCTGGATTGCTGTTGTGTGGTGGCTTCTGTAGCTGCAGAAGCATATCTACAGATTAAGTAACCTCTGAGACCAGTGAGATATTACTGCATGGAATTTGGACATCCCTTCCATCTCAGAATTATGGAAGGAATGGAGTTTAGGCTAATGATAGGAAGCTGTCTTCAGTGTACAGACTGTTCTGAAGTGGATGAAGTCTTGGTTTGCATTCTCAGCTTGATGTTAACAAAATAAATAAGTGCTACTAGCTTGTCTAATACATTATATTTACTCAAACCTACCAAATCAAATCCAGAAGGAAAGAAGTCTAACATCATCCTTTAGCAAGCTGCTTTACCAAATCTTCTAATGAAGTAAAATGGCCAAAGGCTTATTTCTGACATGCAGGTTTTTTGCCTCAGGGGCTTATCCTTTCTTCGTCCTCTTTGTAAGTGTTGAGGCAGTGGTGGTTTTCAGGCCTTTGAGGAACAGCTGAGGGTTCTGAATGAAGAGTGCCTTTGTGCTTTTTTATGGGTGGGATGGTGTCAAGACTAAACAGCTGTAATTCTCTTTGACATGCTCAAGGAAAGACCTCATGGGCATATGCCTTGAGACACTCATTTGGTCTGGGAATATGCATTTTCCAAAGTCATAAAAAAGTGACTTCCTTGTCATCAATGTCATCTGGTTTTCCTACTTTCAGCTACTTGAGACTCAAGTGCTGAGTGATAAAGGAGAAAAAACAGTCTCTCAGTGCTTTCCCAGTTAGCACACACAGACAGTGTGCCTTTCCATGAAGTATTCTGTTTTGTTCTGCTGCTGCATACATCGAATCATAGAATCAAAAGGTTGGAAAGGACCTGCAAGATCATCTAGTCCAACTGTCTCCTCATCACCATTGCTAGCACAAGCTACTAAATCATATCTCACAGCTCCTCATCCAGACGCCTCTTGAACTCTGCCAGGGACGGCAACTCCACCACCTCCCTGGGCGGCCATTCCAGTGCCTGACCACTCTCTGAGAGAAAAAGTTCTTCCTTATATCCAATGTAAATTCCTCTGGTACAACTTGCAACCATTTCCTTGGGTCCTCTTTGTTGCCTGGGAGAAGAGGCCAAATCCCTCTTCACCACAGCCTTCCTTCAGGAAGTTGTAGAGTGCAATGAGGTCTCCCCTGAGCCTCCTCTTCTCCAGACTGAACAATCCCAGCTCCCTCAGCTGCTCCTTGTAAGACTTGTGCTCCAGACCCCTCACCAGTTTCGTTGCCCTTCTCTGGACACATTCCAGGGTCTCAATGTCTTTCTTGTAGTGAGGCCCAAAACTGAACACAGTACTCGAGGTGCGGCCTCACCAGTGCTGAGTAGAGGTGGATGATCACCTCCCTGCTCCTGCTGGCCACACTATTTCTAATGCAGGCCAGGGTGCTGTTGGCCCTCTTGGCCACCTGGGCACACTGTCGGCTCATGTTCAGCCGAGCATCAACCATCACCTCCAGGTCCCTTTCCTCTTCACACTCATCCAGCCACTCACCTCCAAGCCTGTAACGCTGCATGGGGTTATTGTGGCCAAAGTGCAGTACCTGGCACTTGGCTTTGTTGAACCTCATCCCATTCACCTCAGCCCAGCAATCCATCTTATCTATATCCCTCTGAAGGGCCTCCCTACCCTCAGGCAGATCAACACTACCTCCCAGTTTGGTGTCGTCTGCAAACTTACTGAAGGTACACTTAGTCCCCTCATCTAGGTCATCAGTAAAGATATTAAGCAAGATGGGCCCCAGTACTGACCCCTGGGGGATGGGGACACCACTTGTAATGGGCCACCAGCTGGATTTAACTCCATTTACTACTACCCATTGGGCACAGCCTAAAGAACTGCCTGTCCAGGCCATGGACAGCCAGTTTCCCAAGGAGAATGTGAGAGACCATGCCAGAGGCTTTGCTGAAGTCTGGATAGATTGCATCAACAGCCTTTTCCTAGTCTACCAGTCTGGTCACCCAGTCTTAGGAGGAGATGACGCTGGTCAAGCACGACCTGCCTTTCATGAAGCTGGGCTGGCTGGGCCTGATCCCCTGGATGCCGCCCACGTGCCATGTGATCTCACCCAAGATGATTTGCTCCATAACCTTCCCTGGTACTGAGGTCGGGCTGACAGGCCTGTAGTTCCCCGTATCCTCCCTACGGCTCTTCTTGTAGATGGGAATCACACTGGCAATCCTCCAATCCTCTGTGAGCTCTCCAGATATCCAGGGGCACTGGTAGATGGCTGACAGCGGCTCAGCAATCACCCCCGCCAGTTCCCTCCTCACTCTAGGATGGAGCCTGTCCGATGCCATGGACTTGTGACAGTCCAGATGGAGGAGGGGCTCTCTAACTCTCCACCTGACTCACCAGGGTGGTATTCTGTGTAGCATCCCAGACTTCCAGAGCAGAGTGTAAAGTGCCCTGAGGATAACTGATCTGCCTATTAAAGGCAGATGTAAAGAAGGCATTGAGGACATCAGCCTTCTCCTTATCTTCAGTGGTCACATTCCCCACTGCATCAAGTAAAGGATGGAAATTCTCCTTGGTTCTTCTCTTAGTATTGATATATTTGTAAAAGGATTTCTTATTTTCTTTGACAGCATTGGCCAATCTGAGTTCAAGTTGGGCTTTTGCCTTCCTGACTTCTTCCCTGCCTACCTTAGCAACTTCCTTGTAATCTTCCCAAGTAGCTTGTTCCTTCTTCCAGACTCTGTTTTTCTTCTGAGTCTCAACAATAGTTCCCAGTTCATCCACACTGATCTTTTTTCTCTACAGCTTGCCTTACAGCATTCAGGGACAGCCTGTTCTTGTGCCTTTAAGATTTCCATCTTGAGGAGTACCCAGGCTTCCTGGACCTCCTTACCCCTAAGGAGCAACTCCTCACAGACCTGTGCTACAAGCATCCTGCACAGGTCAAAGTCTGCCCTCTTGAAGTTCAAGATAGCGGTTTTGCTAGTCACCCTTCTGACATCTCCAAGTATACAGAATTCTACAATTTAATGGTCACTCGTTCAAGGTACAAGGTGTTTTATGAGTATTTCATTGAGTCTTGAGTACTATTCACTAGTATCCAAAAAACACTGTAAAAGTTTTCAGCGTCTTATGAAAGTGGTGCAGGGGTATTATCCTGGAATTTTCCTGGGAACGTGTTTCTATCTCCAAGGGAGGTGCAGAATTTCCTCCACAAACATTGTCTCCTTTGTGGTTAGTTTTTCCTAGCCTGTTCTGAAAACCTTTCAAATCTTCTTTCTTAATATATCCAGCCTTTATTTCTGTATTTCTTTAGTGGTATCTACACGCAATAGTTCTTCCAAATCTGCATAGATTACTTTTTCTTTTCTCTTATCTTTTAAATAAATCCCAGACTTTCAGCTGAAGTGCAGAAGTATTTTATGTCTGTTTTGCAACAGTATAGCAACTGAAAAGAACTGTGAAGGAGATTGACCAGTATTAATATATCATGAAAAATAGCATATTTTTTTTCAGGTAGCAAGTAATCACCCAGGAGCACAGAAATGTAGCTGTAGTTGTAGCTTTGAGAGGTTATCATTAGGCAATGGTGGAGACAGGAGAACACAAGTACGGGGCAATTGGAGTATCCAAGATAAAGAAATACTTTATACAAAACTTGCAGCAAAGTATTTAACTGATCCTCAAGAGTTCTTAAAACACAGTGTCATGCAGACATACTTATAATATCCCGAGGCCTTTGAAGCTGCACAAGCCAGCTGAAATTGGATTTCAAGTCCTTAGTAGTCATTATCGTAAAGATGCAGGATGGCAAATGGACGATATTTTCTCTACTGCTTTATTCCTAAGGCTAAGGTGAGCATTCAGCACACGATTGCAATTGAGATGTAATGAGCCAGGAGTGCAGGTAACATTGTATTACTTACAAAGTAGAATGATGTTTTTTTTCTTGCTCTGTTCTATAAAAAAGTTTGCTTGTAGTTGTGTTAAGCCTGTGTTCCAGGAATTAAATGTTACTGATTATCCTTCATTATCACTTGATAGTCATTCATTTATTTTGCATCTTCTTCAGCAGTAGATATAATCACTCTATTCCAAGACTTAGAGATTTCTTTTTAAATCTATCTTGTTAGGAGCCTTTGACAAAGATAAAAATGCCTTTTTGTTTGTTCCACAGGCTACTATGGTGATGGTCTGAATGCTATCATTGTGTTTGCTGCGTGCTTCTTGCCAGACAGCAGCCGAACTGATTACAACTATGTCATGGAAAATCTTTTCCTGTGAGTGTTATGTGTACAGTATGACAGAGTTGTCTCAAAATTCTGTAGTGAGAGATAACCTGTCTTTAATGAAGAGCTAATGTGGGTCATTAGAAGGGATGTGATTGGAATGACAAGGAGAGTAGCAGTTTTAGGCATGCCTAAAACAGCAACTGGTCTATCTCAATCCACAGTGAATAAGAGCTGTTGTGGAAAAGTACTTGAGATAAATGAGATCTGACTAAAATATCACAAAAGCTTCCTTCTTGTTGCAATATTTCTCTTTATTCCTTATTATGAATGTTCATTATTGTAATTGATTGTTCATAATATTCACAATTTCCTTGTGGCTGAGTAAATAGGGGCATAAACATTTGTCAGATTTTTTACTTCAACTTTTGTCACTTTTACTTCAACTAGAAGGGTGGTAGTGTTTTTCCAAAGTACTTTCTTTCTCAGTACACTTTTCTGCATGTTTCACTGCCTAGATTTGTTTACAGCCCAAGAAGTTGCCTTTTATGAGAAGGGCTGACTTCATAACCTGTCAAGTGGTCAGTAGATTCATTTAAATTTAGCGTTTTTTTATGAATGTGTTGTGCCCTGGGCAGTGGAGAGCTGTGCTGCACAGTGAATCCAGATTTAACCCTGCACATGCTGGACCAGCTGCATATTGCTGCTTGTTAGTAGGCCTTGTTTTTCTCTGCATCAGCTACGGCCTTGTTCGAACAATCCCACTCTTTCGTACTTCAGTGTAAGGAGGCAGAAGCAGCAAATGCACTAATGGCAGGTAGGAAAGAGCAATGAAAAGCATTTAGTGAGAAGTAGTCTAGATGGATTTATCAAATGCATGACACTATTCAGTCAGTTGCTGCTTACTTCCTGTCCAGTTAAAATATTATCTCTGTGATGAGAACCAGATTTTCTGTTCTTGTTTTGAAGAATCTGAATTGTGAGGAGTTAAAGGGTCAGATTAGATCATGAGTCAAGCACATATACCTGATAAAAGGGTATTGTGGTCAGCGATACAGCTGCCTCTTACAGTGAGAACTCTCAGGCATTCAATTTTCTAAGGTGTGTCTCAGTATTTTTTCACTGTAGTTTTTACACAAACATACCTTGAGACTGGCGGGCAGAGAGTTCAGTTTGAGCACACAAGTGAGGATGGCACTTCTGAAACTGATCAGAATATTTGCATGTGGACAAGAATTTAATGCTACCTTTTCATGTAACTCAATAGTCTGCTTTCTGGTGGGGTGTATTTTGTCCTGAGAGTAATGGTCAGTCTAAATACTCTTTGCAGACCTGATAAATTTGGTATTCAGAGTGCTTTGCTCACAAAATGCAAGAGCTTGAACTGTTCTGTCCCATCTGAAGACAGATTGACAATCAAATTCTATTAGCTCTGAGAATCCAAAGGCTTGTAGCTGACAGTCACAAAGATTCAGCAGTGGTAATCTGAGAATCATAAGAATTATAGACTGGTATTATCCCAACCCTTTTAATTTTGCATTGAACAAATGTGGTGATTAGTACTGAAGAGATATTTCTCAACAGTTGATCTTATAATGGCCTGAAATTTCAGTCAGTCCATCCATGCTCTCCCTCACAAACTCTCTTAATTTCAACATGTATTAAAAATAAATAAATAAATAAATAATTTCTACTCATAGTTATAGTGGTAGCATTGCGACCAGTTCTAAATTTCTGCTTTAGGTTTAAAAGAAAATAAAACTTTGTCTATAAATTACTGGTCTGTCTTAATGTATTCCTAATAGATGTTTTTTTACTGTATTTAAATAGATAAATATGTGCTCACTTACTTCTATTCTTTTACCAGGTATGTAATCAGTACCTTAGAGCTGATGGTAGCTGAAGACTATATGATTGTATACTTGAATGGAGCTACACCAAGAAGGAGGATGCCTGGGCTGGGTTGGATGAAAAAGTGTTACCAGATGATTGATCGTCGGTGAATAGTATTTTTCTTTCTGATCCACAGCCATTGTTTTAAGCACTGTTCATTTCTGTTGTTCCTCAGTATGATAGTGTTCATTATATATTATTTTTGTGAATGGTTTTCTTTTTTATTAACCTTTTAAATAAACTATTTTTTTCCTAGTTTAAGGAAGAATTTGAAATCGTTCATAATTGTCCATCCGTCATGGTTCATCAGGACAATTCTGGCTGTGACACGACCTTTTATAAGGTATGTAATGAACACTAGTTATTTGTTATGTCCCAGGAATTCAGAATACAGAAAGAATACAGAAACAGCCTAAGTAATCCGAAGTGATTGTTGATCTCTCACTGACACAGTTCAGTTGAAGGTGGCTTCCCTACAAAGAGTGGGAAAAAAGTTTATTTATTTGACTTTTCTGTTGTTTAACTATATATGCACATGGAATTCTGAATTTTTTTTTTTTATTTTTTTTTTTTCTTTGTCTGAGCCCATCAGAAAGGCTTGAAGAAAAGGTTCTGTGGACCCTTTTCACTTTGTGGAAAAAAAAACTTGACTAGAGGAAAGATTAAACTATTGTTCTGGATTTAAAAAAAAATAGAAAAATAGTAGGTGCTTATTCAAGAAGACTGCCCTGAGATGTTTGAGAATGTAGAAGAGTTGTTTCCAAAAAATTTCTCTACCACCCAAAAAACTCAAAAGAATTGTTAGACACTGAAGACCTTAAAAATGGGCAATTGTATGTCTGGAACCTGGAGATCAGGAGCATACACGGTCAGACATGAGAAAGCATTGCTCCATGCAAAAGAAGAGGCATCTTGTCTACAGAAGCCACGCAGGGAGTATGTCATGGCAAACTGGCCCTAGACTACAGAGGTGAATGCTGAAGATGTCTGTCCTATCAGAGTGTTCTGTCCTGACAGAGTAACCTTGAAATGATGAAGGAAATTACTTCTCCCATTGCTGCCAAAGTGTGATAGATTGAGCACCATAGCAGAGCTTCTTCCTTCAGATGTGATGATTTTAGTAGAAAGTGATAACTGAAAATACCAGTGTGACATGGAAACAGTGCTTGGAATTGTCAGCAGTAATAATAGGGGATTCACTAAGTGAAGTACCAATGGGAACTGAAAAAAATATGGGCAAGACGTAATGTTGGTGCAACTTTGTAGAATCACAAAATGGTTGAGCTTGGAAGGGATCTGTAGATCTCATCTTGCCCAACTGGTCTTATTCAACCTGCCAGCCCAAAATATGTTGCCCAGGCCCATGTCCAGGCAGCTTATGAAGATCTCTGAGAAGGGAAACTCCAGAATATCCAGGCAACCTGTGTCAGTGCTCCGTCACTCACATATTAAAAAAACTTCCAATTTGTAGATAGAACCTCTTGTGTTCCAGTTTATCTCGTTGCCTCTTACACTGTCTCTCGATACCACCTCAAGGAGCATGGGTATATATACATACACATGGTGTCGCATTGATGATGTCTCTCTCTGAGCCTTCCCTTCTTCAGACTGAACATTCTCAGCTCATTCAGCCTCTTCTGCCTTCATCATCTTGATTGCCATCTTTTGGACTCTTTCCAGCATGGCAGTTTTCTTCTGTAGTAGGCAGCCATGAACTGGACTCAACACGCCAAGTGTGGCATCACTAATGCTGATAAGAGATGAAGCATCATATCTCTGTCTCCTAGTGATGCTTTGCACAATCAAGCCAAGAATACCATTAGCCTTCTTAGCAGGAAGGACACATAGCTGGCTGATGTTCAGCTTGTTGTCCAAACTCGTTAATTTAGAAGATGAGTTGAAGATAGGAGAAAAATGAAGCCGTTTGGTGGACAGAGGAGCACTGTGAGAAAGTTGGGTAAAAAAATTCTGGGAGGAATAAAAAGAGACAATCAATTCAGTAAAAAGCAATGTAAGGAGAAATAAACTTGATAAACTTGATAAGGCTGATGGATATAGCTCAGTTTTCTAGCCTAAAACAGTTCACTGGATGACTGGCAAGTGCTTTGAGAAGTTCGAATGGATAAGTGAATTGGTCCCAAGGCAAGGAGTAAATGTCCTAAGACAATGAGATAGCTAAACCGTTTAATTTTGATTCCAAATTCCATTCCAAACCTGATCTGTACTCATCTAAACAAACGTGAACATTCACTTGTATTATGTTTGAGAGTCATAGTTGAATATAAATGCCAGTTTGTTGTGATTACAAGGGTAGATAGTGATGGGACAAAGGGGAATGACTTCAAACTGAGACTGGGGAGGTTTAGGTTAGATATTAGGAGGAAGTTTTTCACTCAGAGGATGGTGACACACTGGAACAGGTTGCACAAGGAGGCTGTGGATGCCCCATCCCTGGAGGCATTCAAGGCCAGGCTGGATGTGGCTCTGGGCAGCCTGGTCTGGTGATTGGTGACCCTGCACATAGTAGGGGGGTTCAAACTAGATGATCATTGTTGTCCTTTTCAACCCAGGCCATTCTGTGATTCTATGATCACATGATGTTAATTTATTATGATAACTTTAATGAATTCTTTCCATATTTTTATATGTATTTATGCTTTAGAGAGTTTGGTTCTCTTTAGAATTTTTATACATCTCCTTGAAACTGTAGAACTAATCACATTGCTTTACAGTTTTACACAGCATTACAGTTTATGATACAGTCTTAAATCCTATTGTGCTTAGCCAGAGGACAGCAAAATGTTTAATCTTGATTTCAGCCTCATTAGAATTAAGGTATGCTCATGGCCAACAAAACTCTGTAACTGAAATATAAATAACCAAATGATATATAGTTATTTAATACATTAAACAAATGCCTTCTCTCCCTCTCTCTTTAAAGTATTGTAAAAAATATTGTGAAAAAAGTCAATTAACAGATGTTTCTGTGTCTCAGCTCTAAGTTCAGCAGTAAGATACAGTATGTCAATACATTGGCAGAGCTTCGTGAGATGATTCCAATGGAATATGTGCACATACCAGAGAGCATTGTCAAGTAAGTGATGTGCATAAAATGTGTATTTGGTCTAATAGAAGTAATTTTACAAACTAGGAACAGTGTTTCAATGTCTGTAAGAAGAATAGAATACCTCTACCCTATACTATTTAAGATGTTTATGTGTTGTTCCATAAGAACTCCACTATCAAACTCTGAGGTAGGAAACAGTGTGTTTTTGAAACACAAAACACAGTAAGTATGTAATCCTAGGGGAACCAAAGCTTATAGGAAGAAGATTTTGTATTGGACCAAATGATACGATTTATAAAATGAAGACAATCTTTCCATCTCAGTTCCTTCATCATCATGTTTTGCTGAACAAAAAAATCAATTGATTATAAGTGTGCCCATTGGAGGCAAGTATTTTTAAGATGTCACAGTATGAAGCAGACATGTACTCAAATCAGTGGAAAAAGAGCAGATATGTTCAGCTTCATGTTGAGAGAGATGATTGTAGCAAAAGAATACCAAATGCCACTTTAAGCAGTCCGATGTCTCCACTAGCAAGAATAGAAATACCACTATGATCATGAGATGTCCCACCTGCAGCAAGCGTATAGATTTGTGCCAGGATTTGGATTATGTGATTGTTTGGTAGTTTTTACTGAAGTGAGATACAATGTGCCAGCTGTATCATATGAATCTGTATGTCTTTTCTCTTCCTTCACCCACTCTTGTAAGGTATGATGAAGAGAAGTGTATTAAGAGAAGAATGAGGTAAAATTTGCTTTCTAGCCCATGCTGCAGCTTATAGGGAGTAAACCTGTGTGACAGCCAGTCACCAAAAGGTGACCTCAACAGCAGAATGGGAGAGGCCTTGCAATGGTTTGGTATCCTGGTTTCCCCTTCAAGCTGTTGAGATCAGCCTTCTTTGCCAGCGAAACTTACCTATCTATAAATGTCCTTGATTTGGCCCAAGCTGCAGACAGTTTAATTCTTATAAGCAGTTGTATGCTTTCAGCTCTATCTACTGGGCTTGCCTCAGATCTCTGCTGCTTTTATGTTTCTGCCTCCAAATAATATAAAAAATGAGCTAGATATTAAAGGTGAGTTGAGAACAGGCATAAGTATTACCATAATGACTTGAAGAGCTTTAGGGCCAGTGCACAATACTGTGTGCCTATTTTGGAAGCATGCATTATATTTTTTCTTTGCTCTGCTATTGCTCTGCTTCTCTCTTACGCTCTGCTTGCTTCTTTGTTTCTTTATATCAATAACTTTTACTCATGCAGACTGGATGAAGAACTGAGGGAAGCTTCAGAAACAGCTAAGTAAGATAGCTTTCTGCTGGTTGCTAGCATTGTATTTCTTTGGTTCACAGAGATGGATTGAATGCTGTAGTATGTTACATGTTTGGTACAGCAGTCTGTTCATAATTTCAAGTACTGCGGAAGTTGCCACATTTGTGAATTGACTTCCCCTCTCACTATAGGCAACCTGCTATATCTTACAGTCTAAGAAGTGATACTCTTAGACTATAAAAAAACCCACGTTTTTTGCTACTCTTGTAATTGTTTCCATAGTCATGGGGAAGACTAAAGTTACTTTTTTACACTGTCAAAGATTTTTATTACATATTTTCTCTCCTTTGTATGTTGGATGATTAATATAAACTTGGGAAGATAAATCTTCTTTAAAACTTGTTTTACAATTTATGAAGGTAATAATAGCTATTGTACTTATTTCTCAGCTTTTTCTATATCTTTTCCTGTCTTCCTGCTATTGTTTGGAAGGGCTGGTGGATTAATGCTTTATAATGTTGTATCACTATAAGGTACCTTAACAAGTCAGTGACAGATGATGATCAGCTATTTTAAACATGGAATTGTACTCCGAGTTTGAGATGCTAAGGCAGTGCCTTGTAAAATATCTTAGAAATCTTTTATCTGGAAGGACACAGTCTTTGATTCATTAAGCTGAACTTATGAACAATTTGTGCATTGTACTTCTTCCATGTGTGCATTGTACACGAGATACCAGAGAAGGGAGCTCTGCCAATCAGTTCAAATATGACATTTTTACTATAATTTTATAACAACCTTTTGGAGGTTTAATTTCAACCTCCTTCTTTTAAATTATGGACTTGAGAATTTTCATCTTACAACTTCTTCATTGTGTTTTCTCTCCTTTTGTGTGGTACGTATTTTCCTCAACTTCTCCTCAACAATGTACTCAACTTAGCTTTTAAAATGTCTCTCAAGAAATGCTACAAACTCTTGCAAATACTTTTTGATTCTAGCAATTCAGCTGCCTCAGAAGCAGTACATTCATGTAGCTAGTTATCTGATATCTGATATCACCTGGATATTTTATTAAACAAAAAAGCACGCAACTGCTTTCTATTCAATCATTTTCAAGTACACTGAACTGTGATAACTGTGGTGAAAAGCTTATTTCTTGTTAAGCTTCTGATTTAAAACAGTGCAGGCTGCAGCATAACAAGTGAAAGGGGAACTGAATACGCACACGAGGCAACACTTGCTGTTATTATGGTTGGATGTACGAGGTAACTGTAGTGCTTTTCCCCTCCCCAGCTTTAATGGCTTGAAAACTTAATACACAAACTGATTGGTGTTACTAAGCTCTCTAAATTTCTATCACTAATGTTTTTGTTTTTGTGCAGTCAAAGTTGCTTGCTACAGTTAAGTCATTACATCCCCTAAATTTGTTTTTGTACTTAAATAGAGAAATAAACACAGAAGAAATGTTTACTGCTTCCTCTTTTTCCTTGTGCCCAGAACTAGCTGCCTCTCAAACGATCCAGAAATGACTTCAGTGGAGCAGGAGTAAGAATTTATGTCTAATACAATCATTTCATTACAGTATTATTTCACAACCATGCTTCTAGGAATAGAGACTGGGTAGACTCCATAAAGTTTTCTGGAGAACTAAATCATTTTACATTTGTTTTCAGGAACTTGATTCGATATATCCAAGTAAAAAAACACCACAATTGAGATTTTTTTGTTTGCATTACAGATGTCTTTGAAGTGTCCTTGGCCATTTTCAAACAGAGATAGATGTAGTCGTTATTCTGAGGATATTCAGGTTGTGTGAAAGACTGAAATAAGAAGTTCAACATGATCAGGGTGAAGTTGATGTCATGCATTCTTCTCAGTTAAAGGGTGATAAAATTGCCTTTCTTACTAGGAAGTTTGAAAAGTCTAAGTTTTCTCTTTAATTTCTGGATTATACCCTCAATACCTTTCTTGTCTTTTCTTTATGTGCTTAAAAGCTTGCTTCCCCCCCCCTCTCCTTTCTCCCCCCCATAAAGTTATTTCCCTAATGACATCTCCATTATCTTCATTTTATTAGTTTTCAAAGCCAAAATGATTCCTTTGGAAATAGGAACGTGTTTTTCTGTCCTCTCGCAAACTGTTCTTCTGTCTGATGTCATGACTAAACATGCAAGTGAAAAACCCTGTACTGTTTTACTGTGCACTGGTGGGACTGTTTTAGCCATAGCTGGTCACAACGCACGAAAAGTTTGTTTGATTGGACAGCAGGAGGACTCATCACTGCAGTAGTCTGTACATTGGTGATGAGTGTCTCCACAGAAGTGACTTGACTTTGCTGTCCCTACCCCTGTGTCCTGAACTGAAATACTGTTCAGAAAATAGCAGGCACCTAACTCTTCAGTAAAAGATCCCATCAGGAAGTGAATTTGAAGGAACTAAGCAATTGACTAGAAAGCAGACACATAAATAACATGGAGCTTCTTTTGTCTCTTTTTTTTCAAATAAAGTTGTGTGTCAATCAATCAACCACCACAGGTCAGAACTATAAATTAACATTCTGATTCCTAGAGCAGTTGACATAAGATCTCTAAAGATCTTTTTCCTTTTCCCCTCAGACACAGTTTATTCTGTAATGAGTCAATATGAGAAGCATTTTTTGTAAAGAGAATGGAGAATAAATAATATATTGAAGACTGTATTTATGACTTAAGCTTTTTGATAGCTTGAAAAAATCTTCTGAGACTAGAATTTTTACTTAGCTCAAATAAATACAGTTGAGACTGAATTAATGCTAGTTGTTTTCTCTCTCTAAATATGTATCCATTTTCAGAAGTGGCAATGATTTCTTCTGCAGTCGTATCACTCATTTGTGGAGTAGTTTCTGTGGGAAATAAGATTATCTTCACAGTGATCATGGCAGTTTTACACAGCTTTTTTGTCTGTATGCTTTCTGCTGAAATCTCTCTGGAGTCTGCCCAACTATTAGTTTTCTTCTGCAGCCTTTTTTTTATGTTTCTTGTCATCCTGTGTGCTATTTTGTTTTAACATCATGCACTGCCTCATGACATTTTTTAAAATGTGCATTATGAAATTCCACAGGAAAGAATTACACGTGTTCTCTTCCCAGGTGGTGAATATTCAGAATGTTGTTTAAATAGTTACACATTCTAAGAGGGAAATGGTGTTTGCAATATTTGTGATGACAACTTTTTATTGTATAGAAAACTTCAAAAGAATTTGATGACGTTGTTTTTACTATATGGCAAAAACATAGTCCTGGAGATGTGTTTACAGGCATTCACTTCTTACCATACAGTTCTGTCATTCCATCAGCATGTATTTCCACATCACATGTCCAGTGCTACTCAGATTGAAATTGCTGGAACGTAGTTACTGAAGCAAGCTAGCAGTAGCAGTTCCTGATGTACTTTCTACATGAGGCAGATAGGATCTGTGTAAATTGACACTGACACATTTAATATAAATGAGAGATGAGGATGCCCAACGTTTTATGGGAGCTTACAATTGCAGAAATGACCAACCATGTTTTCTATCCTACTGATTTATTTTCTTTTTCATTTCTTGTTGTTTTTTAACATACAGGCTTGACATGACCCTGAAATAAAAAGCATCACTGCCAGATCTTTGAAGAAGAGGACTTTCATCGCTCAGACACCCATGATCATGGTGTACAATAGGAAATTTGATTCATTTTGCTTGTGATATAATTTTTTGATGCCATTTAGCAATCCAAGAAGATGAAACAGGCCCATCGTGTTGCCTTGGAAACAAGAAATTTGGAGCTGGCTATTTTTTTATTTTCAGAAATAGAGTTTTTGTTAGAAAAGCTATAACATCTAGTATTGGTTTCTGTAAGTGTATGCAAATTCTGTTTCAGATTATAGAATTTTGCAAACATTATGCCTCATGAATGAGTCAATGAGGACATAGATTTTTATTTAGTTTTTGTCTTCAGCATAGTACTGTTTCTGCATAGCAGAGCAAAATAGTTATTATTACAATAAATATTAGCATAGTTGTTTCACACAGCAGCAGCAACCTTATTGTTCCAGAATGATTCTAAAAACGAAGCAGGATTTCAGTGAGTGTGTTTTTCTCTTGGTGTATGAAAAGTTCTTCCGTATTCTTTTAAAACTAATGACTTTTTATTTGGCCACAGGAGAGCCTGTGTACTAAAAATCATAAGTGTTTAAAAAGTTTCCCAGATCAAAAATTGCTGACAAAACTTAGTTTCATTTTAATAATTTTGTTCAGTGTCTTTATCTTAAGGACAGGTTTTACAGAAGCAGCTAATCCTTTAAAAGTTTATCAAATGATCTAAGATCCTTGAAAGATTGTTTCATTATTGTTGTTTTTTAAAGCCTGTTTTTCCAGAACATTTTTAAGTAATGAATCTCCAAATGGCATCCTATCTGGAATCACAGCAGTTGCTAATGCTATGAATACAGAACAATTACTTAGTACTTCTCACAATTATTTATTAAGAGGAGATGTCAAAATATTATTTGGAGTCTATTTAATATCAAAAATACTTATTGCAATGCCATTTGTTGTCTGTAACACCAGTATAAACATGAAAAAGAAAAAGACCCAAGCATTTCATCTTTTGCTGCTGTCCTACACACATGAAATGCACCGCATTAAGTTCTGACATTCAAATGCAAAGCAACTTCAGTGTCTCAGACTATTCCCCTGCAGAAGAGTACAGATCAATACTTGAGCGAATACCGCTTGTCTGCTTTTGAAAGTCAGGGGTCAAAAGTATAACTGATGCTTTCTTGTTCCCAAATGGACATATGCATGCACTTGCCAAACCTTCTGACTCAGTTTCCTTTTGAGATTAAAAGTAGCTTATCATCAGACTTTCTATATGAGCGGATAGTGATAGGATATAGGGGAATAGTTCTAAACTAAAAGAGTGGAGAGATAGGCTAGGTGTGAGGAGGAAATTTTTTCCTCAAGTAGTGGTGAGGCGCTGGCACAGACTGCCCAGAGAAGATGTGGCTGCCCATCCCTGGAGGTGTTCAAAGCCAGAGCGGGGGGGGCCCTGGGCAGCCTGAGCTGGTGGGGGCAGCCCTGCCCATGGCAGGGGGTTGGGGCTGGGTGATCTTGAAGAACCCTTCCTTAAGATCCCTTCCTTTCTTTGATTATATGTGCTAATGGAAGTAGCAGAATTATGTACTCCTGAGCTACTGTTCTCATCTTTGAGATTTTCATGCACCTGAGAATTGTGTCTTGCATTTGCAGAAAAGTGGTCTGCAGGGAAGGGAGCAGATGTATTCATCACAACATGCAGAGTTGTTCAGCTATTGTAACAAAGAGAGACTAAATTGTCAGAAAGACAGGAAGTTGCCAAATGCTTACTTATCTGCCAGCAACTAAACTGAATTGTCTGTAAAGCTACAGTCCTTCTCAGTACTGACAGGCTGTGCATCATGTCTGTCATTCTGGGTACTCTGTTTTATCACATCTTTCTGTCAGTTCCCTCTTTCACATTTAAGCAAGGGACAGATCCTGCTGACTGTTGTTGCTGCTCTATATCCTGATCTTATCATCATTAGGATCTGATAGGTTTCACAGTTTCTCAGATATTTTAATCTTGGCTTGTGTCTGCCTTATAAGTGCTGTCACTTAGAATATTGGGGATAATGCTTTATGTACAAATAAATATTTGTATTACCTTCCAGATGCTATTTAAGCTTGATCTAGATCTGAAGAGCATTTTATAGCATGAAGCCACATCTTCTGTAAACTTGTAGTTCAAGCAGTTGACATGTATAAGGCTGTAGATGAGAGAAATGCATCTCTTTGCCAGAAGAGACATTCACTGCAAAGCAGAGTTCAGCAGAAATCTTCATGTCTTTGACATGTCTTTGATATGTCAAAGACATGAAAGATATTATGCCCCATTTTATGGTAGATGTCAGCTTGGAGGTGAATTTCAATCTAAAGACTTTATATAAAATCATTAAACAGCAAAATTACATGTGAATTAATTTGATTAATGGTGGTAGACTAATAATGACAACCTGAGACGGTAGAAGTTTGTTTAAGCCAAATGTCAAATTATCAATGTGATATTGCGTAAATGATTGCAAGAACAAGATGTGGTTATCTCTGCTTATTAATGTATTTTAAAAAGTTTTTTTTAATGTTATGATATGGCAATTATGTATTATTTAACAATAATAAACCAATATTAATAAACGAGTAGTTTGTTGAGAAGGAAACATAGTACATGTAATTGCACAGATATAGTCTTTTATATACAGATCTTTTCTACTGTATACGAGAGTGCTCACATAAAATATAAATCAATAGTTGCAACTTTCTTCTTCTTTTGTTAAAAGACCTATACTGTCTTCAATTATAGATTAAGCAATACAAAGATATCTGATATCATTGTATGCATATATTTATGTGAATCAAAAATAAAGAACTGCAATCTGCCACTGGAAGTATGTATTTTCAGCTTGAATTTTTTTTTTCTTTATTCCTTGGGCACATGGAAACATTTGACAGTTTCAATTCACAGTTCTTTGCATAGTAATAACTATAACTATAACTATAACTATAACTATAACTATAACTATAACTATAACTATAACTATAACTATATATATATATAAATGTACTGCTTTTACTTGTTGTTTCATAGCTTAAATTAAGGCAATCCTATTTCTCCTGACTTTGCTCTCTACCTTCATGCATAATGTCTTTGCTTTGCTGATAATAGTAACACAGTTCTTGAAAAATCTATGAGGACCTCCTCAAGTTGCTGTCTAGTTTGTGTCTGCACTATTATTTAAAAATCAAATGCATGAATAATCTCATTCCATCCTATATGATAGACAGAAACCAAAACTATGTCAGAAATGTGTAAACTGTAGCACTTCAATAAACTTTTTTACTTCACAGTGGAGGGGGCAAGTCAGGTAGAGCTGATGACTGTTCAGTCCTCCTACCTAGCTGGTCTCATACAACCATTCCTCTCCCAGTCTATTTAAATCTCAAACTGGTCAGTTTACACTGTCAGTACTTTAGAGCCTGGTGACTATTTTTACAATTGGATCAGAGCACTGAGTGGTAATTTGCACCAGGTAGGAGCTAAAAGATGATAACCTATGGCTTCTTAATTGCCACCCACCTGCAAGCAACTCTATAAATGCTCCTATAGACTAGGCTATTTCACTGTGAAGTCTTTGATAAGTTTGAAGAATTGCTAAGTCTGAGGATTGATCATTTAGTGCTTAAATTGGACATCAGAAGCAGGCTTAAATACTGCCATGTCATACACAAGAGTTGCTAGATTTCAAGAATGTTTGCTTGTCTTTCGGTTTCTATGATCTTTCTGCAGGTACTTCCAGTATAATTCAAATGTACCTTAAATGTTTTGTTCTGGTTATCCCCTTGTCATTTGGAATCTATTTATACCCTAAACTGTGCAGATTTAAATGGTTGCTCTTAGTTCTGCTGTAGCACTGTAGCTGGGAGAGCTGTGGGTCATCCTAATACCATCAGTCATTGTTGTCAGAGCAGTCTAGCAGCTGAATGGAAAATACATTGCTGAATGGTAAATTAACATCGCTATTTTCCTGAATTTTTCACTTTCTGCTTCCCTGCCTCTCAAAGATTTATATTCCTGTTAGCTCAAGCCATCAGAGCTAAAACAGAAATTGATGTTGTGGATTGTTTTCTGTATTAGAGAACTAGTTTAATAAGTTTGTGAAACTGTGTGTAAGAAGAGAGCAATGGCTATTGTCTGCCTGGACTTCAGAAGGAGTGATGATTAGAGAGCATCCAAAAGATGGCAGTGAAGATGGTGAAGGGTCTGGAGGACAAGATGTGTGAGGAGTGGAAGAGGTCTCTGGGTGCGTTCAGCCCATAGCAGGGCAGGCTGAGGGCAGGCCTGATGGCGGCTGCAGCTCCTCACAGGGAGCGGAGGGGCAGCGCTGAGCTCTGCTCTGTGTGACAGCGGCATGGAGCTGTGTGAGGGGAGGGCAGCTGGGGGTTGGGGACGGGTTGTGCACCACAGGGCAGTGGGCATGGAACAGCCTGCCCAGGGCAGTGGGCACGGCCCTAAGTGCAGTAGATTAAGGAGTGTTTGTATAACGCTCTCAGGTTTTGAATTTTGGGTGATCCTGTGCGGAGTTGAACTCCATTATCCTTGTGGTTCTCTTTCAATTTGGGATGTTCTGTGATTTACCAGAGGATCATGCTGCCATTCTGAGAGACCTGGAAAGGTTGGAGGCATGATATGACGATAACTTGGGAATATTAACAAGGACAGTGCGTTGTCCCACACCTAAGGGGAAGAAGTCCCAAGCAAATGTAGATGTTGAGCCTGCCCAGAATGGAAAGCAGTTTGGTAAAAAAGGCCCTGGGATATCCAGGTGTATTCCAAATTGAACACTGGCTGGCAGTGTACCCCTCTCACAAAGAAGTTTTACAATATCCTGAGACGTATCAAGCAAGGTATCACTAGTTGGTGGAGGGATGTGATCCTTCCCCTCTGCTCAGCACAGGTGAGGCCACCTGGAGTCCAGTTCTGGGGTCTACAGTACAAGAGAGACATGTACATATTGCATAGAATGCAATTAAGAGTCACAAGAAGGTTTAAGGGACTGTAGTATTTCCAGGAGATGTGGATAAGCTGGCTGAACTGTTCAGCCTGGAGGAACCTAGAGGAGTATTATCAGTGTTTAATACCTGAAGGGAGGGTGTGAAAAGGATGGTGCCAGAATCTTTTCAGTGGTTCCCAATGGAACAGAGGCAATGGGCATAATCTGAAACACATGAGGCTCTGCCTCAGCATTAGAAAACACTTACTTAGTGTTCAGATGACAGGGTATGAGCACAGGTTGCCCAGAGAGATTGTGGAGTTTCCCTCTTTGGAGATCTTTAAAAGGCCGGTCTTCAAAAACGTGATCCTGGGCAACCTGCTCTGGGAGCTGTGCGTGAGCAGAGAGCTGGGGCCACATGATCTCCAGAAGTTCATTCCACCTTCAATCGTTCTGTGATTCTGTAAAGCTCAATTAAGGTATAATGAAAGATGATTTTTTTTTTGTTTTTCCCCACAATCTCAATTAAGTTGTGCTCATCTGCTTACACTCCTTTTCTCTTAGCTTTCATTCACCCAAACTATCATGCCCATATACACAGAAGTACCAGGATTTATGTACTGAGGTGTTCTAATCATGAACAGTTGTTTAAGACAAGTCATTAAGGCTACCAACTCCTCATTATGCTCCATTTTTATTATAATTTACTTTTTTATTACTTTATTTATTTTATGTTTACTTCAGAGGGCAAACTAATTTCTGAATGTGGTGATTTTGACTCATCTGTACAATTTTGGAATCAATAGCCATTAGTGTGTGGTCAGTCTGCCCTGTGAAAAATTTGGGATGTTAAAATTGCACCTCTGAGACTTAAACATGTTAGTACTGAGGGCTTGTGGCCTTGCTAGCTGCGTATTTTGTGAGAAATAAAAAGTCTACAATTGTGGATTGACAGGTTTGTAGTTTCTGACTGTTAGAAGTCCTCCTCAATTTCCTATCAGTACCACTATTAGGAATACAAGACAGGTCCCACATTCTGATAGCTGTATCATCATATGTAGTTATTTCTTTAAAAAAGTGTGCTGCCACTGTTGAAACCAACAGAGCAAGAGTCAGAAATTCTGCGGTTGCAGTCCTTGTTCATACAGCCCTTTGGTGACAGTGTTTGCATTGCAAAATTAACCTACCCTGCAGACAGATGCTGATAATTAGCTAAATTTACAGACCTTTAAAATAAGGCTCTAAGTTCACCAGGAAGGTCATAAATCCCTCTAATATCTGAAGAACTTACAGAGGACTTCAGACCACTGCAATATTACTGAAAGCATTTAATATTTTTTAATCCTTTCTTTGATGCAGGCTTGCCCTTTACTGCATTTTCTCACTCGTTGGGCTTGCTTTCTGTGAACAAACACTTTGAAGTTGGTAAAAACAAACATTTATGACTTTGGTGTTCTGTTCAAGCTTGTTTTAATTTCTAAACAACAGCTAGTGATTTCCTATCCAGCTGGTTATCTTGGTTATTGTAATGCTTTCATTTAGTGGCTTACTGGGAGTGGAAACAAAAAAGAAAGGAAGAAAAAAGAAAGGAAGAAAAAGGCTATGTAAAAGACAGAATTTCACTTTCAAGATCTAAAATGAAAAGAAAATTTAAAATATAATGATTTTGGCTTCAAGAACTATAATAGCATCATTTACCTTTCATTTAAAAATCACATCTTGGTAGAAAGCAATATCTAGTAGGGCCCATTTTACTTGCAGATTCTGTTCTGCATGAGTAGTTGCCTATGTGCAAGGCAAGGCCAGAGAAAGGGGCTACACAGATAAAATTTTGGCTGATCCTGTTTGCATGCATGGTTTACAGTTCTGCAGTTCCTGCCTTGACAAAAGTCCTTCCACTGCAAAATATTATCTCTCACCCAGAGAGATTAAATAGCTAGTGAGACAAAATGAGTGAAGTCTCCCTAAAAATCTTGTGCTCTGTTCTTCCCATTGTTCTTTTTCCTAGAAGGATCCATGAATTTGAGGAAGAATAATTATGTGCTTTTTGCAAAGACTAACTTCTCTGACAGAACCTGTGATAATTTGTGTTTCTCAATTCAGAGACCAGTGGAGTTTGCTGCACTGAGTACTGCCAAACTTGACAGTCTGAAATGAAATACAGCCTGAGGCTGGTGCCTCTTTTTCATTGCTTTGCTCTTCTTAGCTCACGATAACATTATTTAGTGCACCTTTATTCAGAAGTAAGGCAAAACACTGCTCAAGGCTGATAATAGAAAAGTGGGACAGGCTTTTTGCTAGCTCCTTGCTGGATGTTTCTTAGTGATAATCGCTGTTATAGAAAAATACATGGGGCTTGCAATTTCTTAGTTTCTCTTTGATATGAAAAATCAAATGCCTGACTATTCTGGAAGGAATAACAAAGTAAATTATTATTTTTTATTTTTATTTTTTTAAGAAGACTGTAAATCAGATTTCATCTCCTTAAATAAATGATTTCCAATAGACATTTCATGAATACTATTAGAGAAGATAATTTCTTTAGCCAAGGTGCATGTGTTAGCACTACTATCTCTTAAGCTTGCATCTTGTCTGGATTCTAAGGATGAATAACTTTTGAAATGAATATTTCTGCTGTGAACAAGCAATTTGAATCCAGCATAATGCCTTTTATGAATGTTTTAAGTGCCTACTGGTCACATATCTACAGGCTCATGTCTCTGCTCTGTCATTAGCTAATAACCCACAAGCAGCCTTAAAGTAAATGTCAACCTCAAAGAATGAAGTTTCTTTTGTGTCTGAGGTGAGTAACTGCAACTTCTGTGGTGAGCTACGTGCAGAAAAACTGCAACTAATCTGTCAGAAAATGCCTTAGACTCTAGAGTTTTCAAAGCTCACTATTCAAAGCAATAAATTCAGATGAAGAGGTTCTCTTGCTGATATAATCTGTGTAGCAGGCACACAACTTATTAAAAAAAAAATAATAAAAAAAAAAAACCGCCACAAAACAAAACAAAAAAACAACCCAAAAGACAACGGAGCAGTTAAAAAAAAAAAATTTAAAGCAGAAATCTCATCTCTTTTCTCCTCTAGTTTGTACTTCAAGAGGCAGCAAGCAAAGCAGCCTCCAGCAAGAACAAGAAAAAAGTCCACAGAGTATTTTCCGCTCTGCTCCCTGAAGCCTGAAATGTGAAACAGACTCCCTCTGTGAGAAAGTGACTCAGAAAATGAAGTGCTGTGACAGGCCTGTGTTAAGCCATCAGGACTGTAAACCATCTCCTCCTTCATCCCTTTGAAGTATTGGCAGTGTTGCATTAAACAGTCAACCTAGGAAGCACAGAGCAGATGAATGTGAAATTTGGGCTTTTTAAAAGGAAAAAGGAAAAGGAACAAGCCAAAATTATCAGTCTGGCAGAGGGGCAGGAACAATAGTTCAGATAAATGACTAAAAGTTAATGCTGCAGACATCCTTCTGCTTGGGTTTCCAGCCCTCTTCCACATGCTGGTTCTCCTTAGGAAGAGCTCCTGAAATGCAGCACTTCCTGTTTGCCTGGGAGTCTGGAGTCAAAAGAAGTGTAAATGAGTTCTGTTCTAAATGTTTTCTCCTCCTCTAAAGAAAACGATCCAAACTGTGGAAACAAATCCATCTGACCTTCAGCAACTCAGAACTGGGGAATATTGCAGAAATTTCAAAGAAAAAAAAGACAAGATACTTTTCTATTTCCCAGTGACTTGCATGGAAAAAGCATGAATCAGAACATCATAGGAATTTCTAATTCAGCTAATAAAATATTGAAAGAGCAAGATCTAGTATGGAGTCAGATGGAAAATAATATTTCACAGGAGAGAAGAGATTGAGGAAATAAATGACGGAACAGGAGATGAGCTATACCAAGGATGAAAAGAGACAAGAAATTCAGTGTAAAATGAATAAATGGTAATTTTCATGGAAGAGAATTCCTGTGATATTTAAAGGGTTAACAACACTGCTCAATGGAGAAGCTGCCATCTCTTGAAGGTGTCTGGTGTATGATATAAACATATTGAGCCATCAAAGTTCTCAGTTTGTCCATTCACCCATTTCTGCCCTGTCACCATGGGAAGAGGAAAGAAAACCAATGTGGGGGAAGCGGTGGTGCAAATCTAGGAGCAAGCACCAGAATAAGTAAGACCTCACTCTTCCACTAAAGCTCTCCTCTCAGCCTCTCCTGAACTAAAATAAGAAGTCTTTATAGTTTTATAGGAATTCCTGCATGGTGATATTTCCTGAACACTCACCATTCTCAAAACCCAGCAAAGTGACGCAATTGAAGAGGTCATTGTATTCCCAGGGCGAAACAATCGTAGGTCCTGGACATTGACATTTTCTTTGAAAACAATTCTGTTTGGAATACTCATCTTTGCTATTCAGTTGTGGCTTCGGAATCTCTGTTCTGTCTCCAACCCTGGAAGGAACTTTGAGAAAATATTCTCAGCTTCCTACTTATCTTGTGTATCTCACAGAAGAACAAATCCAATCTGCTTTTAATAAGTATAGTTTTGACCTACCATACCTCTCTTCAGGCATCTTTTTCTTGAGGCGTTCTGCTATACGCGCAACAGCAATCAGCTAGACAGTGGACTAAGTGCTGTTGCTGTCAGTAGACATCTCCAGTTTCATAGGATGATTGTCAGTCAGGTTCAATACATGCTGCAGAGTGCATTTGAATAATTTGAATAATTTGAATAATTGCAAAATGAGAAAAAATGGATGAAAACAGTGACAGAAACCTCCTTCCTTCAAGCAATGTGGTTACTAATTCAGCTAACTTAATTGCTAGGTCACTTCTAACAAGAAAGAATAAGGCAATCCACTCTTTTTTTTTTTTTTTTTCCAAAGCTAAATCAGACAGGGACAAACCAAGGCAAAGTGCCCTCAGAATCCCCCTCTTGAGACACTCGCAAACTCATTTCATTTTCCTCTATGAATTCAGCCTCAGCACTTCCCACAAAGCCAGTACTCCACTCCCTTCTGTTTTGAGCAGAAACTGGTGAGAACAGGAAAGAGAATGAGATGAGATCAAGAGCAGGGCTTTTTTGTCAATGCTGAATGTAATGAGAGAAACTGTTTATCCTCAGTTGCATACTTTAGATTTTTGTCTCAAGTTTCTTTAGCTTGAAAACCTCTTTTTTTAAAAAAAAAAAAATCTGACTATTGCACAGTAATTGTTATCACTTCTGAGTAACCATTCTGCAGCGCTTCTTCCACTGATAAACTGTCTAAAATTCATCAAATGAATGGTGGCGATGAAAAGGCTTAGTCTTTTCATGTTTTTAATTCGAACAGTACTGTTGTGAATTGCTTTTTCTTTTAAGTAGGAATGTGGTTCAACTGGAATGTAAGGAGAGAACAAGAAGGTTCTATGCAGTCTGGAATCTCTTCTGCTAAAACAGAGGGTGAGAGGGTGATGACAGCTCACCTGGGTGGGCAGATGCATGTGTCAGATATAAATATGCAGGCAGTCGTATGCACCTATATGGAGAGATGCCTAAATGTCTAAGAACAAAGCCAGAACTCAAGAATATTGTGTTATATTCAATCTTTTTTTACTCTATTGCCTTATGCTGTGCTGGCTGCTAAGTTGACTGTTTCAGGGATGTAACAGTTAAAACATCAGCCAGTCTAAACTGCTTCCTTGTACAACGTGTGGATTGTTTTCTGGTGTGAAGATACAATCAGTGAGTTGAGAATCTTGTCCTTTGAAGTTACAATGTCAAATCTTGTTGTGAGGAGACAAGTAACAGCAAGTGTTTGACATCTCAATATTATTCACAACCCCCTTAATGTGTTCCAGTATTTAGTTACCTGAAGGAAAATGAAAAAAGAAAAAGAAATCTGTGTGTAATTCTGTCTCCTATTTTAAATTCTCGGGACTTGCCTTCTTTTCACATTTAGCTGAAGCACTGAAGCTTTACGTTATTCCAGAGTGACTTCTACTCAGATGCACAGCTTTCTGCTTAGCTATGGTAATGCTACTGTTTACAAGTAGTGCAAGAGTGGGCTGGTTAAACCACAAGTCAGTACAACTGATCAGTTGCTGACAGGATAGTTTCAGGATGCAGTCACAGGACACGACAACTTCCATGACATAGAATCATTAAATCATTAAGGTTGGAAAAGACATTTAAGATCATCTAGTCCAACTGAACTCTCCAGAGTCTTCCCACAGGTCTTCTCCCTACAGAGGGCCTAGGTAAAGAATTCAGCATCTTATTCTATGTATGTACAGCAGGGCTTATAACGTGGGGATTTGTACATTTGTTGTGTAGTGAAGGACAGTGCAGAGATGTGGTAGAAGAGCTGTGAAATTGCTCTGCAGCTGATACTGAACCTGACCTCTGCCAGGAGAGCACCCTTTTTTTGCCATTATACCTCACAGGATAAATTTCTACAGCTCTTTAGGTACATGGCAAAAATGCATGTTCTGAGGTTTTAGTTCTAACATCAACTCTGACAATTCACCATCCGGAAAGATATCTCACTGCTACTAGCTGTCTCTTTAGGAACTATCACTGCATCTGCTTAAGTGATTTTTTTTCCCATCTGGTCTTTCAATATACACTTTCCTTCTTTCCTCTTTACTTGCACTTGCTAAATTTCATGCCTCACTTTGCTATTTCATTCATTTATGTCCGTAAGGAGCATCACTTAGTAACAGTGATTACAAACTATCTTTCATGTATTTTATTATACCTATTGTGAACTATTGCTCTGCAGATAGTGTTGACAGAGAATATAGTTGGTTAAAGCTATTGGCACAGCATCATTTTCTGATTAGTGCTGTGAAACGTTTGCTCTTCTGTTTCTCATGTACTCTCAAGGCCCTTGCTCAGGGCCAGTTTTAGTGTAGCATATGTTTTGTTCCTCCACTAGCTACTTTTCAAAAACAATTTCAGACAGGAGTCAGCTTTGTTCTTTTTTTGTTGTTGTTTTATCTCCTTCTTTTCTATATTAGTGGGAATAGTTGGCAATATGCAATAGTCCTTGCATATGAGGCCAAAAATCTTTGGAGGAGATTGGCATTTCCACACAATGAGATCTGCCCATCTGGTGGCCATAAGGTGACTGGAACTCATTCTGGTGGGAGGACAGGGAGGAGAAGGAGGTCCAGCTCCCGCAGTTTCTGAGAGGCTGTCACAAGGAATCTGCCTCCTATTCTAGCAGCTAGTACAGCCAGCTTGACCTTCATACCACTAGGATTTATTAAGCAGATACATGACAATTGACAAACACTCAAGAATACTGGGGAGGGGAAAAGAGAATATCTTCTCAGATTTTCCATGTTTCCACATGCTCTTGTATCCCACTGAGTGGCCACCGAACCCAAGCAGTGAACTGCAGTGTGTCATCCTGGACAGGAACCACATGCTATAAATACTATTCCCATCTCTTTAGAATTTTGTTAAATTATGTGTTATAGCTAAACTAACTCTCAACCTGTGTTTCTGGTATGTTTTACTTGATATTGTGAAGGATTCAAGGTCTGTGTGAGGAATATTCTCTGTGTGCATGAGCAGCAAAAATGCTTAAATGAGTAAAATAAATAATACTATCCTAATAATGGCAGGCTAACACCTCTGCTTTTATGTATGCTCTTACACTCTTACATTTTCACTAAATACTGTCAATGGAATGAAAAAACAAAATGTGTTTTGTTTTCTCTCATAGGGCCTCAGTAAATAAACAAAGTTTTGAAGTTCATTCCTCTTTGTTCAGAATAGTTGGGTCCTAATTAGTGGGATGAACAGGTGTCTCAGTTTCAGAGAACTGGTGCACAGTACTCCATTTGGTAAGGACTACTACCAAGTATAATAGCTTGTTGGGCAGTAGGTTATAACTGAAAACAAATAATACAGATATGTGAGTGAATGGGAGAGAAAATCTTGAGCTACGCTGAGCTACTTTTACCCAGGACTTTGTTTTTGCAAATTGCTGAGTCTTTTGGGTGCCTGGATACTTTCTCTGAACTAAGAAATGCAAATAAGGAAGTAAGTGCAAGCAGCTGTGACAACACCTCATAGAGAGGGATGGAGGAGAGCAAACAAGAGTAACTGAGAAAGAAGGAGCAACCCAGAACATGTTCTTACTTAATTAAAAAAAAAAAAAGAAAGAAAAACTGAGGTTACTTAAACATCCTTCTGGAGTTTTAAATTAAATACAAATGTTTGAACTACCATAAAACTCTACTGGTCTTGTTTGTTTGTTTGTTTGTTTGGTGTTTTTTGTTGTTGTTGTTGTTTTGCAATAAGTTCTGTCCAAGAAATTCAGCAGGAGTCCAACAACACATTTCTTTGAACATTTTTTGAAGTTGGAGGTGCTCCTATTCAGTGTCTCTGGTTTGTTCTTGGAAAGTAGCTCTTAGTGATGCAGGCTGCAAAGCTGAGATTTTCCTCACTATGAACCGCAAGGATGAAGATCTCATCTTTTTATTTGCCAGCAGCAACTTCATTTAGAAGAAGACCAAAGTTTAAAAATAAGTACATGTTCTATATAAACTTTTTTTTTTTTTTCCCCTGTTCTTTGGGGTACAAGGACAGATCTTTTTCGGTGTGCCTGTATGAATGTGCTGAACTTGGCCCTCAGGATAGCCAGAAACCTTCCCTGATGCTGCTCACCAGCAGCAAACCATGCACAGGTCTTGCTACTTACGCTTACCCAGGCAGCAAGTGGAAAGGCAGATGCTCGGAGGAAACATTTCATCTGAGCACCACCTTCAACAGTTGCTGTGCCCTCTCCTGCCTGTCTGCACACCTCTGGCTGCTACCCTACCACCACTATGTGCTGTGCTCTCCTTTGGCCTCCTGCGTGTTCCAAAAAAAAAATGATTCCTGTCAGGGTTACCCTTCTTTTCCCTCCCTCTTGCAATCTGAGGTTGCACGTAGTGGGTTAGCACCAGTAAAAAGTCACTATTACAAACTATTAGCATCAGTAAAAAATGTTGTAATGCCAATATTATACATCTACATTCTCTGGCCATGTTCACAGCAATGCAATAGACCACTGTGCTGATAATTAACTCTAGGAAGGACTGTAGTCCTGTTCCCTGTTACTGTAAGGTTCCTTCAGGAGAAAACTGCTAGCAGACACAAACTTGTTCTGGGCTGGTCTGGGTGATACAGATTTAGGCTGCTACCTGATTATTACTGCTACAGTAATAAATGTCGATGCTTTCCTGCACACCTTCATTTGAAATGTTACCCACTATCTATCAACTCCTGTAGTGAGCTCAGGAAATAGTATTAATAAAACTACCCAAGCTCCTTTCAGCTTACAGTTTCGCTGAACTGTTTTTCTGTCTGGAGTCCTGGGACAAGTAGGTCATTATGAGGTGGGAAAATACAGCATGTAACAAATCTGAGGTAGCTATTGGCAATGATGTTGAATTCAGACTCCTTGGCTCAATTTCTGCAGCTTATACACATCCCCCAGGAAAAGTCTGGTTTGAAAAACTTTCTGCTCTTCTCTAGTGAGACTGTTCAGTTTCATACTTCTCCAATCTCATTACTGACTGTGCAGTTTTCTAACTACTTGATGAGTTGCTTCCCCTTATGCTTTCTTATTCTTCCCATTTAATGTCTTTCATGGATTCTTTACTTCTTCCAATGTGAGGAGAGTGGTGGGAACAGGACTCCAAAAGCCCCAGCGCTGCTCAGCCTGAGAAGTCCTCAGGGTTGATAAGCTTTGACGCAACTGGGAAGGTCTGTAGCTATTCCAAGTGAAAGGTGTATTTAGTGTAGCACACAGAGTAGCACACACTAAGACAGGGCCTGACAAACACCACCACACAAAGGCCTTGCGAGCCTGCTCCAAGTCCAGCCTAGGTGAGGTGCATGGCAGTCTGCCGCTAGCACCATGCAGACCACAGTCTGGATAAACACCCACAGGCTGCTCACTGTGCTATCCCATTGGAATACTTACTTCAGCTCGTGCTAAAGAATAAATTTCTGAGTTGGAAGTAGCACTCAAACTTGGTTAGCAAGAAGGAGAACTGTACTGGCAGTTTTTTTCCTCCTGGTGCCATTGCAATCCCCTGATGGTTTACTCATTATTATTTTTATTATTAATCCTCTACCTCGGAGGCAAGGATGAGCCATCAATTATTGTTTTTATTAGTTGGCTCAATGTGCTTAGAAATGATTTGCAAGTATTTCTACTACTGGTATGTGGGGAGCACCCTGAAAAGTAGTGAAAATGAGCACCCAGCTAATATCTCCTGCTTTCCAAAATCATAGAATCATAGAGAATCATAGAATGGCCTGGGTTGAAACCCAGGACCGCAACGATCATCAAGTTTCAACCCCCCTACTATGTGCCGGGTCACCAATCACCAGACCAGGCTGCCCAGAGCCACATCCATCCTGGCCTTGAATGCCTCCAGGGATGGGGCATCCACAGCCTCCTTGGGCAACCTGTTCCAGTGTGCCACCACCCTCTGTGTGAGAAACTTCCTCCTAATATTGAACCTAAACCTCCCTGTCTCAGTTTAAAACCATTCCCCTTGTCCTATCACTATCCAGCCTCACAAACAGCCGTTCCCCTCCTGTTTATAGTCTCCCTTTATACCGGTGAGTAGCAGCTGTCTGTCTGAATTCTACAGTGAGGCTCTGCTTCACAATGTACTACACTGATCATGTTTGTAGTTCATCATTCAAATAATGAACAAAATTTAACCTGCAACCTCAATATCCATGAATATAATTTCATAAGTACTGAAATGGTCAATTTACAACATTTGAAGTTTCCTAAACAGCAGTGAATACAAGTGAAAATTTAAATCTATGTGTGAATTTTAGTGTATAAATTTTGGTAAAGTTGTGCCTGTGGTTTTGTTCTTTGGTGTAAGTGGGATGTGGGTGGTACGAGTAGCGTGAAAACAAAGCTACACAAAACAGTTTAGGGATTCAGTACAGTCATGGGAGACTTTTTGCATGGGCTAAACAGTGTAAAAAGGTTCATGAAGATTAAGCAAGCATAGTATTGGCAAAGTATTAATATCCTCATGCTATGATGTACTATAAATTTCTTTTTTTAAAAAACAGCAGTACAGTGACAAGCACATGTGCTGGCATAGGATATAAGCTGTGGCAGGAGTGTGAGTCCTGGCATCCTGCTGCCCAGCACAGAGGCAGCCCAGGTGTCTGACATCTCAGAACATCCAGCCAGAAGGCCTTGGCGTGCAATTGTTTTCACTCACGTGAGCCAGTTTTCTCTGCAGAGATTTACTGTTTCTGCTTGCTGTTCTGTTAACCAAATTTGGAAAGTATTTCTTCAAATTGGCAGATGTAACATCTTCTGAACTCCTCTTCTGTTGTACTCACACCCAATCAATACACAGCACTAATCACAGACTGGCTACAGCCTCTGCCTGTATGTGAACAGTCATAATGACTGCCTATTAGGAGTGCTCAGTTCTGGTGAGAGCACCTAATATTAATTTGGCATAGTATCAATTTCAGCCTCTGCAGTCTCAAGCTGAGAATAAAAGCCTCATTCACTCAGATGGTCTTATTTATTGGCCTCTTAGAAGTTTCCACAAGTATGCACTCAGGACTTTTCAACAGAACAGTTATTTTTATTCAGTTTTAGTCCTGTTCATATTTATTTAGAGAGGAGGAAAGTCTGTGTCATTATAGTCAGGCCTATGTAGCTGTTTTTATTTATTTCAGATATAAGTAAATAAAACTGACTTTAGGATCAAAACCTAGTCAGGTGGGACACTCTTTAAGTTCGGTGAGTGCCCTTCAGGTGAATACAGATGAGACTCAGCTGGGCTAGAGATTCAAACATGGAAGTGTTGGGGAGCTCAACAGTGTTAAGCTCTGAAGCTGACTGACTCTTAAGAGGCAGACCAGAAACAATGGTGAAATTCCCAGATCTATGTGATGAGGGCTTTCTGCGGTTCTCTGCTCTTGTGCAGCTCGCTTCCTGTGTAGCAGGGTGTATTTCCAAGATAAGGTCATCTTTCTTCCTGAGGGGATGGGGTATGGAGAATCTATATTTGTCTAAAACAAACAGAAAAGAAAGTTAACTATATGGTGTTTCCTCCGTTCAAACAGTAGCTCACGTTTGTCTCACTCACACGTTTCCTTAAATTATTCACAATCACAGCATGTGGCAAGAGTCTGCAATGCTATGCCCAGAACAGCTTAGGAAACACGTGCAGCCTGATGACTCTGATGGAATGCCAAAAAGATTTAATATATCATATTAAATATATTAATATATCATATATTAAGATTTAATATATAATACAAATATTAAATAAGAATAGAGTTGATGGCCATTTTTTCCTTTGATTACTCCCTGGGGAAGTAGTCAATAAAGCTGTATTTTCCCTCTGGGAAGTTTCAGTTCATGAAAATAGACCTGACAAAATAATGGGCAGCCTAGGGCTTAAAACAAAATTAGGATAAGGTGCTCAGGAAAGTGTCTGCACAGATACAAGTTCAATTATTCAGAAAGCAGAGAAAAAATCTTCAAGAGGCTCTGGAGACTCAGCAGGTGGTCCACAGAACTGTGGTTGTTCAAATATCTACATCCTTAAGGAGCACAGTGCTTGACTCTTGTTCAGTGTAATTGCAACAGAAACAGTTGCTAGTTGCTCTAAAATAGCCCTTTCTTGGCATGTTTGAAACCAGTACTGTAATACATTTTGTTGCGCGCAATTAGTTTTAAAACCCATTTGAGACTTACTGCTTGGTGCCTGTGTTATTCTGATTATAGGCAGACTCCAAGCATCATTTCACACTCAGGTTCAATTTTACATCTTCCAGGACACCTGTGTTGCTGCTGCTGTTCCCCTCATCACTGGGAGAGCACCAGTGCTTGTCCAGCAGCACCAGCGCCGCTGATCCAGCTTGCCTGCTGCACCTGGCCTCAAGGCTTCACAGGGTCGGGCTGTGCTGACAGCAGCAGTGCCAACGGCTGGGGCAGCTGGAGGGCCTCAGGACAGAGGAGCCCGAGGGCAGACAAGGCTGTGCCCTGACACTGCTGTTTTCAGGACAGGAGGGGGAGTGCTGAGTGACCAGGGTTCACCATTAACCGCAATAAAAGGAAGCCATTGAGTGATCAGTGTGTGAGAACTCTATTTGACCTGTTTGTTAGGTGTGGTTGAAATAAAAACTGAGGAAGGGGACCATCCATTCTATTCAGATAATACACCTTCTTTGAACATGAGATTCTTGTCAGGAAGTGGACACCCATATCTAGCGCCTCTAACAGGGCTACTGTAGGATAACTTTTGTCTCTTTTGTTTTCCTTTTGTATGCCACTTTGTAATCAAGATGATGAAGTAAATTGCAGTGGCTTGCAACCGTGGCTGGCAAAACTCAGACCTGGTTGTACTTCAGCTAGCATGCTTTGCAGCATTCAGAAACATTAACTGCAGTGCTCAAGTATGGGATTAAATGATCTGTTAAAGCTGGCCAGTGCTGAGATTAAGCCTATCACTAAAGCAATTGATTTTCCTTAGCAACATATGTCAAGAATCACCTGAGAAAGACAGAAATTCCTGCATAAGAAGTTGCATCTACAAGATGTCTAAGAACACATATGTTTTTCACACTGTTCTTCCAAAAATAAGAAATGAATGTTGATAAACGTGAAAAGTTGCTATTAGTTACAATCCCATTCAAAGTCAGTGAAGTTAAAGCAAACACTGACCTTTCCTGTGTTGGTGGAACATCTGTGGAGCTGGAATTTCCGTGTTTGGGCTTGCATTAAACTGAAACTGAAATTAACCAAATAGTTTTGCAGGGATTTTTTTTTTTTTCCTTCTCATTTTGTTTTCAAAATATTATCTGGTACAATTACTCTAAACTTTTCATATACATAAGTATATATTTAATATTAGCAAGTTCTCAGCTTTCTTTGCCTATGTCTGTGCTAGCATGATCTTGAAAGAAGTGTGGTGACAGATTATGCTGTTGTAGCAGTTTGTCGTGCCAAGAGAAACAATTGTAACTCTCTTTCATTAATGAGGTTAAATACAGGAATTTGTTTAGACAAGTCCTTTTCTGTTTGTGGGTGAAACGGTAGTAACTCTGCTTGCTGCAGAGTTACTTTCCCTTTAAAATGAAGTCAACAGTAGGGATTGATTTCAAGAGTGCTGCTATAAATCTCCTCAGGTTCTAAATGAAAATTAAATAATCAAAGAAAAAACAATACAAATGGGAAATAAGCCGTCTTTTAAAATACTGACTGTTCTTATATCAAAATGCTTTTTTTTTCAGCAAAGGAATTTCTACTTCAGCAAAGAAAGAGTCTACTAATGATAAGGTTCCAGTCAAAAAGTCATGGAATAATGAAGTAAGAAGAATTTGTAAGAATTCTGGCTTTAGTTAACAAGCTTACACATCACGACTGCCCTTGATTCGTTTGTCTTAAATTAAACCAGTTGCATTGTCATTATTTTCTGCCATTGTGTTCAGTTCTGCCTCTTTTATTCTCATATGGATAATTCTCTGTTTATGAAGTGAGTAAACTCCAGAGAACGCAAAGAGATCTCTGACCTTCTGTACACTACCCAGCCTGAACCCATGCAGGTACTGATTTCTTGTTCTCTGCAGGTGTATTTCTTCACCAAAGATTCAAAATAAGGTTGGGAATACTGAATGTTCCTGCAAAGGAGAGGAGGGGAATTCTTCTCTGTTCAGCCTATTCCTGTGAGCATGAGATTTAGTGCTGAGCCCAGAAGGTCTTTGAACAAGTCATCTGTCATCGTAACAAATTACAAGTGAGTAATATATTTGACTTAGGCTCCAAATGTCCCAAAGGTGTTGCAACTGCTGGTATGACTTCCCATCATTTATTACCAGGGAGGGAGAAAAGAAGCCAGCAAAAAGCAAAAAACTGAGGAAAAAGAAATAAAAAAGAAATTAAAAAAATTAAGCAATGAAGCTGTGTAGTTTTCTCTGAGGCTGCCAACCAGTCCCCGTAAAGATGAGCAAGGAGTTGATACAAAGCCGAAGTACTGCTGAAACAAGTGGGGTTGAATTGTCACTATAGTAGCATCCAGACCAGGTTGGCATAAAACTGGTATGTTGCACTGTAACCAGTCACTGTGACTTTTGGACGCAAAAACAGTATCTCAGGTGTCCCTAGCCATCCTAATGAGGTGGTAGGTGAGATGCTGTCTGAGATCAGTTTGTTCTAGACAGCTTGTTCCTGCATTCAGCACAAGGCTAATATATAAAGAACTGCAGAAATACGAAAGGAAAATGTGTTTGACTGAAGTCAATGGCAGCTGATTCAAAGTCAAATAGGAAAAAAGAAGTCATGCTAGTGCTTTTAGGACAATGTTCCTCCAGAGGACCATCAATCTAATCTTGATTTAATTTCACAAATGATATGTCCAAGCAAAGCAGGGTGTAGACATGCTGTTGAATGACCCCTGAACTCCAACATGTTTCTTTTCATGACTGCATCTCAAAAGGAAAACCCACTGCTCTGTTGCCACCTAAAACTACTCAAGCCTGAGCTGCCTAACATTTGTCTGTTTCTTGAATTCATCCGGGTTGCAAACAGGCAGACACGAATCCTAAGGATGGATGCTTTCTTTTACGTTAATGTAAATGGACCTTATCAACATGCAAGATCTGTGAATAGAATATTCACCTACCAACGTCCTTTTCAGGCTCTGAGGGTTCTGCTTCATGTGTGATAATATCTGGCATTTGAAGGATTGTCCTGCTTGGTGTAAAGTACAGCACAACACAGTGTTTCAGTTTTTGTGTTTGTATTTTTGAATGTTTTGTGTTTACACAGTTAGGCAGCTAAATAAACACATCCTTACAATGCATTTCTTCTCTTCCACTTCTCTGTCATGAAAACAGATTTGGTGATTGAATTTATAATGATTGAATTTATAATGATTCAAGTATATAAATGATTATGATCCTGAGATAAATTTATGATGACAGTATATCTAAAATATTATCATCTGAGAGTGCATGTATTTTTAAATCACCTACACAAAGGCATAAAAAACATCCATTGTTTTTACATGTGAGAATAATTAATTATTGCATTTTAAAATATTAAACTTTTCATTGCTATGCGTGGGTCCTACCACAAAAAAATGTACATATCCACAAGTGATGCTTAATGATTCTTCAAGGTTTGAGACAAAGATAAATGGAGGAATTTAAAAAATAAACTGTTGATGGAAGCATAGAGATGGGGCAGATGGGTGCTGTTAGCAAAAAGACTTCTGTTTAAAAGTTGCCTGGTACTGTTAGTCACACAGTATATCTGGTTCTGTACAAGTCAGTCAGCCCCCCACCTGCATTCCATCTTGTTTGACAGCTAGCATGTTTGCTAAAGAAATAATCTGTGGTTTTAGCGTTTCCTTACCATGGTAAGAGGACTAAAGATAACGTTGTCCTATCTTCATGGCAATGCTACTGAAAAAAGTGAGAAGTCGAAATGAAAGACAGTAATATTTTGTTATGTAAAACCAGTGGCTGACTCTACCAGTACTTGCTGCTGTTAAATTTTTCCATTTCCAATAAACACAAACATTTAAACACTTATGGTAATTCTCAAGCTATCTAGTACTCTCTGATATATAAGTCTGGCAAGTTGAGTGCCTTTTCAGAGTGGAGGGAGGGAGAAGTAGATTGTAACTGTAACACCAAGTATGGTGCAGCATTGTGGCAGGGAAAAGTGGAGGTGCCTTGTTTACTCACTCACGTACCCTCCTGCCTTGACTAAATAACAACAAGCATTGTACATCTCTATCTGCTTGTCCCTCCAACTGCCAACGTTTCTGTATGTTGTTCCAGTGCTCACCAACCCCAGGTGGCCACCACTAATCTTGTGAAGGGCAAAGTGCTAGGGAGCAGCCCCACATCCAAAGCTGCATGAAGATGCCAGATCTGCAGAGCTGGCAAGAAGGCAAGGGTGCCCACCAGCCTGACTCAGCAATCTCTTGGATATGGCAAAGTATTTTCTTACCTGTACTCAGAAGGAAGGGCTTCTGAGACCCGGAATCTATTGCACTGATGCAGATTTTTTTTTTATGCTGTTTTTTGTGCTCTTGTAATTCAACACTGATGGTCTGATACCTTAAGATCTCCTGGATACATAGAACAGTCATAGAATCATAAAATGGCTTATGTTAGAAGGTACCTTAAAGATCATCTGGCTCCAAACCCTACTGCCATGTGCAGGGCTGCCCTTGAACAACTCCAGGGATGGGACATGCACAGCTTCTACAGGCAGTCTGTTCCAGTGCTTCACCACACTCTGAGCAAATAATTGATTCTCAGCATCTAACCTAAATCTTCCTTCATTCAGTTTACAACCATTCCCCCTTGTCCTGTCACTATACTCCCCTCCAGTTTTGCAGTAGGCTCTATTTGGGTACTGGAAGGTTGAAGTAAGTCCCCCCAAAGCTTCTCTTCTCCAAGCTGAACAAATCCAAGTCTTTCAGCCTCATTTTTTTCTCATTAGCTATTTCTATCTTTCCAATTTTGGTGACCCTGAGATGATTTTCTTGAGGTGTGAGTACATAATATAATTTAAACTCTGTTTAGCATATATGAAGTGTCTGAAACGTTTTCTGATAATAATCATCCTGATGGTACTACACATGATAAAAAGCCTAGATTACAATGTCTCATAAATATCCAAAAACTAAAAACTCAATTTGTATTACATTTAAGCCTAAGGAACAGACTATGTAGACTAGATAGATCTCTGTTATATGATGGTCACTAGATGGCTTCCTGCTATGACTTTGGCAATTGCAAACGTTTGGATTTCGTGTTGAGGGACATGGTTTAGCGAGTGCTATTGGTGGTAGGTGGATGGTTGGGCTGGATGATCTTGTAGGTCTTTTTCAACCTTTTTCAACCTTTGTGATTCTGTGATTCTGTCAAACCTTCTGGCAATTCCTGGCATCATTTACATCAAATGAAGTGTACTACTCTGCAGGCTGGAGATTATACAGAGGCTGCACCACAAGCAGTACCTCCTTCTTGATGTTAGCCTACAACATCAGAGATGGATTTTAGTGATATGACAGTAGGGGCTGAACCTTCTCAACAGTATTCCATTATGTGTTGTTGCTGTGGAACAGATGGCAGCAGAGTGGCAGTCTGACAGAACAGTGTCAGACATGGAAGTATGTCTGAAGCAAAGGTGTGTCACTGAGTTCCTCCATGCAGAAAAAAATGACATCCATCAACACCTGCTGAACATTTCTGGAGATCAAAGAGTGGATGTGAGCACAGTGAAGTTGTGGGTGGTGTGTTTCAGCATTGGTGACAGAGACAGTGCAATAGCCAACAGTCTTTAGGAGCAGACTACAGCTCTTCTGATTCTGCAACCTGCTGCAGCTTGTCCTGTGGCTATGGGACAGCACAGGTCTGCACACACTTGAGTTAACTGAGTCACTATCACCTTGATGTATGATGATCTCCCGACCAGGATCCATACAGCTCCTTGCTACCAAAAACTTGTAGTTTTCCCTGGATAATTCCTCTGTAATAATGAGGCACACCGGTGTACAGGACAGACAGAAATTGGCAGAAAGAAAGGACAACTTCTTAAAAACTCAGAACCTTATGTCGCCAGTTTCTTTCACCACATCCTACAATTTAACAGTTATATGCCCTTCTACTATTCCCCTTTTTCTGCTCTATTTTCCTGTCTCTAGTTTCAGTATATGTAATTTTACATTGTTTCCTCTTTTTACATGTCAGTGTAAAAAACACAGTCTTTATCTCACTTACCTTTTAGTACTTTGTCTTATGATTTTTGTGTTGCTGGTTCTTCAGAAAAGGTGGTCGGTCATCCTATTTGCTTACACAGTACTTATTATGGTGGGGCATTTGGATAAAGTTACAATACAATCAGTAAACCAGTGATACTTGCTGCCTTTCATTTCCTCTAGGCAAGTTAATCTTTAACTCTAGTAACAGCCATGCTGCTACTATTCTCCCCCTCATGTGTGCACTGAGTAAAATACTGTGCCCAGACTGCAGAAAAAATGGACATTTTCTTCTCTGTCCCACTGCATTCCAAAGTTTTTTGCGGGCTTCTCTAGATACTCTCAAACACCTGAAGAAGGGAAGCGCTCGTGCAAGCAGGATCTCATTGATGGTTTTGCTTTTAATAGCTTGTTAAGACTTTTTTTTGCTTTATTAATGTTAATGCAGAGAATTCCAATTTGCCTAGAGAAATCTCTGTGCTTTCTAAGTTTTGCTGATGTTCTTTGACTAATAAAAAATGTACCACAGAAACATGCTTTTGCTTTGCTATAGAGTACTGTAACTACGTCATAGAGTAAGCAGCTGGGTTCCTTATGGCAAGAGTAAACTGACTAAATGGGGCTGAGCCACTCTGCAGCAAGAACGTGTGGATGAACTGCAGCTCTGGACTTGATTCAGAGAGAAAAGGTGCCAACAGTTTCTTGAAAATTACTTATGTAGTATTTTATTCAACAACATAATCCTTTCCAGCAGATTGCCATTGAACACTCAGACTCAGATATTTTTAATGTATCAGCCATCTTTTAAATACATTTTCCATCTGACAATAGACAAGAAGTAGAAAAGGCAGAGTAGTGTTTGGTTGTTTTTTTTTTCCGCAAGCTGAGGATGGTTTGTCTAAGAATTCTGAGGGTGATACACTTTTTTTTCAGAAACTGCTCAGAGCTAAGAGAACCATAGTTCTTATTGCTTTGTTGTGCTTTCTCAAGGTTGCAAGAAACTTGAAATCAGGCAGATATCAGAGTGGTGTATTCTCCTTTGGTGTTTTGGAGGGCTGGTAGTCTTCAGTATCTGCACACTGTAAACATCAGTGAAGGGGTACACATTGAGTTGCACTTACAGAAAGCACGCAATGTATTTTCTTCAAAAGGGCTTTGGAAGATCTTGCCTGAGACTTGCAACATTCTGGCCTTTTGTTACTGAAACCTATCCCTTGTTCTGAGCTTGTGTGCTCCTTGGCAAGGATGAACAAGAGGCACAGGTGATGATCAGCTTCATGGGGCAGGCCAATGCACAGCTGCCCAGAAGGGATTGTCTTCAACCAGCTTGTCCCTAGAAAGCTCTTCAGAGAAAAGAGCTGTTCATACAGAGATGTGCATTCCCCATTCTTTTCTCTTTTTTTTTTTTTTTTTTTTTTTTTTTAAGGAGTGTGTGGCTCTTGTAAGGCAAAGAGAGTGTAAGAGTGTAAGGGAAGGAAAGATTTTCCTACAGACATTTGTGCAGACTTAAAAATGAACAAGGCACTGAGCTTGGGCCAGTCCAGAAGGAAACATAGATTCACATCTTTGGGTGACGCATGAACGATCAAAGATAAGAGCTTGGTGGAGTGGAGATCTTCTAACCTTATGTGCAGCTGGGCAAGGATGTCGTGTGATCTTGGACAGAATTATTCAGGCTTCCACTTTAGGTGTTTGTTGTACTTTTTGAAAACAAAAACCGAAATACAAAATACATCATTGTAGTTTACTGCAGTTTAGACAGAATCACATATGGGAAAGAAAATTGGAGCTGGTGCTGTTAACTGAAAAAAGAAACCATTCCATGGTCACTTTTTGTTACTGTTATTTTTCCTTCCGTTACTCTTGCCAACAAATGACACAGAGCACCCGGTAGAATGTGAAATCATTTTGATGGAATTATTTTCCCTTTTTTCCAGCAGTTAAACAGAGCAGCACTCAACAAACATTAACCACATACTGCCTTCTGCAAAAAAGCACTTATGCTACTATAATCACAATGCCCATATATAAAAACTAACAATTCCATTTATGTATTCTGATGTACCAATACTAAGAAAAGCATTTGTATAGGACTGTTAGATACATCTTAGCTATCAAATATCCACTAGTGGTCTACATTGGGTGGTTTCATTCTAAACTATTACAAGTTCTTCCTATAGTCCAAAGAGATGATCTCCATCTATCCTCTCAGACACATACATACTTTCACCAAACCTTTTTTCCAATACATTTTAAAGCATCATGCAAGCCCAGAAACATAGGCAACAGGCACATAGAATAGTTGATCCTCTGAAATACGACTATCTGTCATGGACAGGTGTCTTTACATCACATGTATTAAACAGCCTGCCCGTCTCAGCCTGCAATCTTTCTATTAATCTAAACAAACTTTTAACTTAAATTGCAGTTAGATGTAGGTGGTTCTTGTAAAGAAAGAGCTAACTTAAAAATAACACAATGGGTGAAAAAGTGGAACTACTTGGGGGTTAACTGGGGCTGGTATTTACAAAGGTTGCTAAGGGGATATGCCTAACAAGGAAGTGAGTTCAGCAATCCCCAGATACTACATATTATTTAAAATATTTAATTCATAAAAAAAAAAAAAATTGGTTATATGTCTCCAGAAATATTTTGTTTCATCTCTTATTCATTTGGAGTGATTTTATAAATGTACAACTTCTGGAGCAATAAAGAAAGTATTATTATCTGGTCAGGACCACAGGGGTCAGTCAGACCAAACCCCAGTGAAAGATAAGCTGACAGTAAAGACAGGCATGGCTGCTCAGGACTTTAGCTGGGGTTGAAACCTCCAAGGACAAAGATGGCACAGCCTCCCTGGGCAGCCTGTTCCAGTACTTAGTTATCTTGTCAGGGAAGATTTTCCCCTTCATCTGGAAACTCCCCACTTTCAATTTGTGGCTACCACTGGCAAAAGTTATGGCACCAGGTAACCCCTTCAGCAGCACAGAAAACATTTCCAAAGTGCTCTTCCCCAGCCTGGCTCCCACAGCTTCTCCTCACAGCATCTGTCAAAGCCTTGCTGGTATGCCTGTAGGCAGTGACATCCTTCTCATTCTCATCCAGAAATCTAGACCTTATATCATGAAAGGCTGTATGGCCACTTAGCCATGATAAATCCATATTATTTGGTAAGTCCAAATGATTTAGCCTTGGTGAATCCTTCCTGACTATTTCTAGTCATCGTCTTTTGCCTCACAAACTTGCAGAATATGTGCTGCATCCATGGTTTTCCCAGAGGGCAAAGATGAGGACAACCAGGATGAAGTTTCCCAGATCATTCCTTTACCTTACTCTGAAGGTGGGTGCAACATTTGCTATTCTCTGGTCATCGTGAACCACCTCTGATCTCCATGACCTGTCAGAGCTAATGGGCATTGACAGGAAACTGGCCAGCTCAGTACAATTGTGTGCAGCCCAGTTGCCCCCAGGGGTGTGGGTAAGTCAAGAGCACCAAAAAAAACTTCAACCTCTGTCATTAGATCATCCCTTCCACCATTCAGCAGCTGGCCCAGCTCTGCTGGCTGGAAGTATCTGATGGCTAGTGCTGAACTACAGACGTCAATCTCTCAAACAGAGCTACGTGAAATATTGTGACATGCTGAGTGTCATTCTGTTCTTCTCTGACTGTCACTTTCCACTATTTGTTGCTCATGCATATTTGCTGTTTTTTGAGGGAGTGTTTAAGCCTGCGTCATTCAACTTCAGTTTGATGAAAGACAACCTTGTGGAGGATTTTCCTTCTCATTTAAATAATGTTCATAAGTTACTGTTTTTAACGCTAGAAAGATGTTTAGTTAGTGGAAAATGGTGATAGTTTCATAAAAATGAATGAAGTACATGGACTATGCTGCAGAGCTGCCAGTCTAATGGACATCTTCTGAGTGTTCTTCAGGTTACTGGTAAAAATTCAGTCTTTGGAAGATGGGAGAAAGCCTATTGTTGACAATAGATTTTGATATATTCTCAATAATATGACCTTGGAAAGAGATAAAGCCTCAGCTGTATCTTGTTCAATACCATTTTAGTTGAATTTGGTAAATACTGAGACAATGTGGACTTCAAGATTTTTGAGACCGCATGAAGATGGAACAGAGACATTTAGAAACTGCTGTTATTTCCCAGAGCATTTATTTCTGAGAGTTCTAATGAAAAAGAACCTTGTAGTTGCAAAATGAGATTTTAATTTTAAAATAAAGCCACCAATTGTTTTCATTATTCTCTGCCAGATAAAAGTCAGCCATGAAAAAGCTATTATTCTTAAGAGAGCTTGAGATTCTGAATTTCAAAAAATGTAAGGAACCAGCCAGCTGAAATCAATGTCACAGCTGAAATACATGATCCAATCCATTCTCTAGGTCCCATTTTCTCTTCACTAGTTTGGCTTCAATACCACATCCACCGAGAAATTAAAGCCTGGATCAGGTAGAAACACAGAAATGATTCTGCCCATCCTTCCCCTAAATAAGCGATTGATTATGCCCCTCTGTTAAACAATAACGCAAAAGTGACTGTATTCAATTGAAAACATTCCTCTTTCTTTGCTTCTTATGGAAGATCCTACTGAACCTAGAAAATATGTTCAAAGTGTCATGTTAAAATAGTGAGAACTGTTTCTAAATGATAAAATATAATCTACATTCACAATTCAACTTGCTATTTTATCCCGAATGTCAGGTTATCAATATTAACATTAAGTAAATTTATCAAAAAACATGATGTATGTAGTAGTTCTTATTTTGAATTCATAAAGGAAAGAATTGTATGTTTTCAAGTTTTGCTGATTTGGAGGAACTGAGAAAGATTTCAGCTGCTAGAAGAAAGCATCTTTTATTTTCCCTGTGTGTCTGACTGCTATGATTACTTCAATGGTTTATTTTTTTTCTTGTTGTTTGTTTGTTTTGTTTTTTAATAAAAGATTCAGTGCATATTGTGAAATAAATTTTGACAGAAAATCCAGTAACAGATTCTTCTGACAGCATGTGGTTAAAAAGTACTTTGTATCTTATTTTCAACCTAGGTCCCCCTGTGACTTAAGGGATGGGAAGCTGGAGTTAAAAAAAAAAAAAAAATCCCAATGCAGTAAGCCTCAAGTAGGCTCTGTAACTCCATCTGAGCTTCACTTCTCCTTGTACCTGGTTCAGCTGTACCTGAGCTGTGCAGTCTGGATATTATATTTTTATTTTTTCTGAATTCTTCCATTTTGTGTGTTGTAGATTTGTTGTCCAGTTCTTGTGAAGGAGTGGCTATGGGGCCACGAGCACCAAAGAGATAATTAGTTCTGGTCTCAGCACCCCAAAGTAGGTTTGGGGTTTACTATGGTGTAGAAACAAACCTCCCCAGTAGCAATGGGAATTGAATGTGTCAGGATGCAAGGACTGTAAGAACGTGACATTATTTCTAACAAGCATCTCTTTGCTCTGCTCAAGCGCAATGCAGACATGCTGTGCAGGTAGCTTGGGCAGCACTGCCTGGTGCAGAACAGATGAGCTCACTGCCTCCTTTTGGGCTCAGAAGCCCCATGCAGGCAGGGGGGGCAATTGGCCAGCAAGAGCTGGTGTATTGTCAGCAGCAGGTCTGCTGATTTTTGCAGAAGGTACAAACAGGCAAGAATAGTGGCTGGGATTTAACTCCAGGTTAAGGAGTTTACACTCCTTCTTGTGGAGAAGGTATTACAACATCGTCCTGATAATCTAGTGGTTCTAACAGTTTATCAAGGTTTAAGAGCCTGGCACAGGTAGTGATCTAATTACTGTAACCCATTGTTTGAAAAGGTTAAGAGCATTACCTACACAGAGGTGGTGGGCAGTCCTATAGTGTTAGTCTTCCATGCCAAAGAAATGTCACATCAACACTGAGAAGTCTGTCTTTCCAGCACCACTAGTGCAATCCAGATAACCAGTGCCAAAATAAGAACTAACTTACAACCACTGATACTGAGCCACAGCTTTCCATTTCTATCAGACACCAGTCAGTAAAATACAGTAAAAAACTTAGAAGTCATATGGTAACTTCTGCTCCCCACCCAGACATGCAGCAAAGTTGATTGAAAGGAAGGGAGATAAAAGGGATTGCTTCAGGCAAATTAATATCGGTATCATTAGACAGACTGTAATAATTGAACATTTTCTTCTGCTATAATTTCTGAATTACTGCTTATCTTAACAAGAGAAAAAGGCTAAGGTCAGTACCTGATGTTATTACTAATGCATGACTGGATCTCCCAGTAGAACCTGGTTCACAGATCTAAAATAAATTACTTTAAGAAAGAATAATTAGATCAGTGTCTGTCAGAAGGATTTCAAATATCCTGTCTCTTGGAGCATAGTACAGAGATTTTTAAGATAATATCTGCTTCTTGACATGCTGTTCCTAGCTGAATATTTTTCAGTATAATCTTTTTTTTTCTTTTTCTTTTTTCTTTTTTTTTTTTTTTCCTTCACAACATATGCTTGGGGAAAAAAAAAAAATTAAAATACCTCACCTGGACTTCAAGTGTTTGGTTGTGTTCTTAACTTCTTCATGTTAAGCTCTGTTAGCCAAATGAAAAGAAGTTAATTTGAGAAGGAAATTAGCTACTACTAGATTTCTGACATTTTAAGCTGAGAATGGCTGGTATTGCTAATTAGTGGAAAGCCATTCTACGTAATACAGTTTCTAATATTTCAACTGACTGAGGAGATCCTCACTACTACTTGGACTTCAGTGTATTCTATAAGTGACTAAGTAATCCACTACTAATTTTTTAAGATTAAAATAAACTATTATTGGGAAACTGTGAAATATTGCGAGGAAATCTTGAATCATGTTCATTATTTTTATTGTTGCCATTCTGAGCTTGTAGCAGCACTGCATCTAGAGGAAGGGATTATATCCTTATCAGCACAATGCAAGGGACAACCTCTTCTTTCTTTTTCATTTTCTAATGCATATGCATTGCAGTTATATGTTATAGTCCAGGCAGCTATTGTTATTCGTCATGCCACTTAAAAATGCACCAAGTCATGGCAATCTGGTGGTTAATTTGATCGTAACTGCACTGTTCAGCTCAAAGTTTTCCTGTCACCTTCTGATGTGCTAACTAGGCAGCAGTCAGGCAGCCAAACACATCCTTCCTGTCAAACCAAACATAACACAGGAAGGAGGTTTTGGATGAAAGCATAAGTAATTATGTTTCTGGGACAAAATCAGCCTTTGAGCTTGAAAATTTTTGGCTTAGTGACTCCTAGGAATAAGGATACTTGGTTACCACAATTACTTAACTGTATGTGTAAAGCAACAAATTTGCTATTGATGAGGCCACCCAAAATGCTTAGGTAGAAATTTGGGACTGGGGCTTGTTCCATTTTTATGGCTGAACCAGAGCACTACCCCCAGTTCACTAAGCCGTTCTGGAAAAATCAGGAATGGAAAATTGAAAGACACAATAAGAGAATTTGAGAAAGGCATATATTTCTTCAACAACTGTTCATCTGGGTACTCCTTACATCACCTAAAATCTACTAAATCGGAGTTCCCTTCTACAGTTTAGTTTGAGGGTGGTTGTTTTTGTGGTTTACGTTCTCCAGGAGAAAAAAAGAATTCTCTGTACTGCAGAATACATGCTAAACCCTGAGCAGTTCTTGCATTTTTCCTTCTGTATAGAACAGACCACACCATGAGCATACACAGGATCTCTCTTGACTCTGTCCAAATAGTAACGCTTGGAGTACCTAATCAAGTACAATCTTTACCATCTACAGTAGCAGCATTGTTAGAAGATAGGCATTGTATTATACATGTTAGTATATGCAAAACACACTGCAACAAGTGAACAAGCTGATGTCTGGAGGATTTCAAGCAATTAAATACATCCATGCTGTGCTGGGAACTTCACTATCATCTTTTCCATCATTTCTGAACTATGAGCCACAGTGTCATAAAAGCTATTTATACAGTTTGTCTTTAGGTAGAAATTCTTAAAAAAAAAAAAAATGACTTGAAAATGAAATTTCCTGACATTTCCCATGACTGCACAGTGAAGTTCCTCCTTGCTGTAGCTTGTGCAAAGGTGGTGAAGTACTGCTGTCTGTTAAGACCATTCTTGTTTGAAAGCCAAAAGTTGGGGAAGACAATTCGGGTTACCACAGGGTATTTCCCTCCTGTGCTCATCTCCCAGGCCACAATTACATGCACCAGGTAATTATGCACCAAGGGAGCATCTCTGAACTCTTCCTGAACAGCTTTCAGGTGGTTTTAAAGATGGGGTTGAAAAGAAAAGGCCTCATTTAAGATTGAATCTGTAGCGCCCTTAAGAGCTTATATGATCAAAGGGTAAGTTGCTAAGCTGCTCATCGTGTTCGCACCTAAATATTTCCCAGAAGAAACTTCATGACAAACTACGTTTGTGAGAAACTTATACTGCCTTCACAGCAATCCAAGAAACACAAACAACAAAAAGATGCGGTGTCTGCTATGTCACTTGGTAGTGCTAATAATAAATTCCAGGATAAGATAGTATACCTGACAGTAATCATGCATGACGAACTAGAAGTCTATGGAAAGAAATAAGCAATAGTACCATTTCTCATGTTGTCCAGTTCACTGGTTGCTATGCTTCGGTACTGTTTGTAGTACTTGTGCCACATCTCAGTAGCTAAGCCCTGTAGGGAACTAATCTGAAGCTCTTACAGATTTCCTCCTTTCCACTCTACCAACAGAAATAAGTGAAGTAGAAATAAATAAATAAGCAAGCAAACAAAAGAATATGTAACAGCTGCACCAGATAAATTTATATAATCATGGATACATGAATGAATGGATGTGGGAAAGGTAGGACTTGCCTCCGCTGCAGCTTATAGCAAAGATAACATAGCTCTTCATGATTAGAGTTTTTGGCAATGCTTTTTGCAGGAATTTACTTGTAGGAAGAGACAACATCATTCAGAAAAATAACTTTATTTTTTCACACCTAGTGTTAAAGTTGTCTGGAATGCAACTTGAAGTTAACAGAATGTAGAAATCAGCAGTTGAATCAGTAACATTTAGACATTGCTGCAATTCTTTTAAGTTTTTGAGAATGACTTTCTGAATCATTCTAGTTCCAAAAGCAAGGCTCGTGATACAGTAAGTGTAAAATTCCAACTCTTATCAGGCACAAAACTGAAGTTTCCCTGAGAAGATACAACAAGGAACTAATATATAAACTTCTTATCACATTACCAGGGAGGGCTTAAGAGTACAAAAGCAAGATCTTGTTACAAAAATAGAAATACAAGTCCTTAATTTTCTTGCTGAAGATTTCCAGAAGGACTCAAAATTACATATTGCAGAACTGCAGCATTCATATTTAAGTTAAATGATGACCTTTGGCTTTGGTATATCCCCTTTTGTTTAATTTTCAAATCAATTCATTGTTAAGTTCCTGAGATCTTCCAGCACTCAACATGAACTTCATGCAGGCCAGCTGCTGCTTTCCCCTATTTCTCCTCACTTCTCCTTTTCAGCGAGCATTACATTCTTGAGAAAACAAACAAACAAACAAACAACAGCAACAAAAAAGCAAAATACCAGCAACTCAGAAATAATCGTGAACACTTTCCACACGTTCAACAAATAGTTTTACCCAGGAAGCCCAATAATTATACCATAACACATATTGAGATAATAAATATTCAAATTAGTTGAGCTTCCAAACACTACTGTCTGTGATTTTGTATCCAAGTTCCAAGCCCTAGCATGCAACACAAGGCATTCTCATCTTCATCTGAGGCTTCTGTCTTCTTTCCTCCTTGTCAGCACACAAAGAAGGGCCACATTATCACCATACCAATGTAGCGATAATCATCATTCCCATCATCACCACCACCACCATCACCACCAGCGTTGACTGCAAAAATTTACAGCTGTATGTTCTTTGGTCCTGCGTTTCACAACTGGAGCATGCAGCATTTCAGTTGTTTTGCAGATTCAAAGCTTTGTGTCGCAAATATTCTTCCAAACACTTCACCGCAAAAGGATCAACATCAGTATCAAATTTATTAGCAAAGAAGTGGTGGTTTCGCAGCATCCAGTTCAGGTCTCCTACACCAAACACACAGACAGAGCGAACATGAACTCCACTGCATGGTGGGTAGGGTGCACCTTTAGACACATCTCCTTCGAAGTACTGCCACTTGACAAACCTAGCCAGTGCGTTCATATCAGAAACGTCATACTTCTCATTAGAAGAAACAGCGCCTGGGACGTCGGGGATTCTCTGAATCGTTGCCCATAGGTACTCATCAGGACTGTAAGTGTCTTTTGCCCACTCAATAAATTTGAGGATTTTGCTATTTTCTAATACGTATTCTACAAATCTTCTGCTAACTACAAAATAGGCACTACCAGAAAAAATTGGAGTATTGAGAGGCGGTAGTTGTTTGTCTATACCTGTGTTTTTCACTTTACCATCAACAATCTCATAGTGTTTTTTCCACCTTACTTCTTTATAAACAGGCATTTTTTCTGTTTCCAAGCTGTTTTCGCCTTTAAGGGCTTTCAATTTCTCTACTATTTCCTGGTTGGTCTTTATAGGAAAGTCCATGCCACAGAGGTTTATTAGATATTTCCAGTTTGAACTTCTTCTAAAGAGATCTTTCATGCAATTAATATCTGCCTGTACCCTGCTCCATGAAGCATATACAACACTCTCTAACTGGCTGGATATAAAGACATTATCAAAACAGGAGACTATTCCTTTCACAGCTGTAAAAAAAGATTCTGGAGATTTTCTATCAACATGGATACAGTAAAAATTCTGAGGAGCATAGATTGATCTCAGAAGTCTGTCAAGCATCTCTATTTTGTGATAGACCACTATTGAGTAAGCAATTGGAAATTCTGCTTCTTCATTGCTGAGAGGTTCCATAATGTATTTCCTCATCTTGATGAAAGAGGCACAGTCTGTTGTCATGTTAATATAGTCATTGGTAGTTAGTTTGGGACGTTTCTTAAACGACATTGATAAGGTCTCAAGCTTTACCTTTTGAATTTCTTCTACATCACCCTCCAATACCTTGGTGCAGTTAATGTCGCCAATAGGGTCCTCCTTAGTCAGCTCAAGATGTCTTCGATTTAAGAAGTTTGTTTTCTGGTTAACTTTCAAAACCGAAATGATTACTAAAATCAGAGTTAGACCCAAGAAAAGTCTGAATCGTAAGTTGTGGAAAAAACGTAGTTTCCTTTTCAGCATTTCAAATACCAGGTGGCTTTGCAGAACTAAAAAAAATTGCCCTCCACTCTGCTTGTGTGAGCCTCAACAACGTCAGAAAAAACAGTTCATGGTTTTTGGGAACTTGGAGCATTTGTCAAGGAGATGGAAGGAAAAGTCCTAAAATAAAATGAAATATCATAATCACTGCCGTTGCTAAGATTTCTTTAGAAGACAAAGGGATAATAATGGCATTGCTATTAACAGACTGTAAAGAGCAAATATTTCAAATAAAAATATTTTGCTGAAAATGAGAATTTTTTTTTTTTTCAATAAAAGTGGAAAAGAGGGAAAATACAGCTGGTACGTTATTTCCTATCTTTTATCAGCTGTAGCACTAAGGATACAGACAAAAAGTTCTGATAGAGAACAGAAACACGTTTGACTTCATCTGACAAAATTAAGGTCAGTAAGTCAGATTTGTTATTGGCATAGCAAGTACTTGATGTTAATTCATCTTCAGAATTAGACAAGAGCATTTTATATCTAGTTCAGCAGTAACACAGATTGCATCAGAACTTTAACTTACCACTAACTTCCTAGATGCTACTGAATGCTACTGATGATCCTTCTCCTCAGTGGGGAGACAGTCACAGAAGACTTTCAAGACTTTTACATGAGGTGCACTCTCTTCAACATCCTTAATCTTAGAAATGCTATTAGGAAAGAGCTGATGAAAAGAGGAGAAAGAAATTAGTAAAGCAGAGTTCCTCACCTTTGTGAAAGGTGCTGTAGCTGAACTGCTGAAGCACTTTTTCGAGGTAAAAAGGCAGTAGTTACTGCTCATTCTAAAGCTGATTTGTGTTAAGCCCCTGCCTCTCTTAGTACTGCAGTACTGCATTACCATTGTCTAGACACTCTCCATTTTTACTATTCAGCTGTTGCTTTTGATGTTGAAACATACCACAAGGCTGAGTTGCATCAAGATTTATGACTTGCCAATCCTATCTTCACCTTCACTTAGAGACGGTAAGTTATTTTTCTGGTCCTGCTTCTGTTCACACAGTGTTGAAATACTTTCATTCTGTCAGCATCTCTTGAAGGTTGCACTACTGCAATACTGAAGTGTTAAAGGACTAGAATTTTTTTTTTTTCTAAATATCACTTCAAAGACTGCTCAAAGCCAGGAAATTCTTAAACAATTTACACTGCTACACAAACGTCATTTCTGATTACAAATTCATTGTCTGAATAATCCAGTGTAGGTATGAATTTCAAACTAAGCTGTAGTTGCAAAAAACAGTATAACATATAGCAAACATCTTCCAACATTTTAGTCCGCAAGTCAGAGAGTTCACCACATCCCTGAATTGGAGAGACACATAGCTCCTTTCATTTTTATTACTTTCAGTACATTTTTTTGTGCTATGACTTTTTTGTCCAGCTCTAAGAGTAATCGCTTCCCAAAATAATTGATAAGAACATTTGTTTAAGAGTGAACTGTATGTCCTTCACAGCTTTACTATAGGTTCAGCATAAGATCTTTCTTTTTTTTTTCCTCTTTTCCTTATGGTACCTCAGTATTACTTTAGCTTTTAATTCTCGAACTATGGATCTCAATTTGATTTTAACTCAAAATGTATGTGTAAAAATTTGAGATCCGATATTACGAAGATTTTTGACAGCAATGATGCCACTGGGATGCACTATGTTTTGGGTCCACTGTTGTGCCCACTCTGCAAACTGACTGGGGGAATAAATCCAGGTGGAGAAGGTGGCTGGAGGGTGATCTCACTGCACAAATGTATAGCACAGCAGTAGGGATCAGCAAAATTTTCAGGCAGTACTATAACCAGAAAGGCAGATGTTTGTTCCAAGTCTGTCTTAGGTGCGTACTGATGTCAGGCTGGAAGAACTAAAATTTAAACTCTTAATGTAAGCAGCTAAGTAAACGTGTGTACAATTGCAGATGAAATTGTGCAGTGGTACTGTCTAAGCAATTGGTCTCACACTTTGAATTTTAATTAAACAAAAACAAGCAAAAAAAAAAACCAACTGGCTGTGGGGAGGAATTCCACAATTACCACATTTAAATTGTGATCTAGCATCAGGCAGTTTAGAGTAACTTTTAACGTGCCTTATAACCTACTACATACTTGTTTCCTTGACATTCTTCCAGTTCTGACTGGTAGATCTGATCTAACAAAAATAATATTCATAACAAATGAAATTAATAAAGGAAGGAGACCAACTATGCCGTTGTCTTCATAATCTCTATCAAGTATGTATTTCCTTAAGGTGAAGCTAGTAATATTGGTTAGCCTTAAACTACTGTTCTACGCTTACCAAGTTATAAAAATGCCTCATTTTTAACTGTGAATTTTCAGCTGTCAGAAGCTGGAATTTGTTTCTTTAGAATGAGAGTTAGTGTTGCTACTTTACTGTATTCTCAGTGTACGAAGTAACATGAGCATTATCAAGTAACATGGCCTATATGGTTTGCCCCTCCTCCCCAGTTCTACACGATGCAGGGAGCCAGAGCCTTAACTGAAACCTACCATTGTGGTCTCCACCTCCTAAGAACTTCTGAAGAATAAAGCTTACTATGAAAAGCTCCTTACACAACTGAATACAAGGTAAATAACCTGTTTCAGAATGGTCATCTATACCAAACTGGATGCAATTCCTCAGTTGTTTTGAGCTCAAAATAATGGAAATCTGCATTTCTTTTACACCAGAGAGAGAGATCTGTAAATGTTTACAGGTTAACAGAGCTCTTATTTTTAGGTGGAGTTTTTCCCCTACAGTCAAATTTCTCTCACAGACACACTGCTGCCACAGAACAGACTTAACAATAAACTTTTTTTTTTGTTTATGCTTGCAATTCCTCACTAAATAGTACTAAACTCTGGCATATTCTTTGTAAATACTGACCTTTACAGGGCTAGGAAAGATTTGTGACCTGTCACCTAATTTATCACCTAAATCTATTTTAGAATTTTTTTGTTGTTGTTTTGTTTTTCTGTTTTAGAAAGATTCACAAGCCTAGAATACTCCCTAAACTGGTTTCAAACTACATTTGACAAATGTTTACCACCTTCTTCACTTCTCTGGACAGCTTTACTCTGCACAGTAAAGAACACGTTGCCAGAGACACAACTTTGCACTGGAAAGAGCAGGAGGTTCACAAAGCCACATATAAAAGGCTTCACACTGAAGCTTTGGGTGTGCTCTCACCCAGGATTTAGTCTCTCTTATGGACTTGACCCACTTCAATCTTCTACATTTACTCCTCATTAGAGATCGCGTTTTTGATGTAGGCAGTCATTCGAAACAGAAAATTACAACAGTTGCTAGTGCTGGAGGAGTTGGTAGAAAGGTGCGGTTAGCTGCCTGCATCACTTCTTCCTGCCAAAGTTATCTTCAGAGCCACAAAGAGAGAGTAGAATATGACTAAACAGAATGCACCAGGTATTTACAGCTTGATATTTAGTACAGACTATTGGACATTTACACAGGCATTTGGGAAGAGAGATTACTGTGCTTAGTTTTGGTCTTCTCTTCTGACACCTGTTCTGCGAGGGCACATAGCTTGGATCAGCTGCATCTGCTCATCTGTGAAACAAGTACTCGTTCCCTGCCAGTCTGGGAGATATTTTGGGAAGAGTAAGTCTAGATCACATTTTTATATTACTGTAAAGGTGCTACCGTAAAAAAAATCTGGCTTTGCCAGTGATGTGTTTACCTGGTTACTATATAACTGCTAAGACAACCAGCATTACTGACTGAAACAAGTCAGAAAGAGACTGCATGGGTGTTTGTGCAAGTGAAAAGAACTGGGAATAACCCTCACTAAGGAAAGGCTGCAGCCACAGACAGGAGGGAACAGCGCTCTTTTAGCCCTACTCAGCAAGTGATTTCAGATAAGTATATCTTCACCCATCCTTAAAAGCAAACATAAAATCCAACAAGAAATGTAAGTCTTCAATAATAAAAAAAACCACCAACCCCACCCTTTCCCCTACATCTCAAGAACCAACCTAACCACCCTTAACAAGATTACAGCTCAGCTCTGAGGGACAACAGAAGCTCATTTGGACATTTTATGCAGACTGTTGGCTTGGATCTGCAGCAGGTAATGGCAGAACTGCTAGTATGACCATAGTACCCGCACTGTGTGGCAGCACTTGTGCAAGGGGCATTTTGTGGTGGTAAAGAGCACCGTGATGTTACATCAGCCCTGCCAGCAGCCCCGGAGAAGCCAAGTGTGAGTCTAGCAACAGCGATCCCAGCCCTTTGCTGCCAGCACAAAAGACCCCTTTGGCTGTGGTCTCACAATGGGAATCGTCTGACATAAACTGCTTCTGGAGTAAGGAGCAGTTCCCTTCCTGCCTTTACTATACGGGCCACCCACACCCAGCAGCTCCTCACTCACCTTGATGTACGAGCAAGTTTCAGCTGCCTACTGGTGGGGCCCAACGATCTCGATAGCCCAGCCTGCCCCCACTTCAGGAGAACATCAATGCAGGGAGGAATGAAGAAGAACCACACCTCAGCTGCACACCTGATGAAGTAACAAGTTTACTGTGAAACTGCATCCTTAAAAAGGGGGGAGGGAGTTAAGGAGGAGCAAAGACAACACAAGAGTACACAAGACCTGGACAAGGGTGTTTGGAAAAGCCCCCCTTAACAACAGGGTTTCAGAGATCTATATGATCACAACACCTGCAAACTCAGTCTCCTGGTTTGGCCTCGGGCTTCCATGTTTGGACTGATAATAAGACTGAGAGTAGGAGGCTTGTCTTTCCCTAAACTAGGTTAAAAGCAAGAGCTGCCTCTAATCACATTAGGCTGGTATCACCCTTGGGGAGTATTCATTTTGCCCAATTACTGTCCTCAGGCTCCTATCTTCATCATTTTTCTAACAGCAGTTACACACATTTACTACTCCGGAAAACAAGCAAAATGTAGGTCCACACAAGGGCACCATTCTGCTTCCCCCTCAAGGGAGTGTAAGAGTGTGTGTGACTTTGTTAAGCACTGCATTGCTAAGCCTTGCTGCTGACCAACGACACAGCACACAGATTGCCAGTTCTCCTGCATCACACACAGGGCCTCCCTCTCCACAACCAGTTTAATAAGGCTTAGAAAAGAAAGTGAAACCATATGCTAACTATATATATTTTTTGTATTTAAGATATTAATACATATTTTTATGCTTATAATTATTACTGTTTTTTGGATTTTAAAAAAAGCAAGTAGGATTTGCTATGGAATGGTATACAGACCCTTCCCTTGATGACAGGATTTGGTGGCACAGGGACAAAGAATTAAATGGCTTGTGACTTTGGCACTTCAGCCTTTGCTTACAGCAGTAGAGAAACTGTTGAAGCAAGATGCTAAACATCAACTAAGCAGTGAAACAGAAGGCTCCAAAACACACTGTGAGCCAGTACCAGCACCAGAAGCTCAGGAAGGGTCTAAGGAGAGGGTAAGATTTTAGTTTGGGGCACTTGAAGTGTGACAGGAAGGAGCTAAGATTTGGGTAGCACCACAGACCAAAATCAGCTACACGTAGGGCACACAAGACCTCGCTGGTGTTATGCATTCATCCATAAGGCCTTAGTGCCTGTCACTGCTTTCCCAGGCCACTGAGCTAGGATGTACCTCACTGCCCCTCTCCACTTCCCCTGTTTTCCTTCCTCTAAAAACAGCCAGAGGAAGCAGACATGAGTGCTTCCCCACCTGTAGTTGCTTCAGTGACATAAATTCAGTTGTTCCTGGCACACAGCTCTTTAGAGATCTCAGAAGCACAAACATGACACGTGCCTCTAGTTTATGTCCACAGATAGGTTAGCTTTCCATCCAAGCTTTACTTCAGGTGCTTGAAATCTTTCTGGCAGCTTCACTACAATCTTAAGTGCAGTCATAACAGTCTGGAGTTCTTATTTTTGTGGAAACCTATTGAAGTAAGCTGAGTGGAAAATGTAGTGCTGAGTACACCCATTTCTTAAGTGGTGGTTGGGATGGGCCACAAAACTAGTAATGCTTTTGATGGGTGGGGAAGTCAGGGGCAGAACTGACTAATTTTTTCCTTTTTTTGCTTCAGTGGGAGGGGAAGGAGATACAAAGAGAAGTGAGTTGCCCATTGGAACAGTATGGAAGCAGTGTCATCCAGCCCTTCACTTCTCCCCCTCAAGCTCCATCCAAGGTGGAGCACAATGATGATGGTTGGAAAAGACCTCAAAGGTCAGTCCAACAGAAACTATGCAACTAGTCCGTGACACTTCAGCAGAAGGTTCTCCCCTGGGCATGGACTTACTGAAAAGCCCTTGAGTTTTCACAGGGCATACCATCCATACCAAAGTATGCATGCCCTGCAAGCTGTTTTTCACAATTAACCTGCTTCCATTCAGACTCAGCTATGCAGAGCACTTGCTCTGAGGAGGAAGTGATTTTTAAAACAATAAGCAGCTTGCATGAACACCAACATGCACAAGCACAAAGACAGACTGTGTACATGTGGGGTTATTGGAAGAGATGTGCTACACACAGTGGAGACACAGTTTACTCAGAGTTTCCATGGTATCAAGCAATGCAACCTTAAATGCAGATATGCCCTTAAATTGAATGAACAGTCACGTTTGTTCCATTAGTTGTCAGTCTTATGGGCACTGGTCAGAAGCAGAGTGTTTGGGCCACTGTCAGACTGTGGGATAAGACCTGAAATCTGGAAGTCATGCCCAGAGAGCAGTGCGGATGCATGTGGGTACAGAGTCTGCTCATTAACAACACTCCACAAAACCAGGACTTTTTTTTCCAGAGATACTTGTAAGAAAAACAAAACAAAACAAAACCATTTCTTTTATTTAGAAAAAAACCTAGTGTTTTTTAGCTTAGAAGGCAGCTTTACAGACATTGCTACACCTACCTAGACACAGAATACTGAGAGTAAATAGAAGCAGAGAACTGCTTCCCAGGAAAATAAAATAATTTGAAAAAAGAAAAATAGTGAAAATAAATTCAAAACCACAGTTACTTTGAGATTTTATGTTCAAATGTCAGGCACCTGGCACTGTAAAAATGTCCCCTTAAAATAAACAGAAAACAGTAAGACCCACACAAATAGACACTTAGTGTGTGAAATGGTGTAGAAAAAATGTAATTTTTGGTAAGCTTTCTATTAATCTCTTGTCATGTACATCTTGTCCAGAACTGAGTTCTAAGTCTGATTCCCATATGTGTTCACCGAGTAGAACTAAACAAAGGAAAGCCACTATCACAAAGACTTTTAGTGAGTTTAAGACTGTTAACACTGGAGACAAAAATATGTTTTACCTCAAGGTAGCTGACATGGTACACTCACAAATCTCAACAAAAAACCATCAAAAATTTTTTAAAGTAATATTGCCCAGTTTAACACACTGTGGAACTGTGTTGTGCTCTGCGCTGGCTGCCTTGAAGTGAATTGCATAGGTATATATTTTTCCATTTTTCACCTTGAAGCAGGAGCTATAATTTTACCAGCAGCTGAGCAGGTCTGCAGTCCTTGTGCCCAACTACAGTGCCTGCTAATGGCTGCCTTGTGAAAATGCTGCATTTCAGGATGGAGCAAACTGGCAGATGCAGTTACTGGGAAGGCATTACTACCTGTCAAACCTAGCCTGAACCTGAAAGGGGAGGGAAGAAGTTATCAAACTTCTGAGTACTTTCATCCTTCCTCAAAAACACCTCAAAATATAATTCAAAGGAGATTTCAGCTCTGTTCCAAAGGCACTATAGGCATGCCTACAGTTAAATTTCACTAGCGGCACCAGAAACAACAGTGTCCCTTGATAATAAGAGATCTCTGATAGTTACAGCACTAATATGGATCAGCATCACGCTCTGGTACACAGGTTTAACTCTATTGTGCAAGTCAACGAAATAGCATTTCCTGCTTTTAGTCCACAACTATAAAAGCACTACATGCTTTTTCTTCCCCCACTGTTCACTTCAGGTGAGATGAGTTTAATCTGACCTGAACGAACTCTACACAAGAACACAGATAAAGAGTGCAATTCTTTTTTGTCAAAGACCAGATACTGGTCTTTGGACCAGACAGTAGACTCCATTGCAAGAATATACAAAAAGATAAAAACACAACAAACTATATTTTACAACGCTTTCTCAGGAAGTTCTGAACAAATTTAAGTGGAGAAATTACTACTTTGTGTTGGGCTTCAAAGAAAAGCCAGGAGACTATTATCAGCAAAACAGAAATAAATCTCGTCATAAAACTAGTAGCAGCTTCTCCATGACAGCAAAAGACAGAGAGCAGAATTTTGCTCGGCAAATTGTTATATTTTCAGCAGAGCAGACTGTGGATCTTTACCATATATATTCTCCTGTGCATTTCACTGAAGTTTAGAAAAAGAGTACAGACTTGGCAAAGGTATTCACATTTTTTAAGAAAGTTTTGGCTCTTATAGCTTCAGGAAAGAAGTACTGCCCCAGACAATTCAGATTCATATGGAAGAGATTAATGCAGCTTACTGATGTTTACTGTAGGCAGAGTTGTAAATCACAGGGAGGATCAAAAGAGTATTATTTTCCAATGTATATACCTACAGTGTACCACTGTAACTGAGCTCCTAGCTGAGCTCCTAATATTGCATTATTTTTCTCAACAATTTTCAAGTTGAAGTCGAAAGACTGAAATGTTAGACTCCTCTTATTCTGACTCCCGAGGGCTGTCATCTGCCAGCTCTGAGGTCACCTACATCATAATCCGTGAAATAAGAAATTTAAAAATTCAGGCTCCGAAATGGCAATTCCTTGCTGCTGCCACTCCTCTTTCCCACAAAGAAGTCTACTTTTCTGAGCAGCACTGAAAGGGGCAAAATGCCAGACTCAACTGAGCCTCCTGTCAGACTTCTAAGCTCTCCCACCCAAAGTGGATCACAGAAAACTATTTACAACCTTCTAAACAGATTTGCTGTTCTGAAATAAATAAATAAATCATGTTTCTTCAGAGTTTTCCTAGTTTCAGCAAATTAAGAAAAACCACATCTTAGGACTGCAACTCAAGAGCATGAGATGTGCCCTGTCCCCGGGAACAGATTTGATGCCAACCCAGCACTCCAAGGCCAGCAGCCTGGTTTGGGTTGCTCTGCATCCAATGGTGGGGCCAGCCTTGCATGCAATGCCAGGGGAAAAGGCAGAGGGGGGACGACAGAAACACTGAAAGAGGAAAAAAAAAATAAAGGCAGAAATGAAAGAAAATAACAGAGATGAGCAGAGGAGTCCAAAAAGAAGAGAGAAAGAAAGCAAGAAAGAGAAAGGAAGAAGTTAATGAAATAACGAGAAAAAAATGAGGGGAAGAAAGGAGAGAGGAGCACAATGATGAGGAGTGCACACAGCAGCTGCGCCTCTCCTTGCCCTCTAGAGCCGCACCTGCCCGGTTATCCCCAGACATCTCGGGGCTGCGAGCAGCGCCCTGGGACCGCCGGTTTCCTCCGCTCGCCCCGCGCCGCCGCCGCCCTCCCGCTCACCCACCTGCGCTGCTGCCGCCGCGCTCCAGGCGCGGCTCCGTGTCGTCCGTGCGCGGCGGCCCGACGGCGGTCCCGCAGCCCTGCGCTTGCCCAGCGGCCAGCAGCGGCCAGCAGCGGCCGGCAGCGCCGTGCCGCCCCGCACCGCCCCCTGCAACACCTCCCCTCACAACCGCTCGGCACGGCTCTCCATGACGCCCGTCCGCCCGCCCGCCCCCTGGCTGGCTCTCCCCGACGGTTCCGAGCTGCCCCCTCGCAGCGGATTTTGTACTTTTTAGGCCGGGCTTCCCCTGCCCGTGTCGGCTCCACATTAGGAGTCTGCCGTCCGGTCGCACCAGTAATGGCCTGCCGCTCCGGGGTCTGCGCTGGGTGCGGCTGCCGGCCACGTCCTGCCGTGCTGAGCAGGGCTCGGTCGGGACAGCCGGGGCGGCGACGAGATCAGCGGGAGCGCGGTGCAGAGAGGGGAGTGGGGCTGGGATAGAAGGAGACCCGCCTGGCTGGGGTAGCCAGTTCCAAAACTGCAGCAAGCGTGTCTTGTCTAGACACGCTGTGTCTAGAGCAAGGAAAACTTGGATTAGTTTGTGCAGTCAGATGTCTGCCTGAAGATAAATGTATTTAACAGGGTTTGGAGAGCTGTGAAATATGAAGGTTGATTTCAGATTAAACTTCTTAATGCATCATAAGCCATGCAAGGACTTCTTAATAAGAAAACAGGAAATTCAGTTACTTCTTCCCTACTAAAAAAAAAAAAACAAACCCAAAGGCTGCATCCTGCAGCAGCTCACAGTGCAGTACTAAAGAATCCTAGGAATCTCTACAGATCAGCATTACCTGCAGAGCTCTGAGGCCTGGCAGATCGAGGCATGCCTGAAAGGTCTCTTTTGTCACATCTGCGCTGTAAGCAGGGTCAACTAACCAGAAACTGAGATTTGATTTCCAAGTTGGCACTAGGAAACAGCAACAGGTGAAGAGAAAATTGTTGCTGCAGATGGTCGGAGAGGTCAGAGGCCTGGGAACATGCTGCAAGGCCTAAAATCTGCCTCTTCGTCTTCTCAAAAATTTTTTTGTTGTGTTTGTGCCACCTGGGTTGAGAAGTTGTGTGTAACTATGTGCTGATTTGGCAGTTCTTCCCTTCTCCTGACAGATGGGGAAAAAAGGTTACCCTTCTAGTGTGTCTGTAATTGATGGACTTCTGATGGAGGGCAATGTTTAAAGGTCTTGTCTCAAGAAACCCAGTGGTGACAGAGATTCCCAAGGAAGTGAGAAATCTGGAGGTAAGGAGACAAGAGTCTTTTTTTTTTTTTTTTTTTTTTTTTT
>NW_024884833.1:9615236-9622884 GCF_019232065.1 Centrocercus urophasianus | reverse complement strand
TTTTTTTTTTTTTTTTTTTTTTTTTTTCCCCAAGGACAGTAACAGTCTGTGATTACAGCTGATGACTCTCCTATCTTGTTGGTTCTGCATGCAGGTATTTAAGTTGGAGTAATGAGAGAAGCTATAGAGTAAATAAGTATTGCTCTTTTGTTCCAGCGTCTGCAAAGCAACACTGCAGTGCTGCTGCAGTATGAGCAATTGAACTTTTAGATTCATGAGAGTGAACAGGTCTTGTTACAGGTACCTGTTACTGTCTTGTTACTGTCCCTGGAAGCAGAAGTTTTCATTCATCATTTTTCACTTCCTTTGCCTCATTACTCACACAAATGCAGAAGCAAAGAGGTGTGTAGGACCAAAATAAACCAGAGATTATATATATCATTGCTGTAACAGAAAGTACCTTCTGAAACAAACTTCTAATAGAAGGGAAGAAAGCATTTAAGTCTTTACTGAAAGCAGTTATTTAAGATAAATAGCTGAAGTTCAAAGCAGGTTATTCTCCAAGTTTTGCACAGCTGGAAAGTAGACTAACATGATTATGAAAGCTAATCCTTAGCCATTCTGGCAGAGACTCGTCATTTGTTTATTGATGCTTTGTGAAATTGCAATGCATGTGTTTTGTTTATGGTTTCTTTCATGTATAGTTTCTGTCATCTGATCCTAAAATAAAATGGATGAAGTGTGTTTGCACCTGGTTTTTCAGGTTGGAATGCATGGTTGATGATGCATAAGACACACTCCTGCTATGGGATAGACTCCTGAGAGGTGTGACTCCATGGCAGCTGTGAAATAAAATAAAGTATAAGGAAGAAAGAGATATAATTGGAATTTGTGGAACTATTGCTTAGAGAATTAAATGAAACAATGAAAAGGGTGACAAAATAAAAGCAAAAGTGGAAAAAAAAAAACCAAACAGGTCAAAAATGTGGGAATTAAAAATGTAACTTTTTGTTGTAAATCTTGACTTGTTTGCATTAATTCCATTTACATGTGAGTATTTGATAGCCATGGTAATATTTTGCTATTCAGTGAGAACAAGGATATGAAAAATTAAGTTTAAAGAGCAGAGTTTTCTGTGCCTTGCTGAATTTTTGTAGTTATGGTTAAGGAGAGTGTAGCTTAAATATGTATTTTCTAAGAGGACATCTGTCTCGTAAGTATGAATACTCTAAATTGATATTAGTATCTCATCTGTCATTTGACAACTACCTCCAGGCTTATAGGTTTTTTTTTTTTCTTGGAATAAATTCCATAAAGAATATAAAATGTTGTCTTACAGGCTTTGTTTTTGTTTCATGCTCTGTCAAAAGTTTGAGCTGTAAAGTGTTTTTTAAAGCCTAGCAATTACTGCTTATTCATGTATTTTTTCCATTTCATCAGCTTTAAAGAAGTAGAACTTTCTAAAAAGTCAGACATCAGTTTAAATTTTTGTAACAGTAATAGCTTCTCCTCCAGCATTTTCAAAAGACACTTGTCCAGATTTTTGTCTCTAATCAGTGTAATTTTTTTATTTTTTATTTTTATTTTTATTTTTATTTTTTGTGGAAGTTCATATCTAACTAGGAAGGCATCAGATCCTAGTGTCTTACCTCAGAAAGGTAGAGGATCCTAACCTCATTTTTCTAATCCTGCTTTAAAGGACATAAAAATTACTTTTACTGCATAAACCTTCCACAAGGAAAGACTTGCTACTGTGCAGAAATTTGTGTTGTCTTTGCTACTGGCATTCTACTCTGTCGTAAAGTGTATGGGAGAAAACATACTTGCCTAAATTCTCTCCACTGTTTGCTGTGTGTCTGAGTGGGGGGAGGAGGAAGAACCTGATCTTCAGTTTGAATAAAGCCTCAAAAGCTTATCCACTGTTAAGTCAAAAGAGTGGTGCCAGAAGCACCTGTGTGGGAATAAAAAGTCTGAAGAAGCTGACCATTCCTGCAAACAAAACAAAACAAAACAAAACAAAACAACAACAACAAAAAAAAAACACCCAAAAATGAATTAAAAAAAAAAATCCACTTTAAAGGAAGATCCCATTCTTATCACCCTTTAAAAAGCCCGTCTGAAGCCCATTGTAGCAGCTCTCTTTGGAACAAAGTGTCTTCTGGCATGGATGAGTGTCCATTTGCAGATACGAGCGTTGCTCGTGGCTAGAGCTAAGAAGGGTAGGTTGTGTTTACTTCTTCTGAATTCCTGTGATACACGTTAGAAGTAATCTTTAAAATTACTCATCATGCTGTTTTCTGTTTGTTTGTTTGTTTGTTGAAAGTCATACTTTCTGAGATTCAACTTTACCAGGTGAGTGTAAAATAATGTTAATATGAGTAAACCAGGCCTGCACTGGTTGATCAATGCAGCCTAGAAAAAACTTCTCCCAAGACTGGCTAGCAGTTAGTACTAATTACAGAATCAAAAATAGGAATGGAGTGAATTGCTGCCTTGAGTTGCTGAAAATGGCTATAAAATGGCTACGTTAGGTAATCAGGAGCCTCTTCTTGCAGCACAGTGGTGGTACAACAAACAAGTGCCTCTCCTGTACCTCTCTCATCCTGGCAGGCTGCCAGTTTACCCAGCTACTCTCATTCTCCTCCTCAGCAGGGAGTGAAAATATGAGGGAAAGGCTTGTGGGCTGAGACACAGAGAGATCACATTCCAGTTGTCACCAAAGTGACCAAAACTCGCCCTGCTGGAAACAAGATGACTTATTCTACCCCTGTGACCAGTCAGTCTTACTGTGCACTACCTTTGTAAGAGTACCCTACATACGACACCTGAGAAACTGAATGAGACCTGAATACTGGAATTTTCCATTACTTCTCTGAGTTTTTTTCAGTAATAGACTAGATGCTCCATTCTCAAAGAAAATTGTTATGTGTGTATTTCCAAGATTATATTTAGCTTGTATATTTAGCACACATGAACCTGTGATGAGAATTGTCCACCAGTGTGTGACCTCATTACAACCTGTGTGTGAGCTTACTGTAAGTTTAGATGTCACATATTCATATAAGCTGAATATGACCATATAAATAGCATCCAGTTTTTTAATATAACTTGGATACAACTAGCTGTGGAATGGAAGTTGTTGAGTCAGTATTTGTGTACTGTATTGCAAGGGTATATTTACATTCTTAATTTACTTTTACTTTTCAAATAATTTCATCTTTGTCCACTGGCTTTTGCCGATGACTTAATTTCCTGGAAATGTAGCATTTTTATCAGAAGGGTGGATACTTCTGGGATGTTTACTGCAAGTTTTGTATAGTCTTTCACAGTGTACTTTCCAAACTAATCCCATTGAACTTTGCAGGCATTTCCAAATCTGTCTTGATTGTTCCCTCCCTACGAGTTTGTGGTTTGGTCAGGTAGCCCATTATTATTCTGCCCTTGAGGGTAAATACAGGGTCCTGATTACAGGCTGGTCTATTTACATTCTGCAGTTTACCACTCCTTTAATTTGTGTAAGTTTAAATCTGGGTTATACGTAAGTATTTTCTTCACATTTGAATGTCTCATGTCTGTCAGAGGCAGATGTTAATGAAGAATTTCCCCAAGACTTCTTTCTAGATTAAGAATACTTACTATTTTCCATAATACGGTTTGATAATGGTATAATGTCACTGCAGTTCACTTATATATCAATTACTGAAGTATCCAAAAGCAGGGAAAATAAACAAACAATTTTTTTTTTTTCATTCATTCTCACCTGTTCCATTCATCCTTCCTGCAGAACAAAATTCCTGGCAGATTTCTGAACACTTTCAGTTCTTTATTTTCTTAAGTCTAGTCCTATCGTGTAGAGTTCACTGGCAGTAGTAGATAAGTATTTTAGAAAACAAAAGGTAGGAATTGTTTACTCTTGATAATGAGTTACAAGTATGAATCTTGTGAGAAAGAAAGCTTGGCCTGAATTCTCTGGCAAGACCTCACATAAGCACTTTTCTCTTAAAGGACTTTCAGCCCTCAGAAGAACAAAACATATGAAGAGTGCCATACCTTTTTAATGCAAGGAAGACCTTAGTACTGTAGATTACCTCTTGAAATAGTGAAACAAATCTGCAACAGCAAGAAGTCTGTTAAAATATATGAACAAACATGAAAAGAAGCAAACAAGCCTGTTTTCCAAGGAAAATTTGAGAGTTTGCATCGTGTTATAACAATTTATTAATGAGTAATATCATAAACAAATATTTTGGTATGGTTTTGTGTCCTAGCTTTCTGACACGTTCCTAAAACTCATCTCTGTAGCTCTGCTAGGAAGAAGGAGTATTGCCACCATGAAGAAAAGCAATTTGTAATGCATTCTCAGAAAGCCTACGTTGACCTGTTCAAAGGCTTCATGCTGAAACTTATTTTTATTTAATCCGTATATCTGACATTCTGTTTACTCTTGGAGTATTTTGATCAGCTATTTGGCATCTGTCTATAAAGTAGGTCGATGTTCACCAGAACACTTTAAGCCAGCACGGGAAATATGTGGACCTGGTTTTAATTTACCAAGATTTCATCCAGTAGTCAGACATAGCATGTTCATCCCCACATTGTCTAAGTTACAGAAAATAAATATCATAATCAAGTGTGATGCTAAAAACATGTACTCAAATAAACAACAAGCCGTGATGATGCAAAGTGACACAACAAAGACATATTCACACATTTTTCATCCCGTTTCTCTTCTCTCCTAGAATCACACAGAAAAAAAACTCAAAGCAAAGCCAAAAAAAAAAAAAAAAAGAATAAAACACCTCTGTCCTGTCACAGCACAACATTGCATTGCACATCTGCTTCTGAAAAGGCATAAAATAAAGTGATAGATGTTGATCACATTAATTAATGCTGAACCTAACAAGTCTCTGATGATGAAGCTGGATTACATCAAAGAATTTTTAATTTTTTTTTTTAAGTTAAACATGATTACTAAAAAATTCATTCAGGACTGAAAACTGATCGAATATCTGTATGTAGGCAATGCCAACTAAATTACAGGAAATTATTACCTTAGTATTTGAATTTCTGAAAATATATCAGTTAGATTTCTTTCTAATTTAGAATATAATCCACATACTTGGCAAACAAATATCTGGACATCTAGCCCACATAGGTGACAATTCCCAGTGTTTCATTTCTCTGAGGAGAAAGGAAAAATAGAGATGTCATTCTTAGGAGAGTGAAGATGCTGTGAATGTGCTACAAAATCTGACGTATTTTATGATTTTATCACAAAATGCAAATGATGAAGATGTCAGATACAAATACATCTAGCATGTGTACTTGCCGATAAAACGAAGGATGATCTTTATGTAACTATCTAGTTTAGAAATATTCTAAGGACTGAGATGGAAGAGCCTTCAATTCTATCGTGAAATTGACTTCATTTAATGTAGTCTTGAGATTTATTGAAAAATTACCCAACTGACATAAACAATTTGACAGAATTTTTAAGTGCTTAGGTAAACAGTCGGCTTTTGCTTGCCTTTAGTCTCTTAATTCACTAATCCATGCACATGGCACAAGCCTACAAGAAAGCTAAAACAAAAACAGATGGAGTGGTTGATTAAATTCCTTCACAAAAAGGTAAACTACAAGAATGTTGCACTGTTTTGAAAGAGCTACAGAGCTTTCTTGAGATCCCTATTTCAAGCTTGTGTACTTTCCATCTGGTTGAAATGAGAGTGAATGGGAGGTGCCAAATAAAATGATCTCATTTACATTGAACTAAATTAGACAAAACTCACACTACTGAGGGCTCTCACTGAATTGAGCGAGGCAATGAACTGTGAACCTGAATGTTGTGTTGTGAAGTTTTAGCCCCGTGCAGAAATAAACAGGATGAAAGGAAACTAGATATGGTGACAGAAACAATCCCTCGAAGATACATTTGGGCTTTCTCCATAAGCACTGCCCTCAGTTTGTTTGTTTGACTGATTGATTGATGGTTGATTTTTGAAGTGAAATGAAGGCTATCAAAAGCAGAGTTACACTTCGTAGTTGGTAAGCATTATTCTCCAGCCGCTCCTCAAAAATTTGTCGAAGTATATGTAACTTCTGAGTTATTTGGGACCAAGTTTGTCCAAGAGGCAGCAGATCTGGAAACTAAAATTTTAGTTGACAGATCTACTGTAAACAGTAAAACTGTATTAAATATTTAGCATAAAGGCCAGAAAGATCTTCAAAACAGGCCTTTGCATAGGTTCTCTTCCATGGCTTGTTTACGCATTGCAAGAATACAATGTGCATTTACTCATTTTGTTTATTTCTTTATGTACTTACTATGTGCTACTATACTGTAGAGTAAGACAAAACAGTTTGAATACTCTTGTGTGACTTCCTTCTACTATTTATTTCTTACCTCTAGAAATGAGTGTGCAAGTCAGTTGTCTGATATTAGAAAATACGAATCAAAAAATTAAACAGACAAGTTCTTCTCTTCTATTAAAGAAGAAAGTGAAAGATTTATATTCAAAGCATGATGCTCTTTTCCACCACCCGAAAGTAGATCACTGCAACATCTCAAAATATCTTTTCCAATTTACTTTATTCTAGTTGCCAAATACAACTTTGCCAATTTTCTGATGGCCTTTACTGATGCCCTTCTTGCTAATACTTTTTTTGCCAAAGCACATTACATGAGGCCAAAATAAGCAATCCAAGGCTGCAGGTGGTGATGTTAACAATGTGGAAACGTTGGTTAGAACATCTCCACGCAATCTAGTAGGCCTGTTTCAAGCATTTGCAGGTTGGGGTGCCCTCTTGATAGTAAACAGATTACAAAATCTTCTGCAACTATACTGATTAGGATGCTGACGACAATTATTATTATTCATGAGGTGGGGAAGAAATTACTTTAACTGCCAAAGAGCAAAACAGTCACTATTTTCATTTCTAATGGATGCAGCTTAACTGGGAGATCTGAATGAGAAGCACACAGTGCATCCATACTGTAATTAATTTGTTAACAAACGTCATCAATTTCAGGATTTAAAATAAGGTATTTCTACTCAGGTGAGAAAATGATGCAGCAGCAGCTTGGAGAGCAGGTCTGTCAGATTTCACACATGGCTGTACAGGATCTGACTGGGATATTCACTTTCTCCACAGCAGCCCATGAAGTGTTGTGCTATGTTCTTGTAGCTAGAACACTATTGATATAGCGAGTGTTTTTTCTGTTGCTGACCAGGGCTTCACAGCATCAAGATTCCCTTCAAGCCCTGCCAAAAATCAGTAGGCTGAGAGCAGGCAGGAGGGCTACAGGGCATGTTGTCTGGGTATCTGTCTCACTCCAATTTATAGGAGGGAGAGGAGGTTCTTTTATTATCGATATACCCGGCGTGAGATTAAGAAGCAACGGTTCAAATGTTGGTCCAACCAGTTTATTACAAATCTTAATCAGGGGAAATGGGGAAGGGGAGGACGGACACTATTATGAATTAGGGTAATGGGGGAAGGGAAGGAGGGCGATAGAAAAGATAGAAAAGAAGGAGCAAGGAGTCTTTATAGGAAGCAAGAGGGACATAGTCACCACCATGGATCCAGCGTGGTTCGTAGTTCCGTCTTTGATCCTCAGTAGCGGTGGGTCGTCAGGCATTGTTGTCCTGTTGCCAACGACAACGACAACCATGGTGATGATGGCCCTTTTTCAATGCTTCAAAGTGGT
>NW_024884833.1:9538234-9601797 GCF_019232065.1 Centrocercus urophasianus | reverse complement strand
TCGCCTGGACGCCTAACTGTGCGACCTGGTGTAGGGAACCTGCTTTGACGGGGTGGGGTGGACTTGATGATCTCTAGAGGTCCCTTCCAACCTCTACAATTCTGTGATTCTGTGATTCTGTGAATGGAATAAGGCTGATATCCCAGTTGGAATGCACAAACTTTTAGGTGTGGATGTAACAGACTAGAATCAAAGGTTGAGCCGAACTACATATTCTCTTCATTTGTAGCCCTGTGTTTGGCATTTCCCATGTCATCAAATCCAACATAAGCAATATTAACACACTAGGTTTTGCACCACTGAGTAAAATCTGGGACCACATGTACAATTGTTGTAATGCAGCCCTAAATGGAAAGTGGATATTATGGCTAACTTTTCCCTCACTGTTGTGCAAATATTTCTTGTACTAAGACAACATGTGGTTGCAGACAAGTAGTGTGCACTGAGGAGGGTCTCTTTGCAGGGGCAGGCACGAATGATTATTAGGGCTGCTTTTTAAAAGCAGAATGCAGACTGCTAAATGAAGAAGTGGTTGCCTTGTATAACTGACAGTACTATAACAAATGCAGGCACTGCCTTCGTAAACATGGAGCATATTATTGATGTCAGTAATATTATAAATTCTTGTTTCCATTAGAAATCAGTAATTACCACCACAGTCTATCTTTTGTTGTTGTTGTTGTTTGTTTTGTTGTTTTTTGCTTGTTTGTTATTTGTTAGTGTGAGAATAAGCACAAGAAATGTAAGAGAATGATCTTAAAACCTGTTAATTAGCAAGAAGGAAGAAATACTTCAGGCATTTCCTTTATTTCCTCCTCCATGAAATGTATGTCACTAGAACTACTATTTTCATCATCTTCGTGATACTATTGTACCTGTGGAAGGACTTTCTCCCTCGGAGCTTGAATATTAATAAGGCTTTCCAAAATAGAATAGAAAGCAGAGCCTATGCAGGATATTCTTGGACATAAAAAATGCAGATCTACCACTGGGGCAACATGACATTTTGAGAGGGGATCTGTTCTGCCCAGTACTTCTATATAAAATCTGCAAATGACTCTAGTGGTCACTGATTCAGTTTTTTTAAACATTTGTTGTCATTGTGAAACATGTTCTTGTGGTGAAGACAATTTTGAAAATGTGCCTCTCTCTAGTTTTTTCTTTTTTGCAACGTGTTCCCAAACATCATGAAGTATTATCGTAAGCATAAAATAGTCTTTAATCTCCATGCTCATTCACACTCAAGCTAATTTCCATTTAAGAAGCTCAGACCTTCTGCTTCTTGTCTCCTTTTCTTCCCCATGAAAAGAGTAAATTAAGAATCAAGTATTTTCCAAATCAGAAAAATGTATTAAAAACAAATATTTAGGAGGGTTTAGTTCTCTTTTTATTTCTTTCCTCTTCTTTTTGTTGTTGTTGTTCTAACTCATCAGACTCCCAAATGATCCAGCTTCACCAGAATTTGAAGTAGAGCTCCACTTTAGGATCAGTTTTCTTCACAGTTGTAAATGATCCTGATGCAGAACTGGAATGCATAATAAATGAGCTTGTGAATGACAGTAAATTAGGGGGGACCTGTTGATTTCCTCCCGAGCAGGGAAGCTTTGTGGAGAGATTTTGACAAACTAAAGGTTGAGCAATCACCAACCGTACAAATTTAACATGACCAAGCATCAGATTCAGCACCTGGGAAGGATCAGCCCTGGAGGGACAATCGTACAGACTGTGGGATAAGAGGCTGGAGAGGAGCCACGTGGAAAGGGTTGATGCCAAGCTAAAGACAAGTTAAATGTGAGTCAGCAGAGTTTCCTCATGGCCAAAAAGGTCAAAGGTACATCAGGCTGCTAGCCAGTCAGTGATAGGGATTGCCTGTTCTGTGCTGCACTGTGTGGCTTCACCTCCAGCACTGTGTGTGGGTTTGGGTGCCACAACAGAAGAAAGCCATATAAACATTAGAAAGCACCCAAAGGAGGGCTACAGAGAAGAGTGTAGAGGGCAGGATGCAAGAGAAGCAGCTGAGGTCCCTGGGTGCGTTCAGCCCATAGCAGGGCAGGCTGAGGGGAGGCCTGATGGCGGCTGCAGCTCCTCACAGGGAGCGGAGGGGCAGCGCTGAGCTCTGCTCTGTGTGACAGCAGCATGGAGCTGTGTGAGGGGAGGGCAGCTGGGGGTTGGGGACGGGTTGTGCACCACAGCGTGCATGGAACAGCCTGCCCAGGGCAGCAGGCATGGCGTGACAGTGTTCAAGGAGTGTTCAGACAATGCTCTCAGACATAAGGTATGGGTTTGGGGTGGTACTGTGTGAAGCCATGACTTAGACTGGATGGGTGATCTTTGTGGGTCCCTTCCAACTCAGGATATTCAATGATTACGTCATTCTGTGAAGTTATTTCTGTTTTATTTTATTCTGTTTCCTTGATGGTTTTGTTGTTGTTGTTTGGTTGGTTTTATTACACTCAGTGAACTGGAAAAACCACAGCTTACCCAGCTGTATTTGTTCACGATTTTCTTAACACAGCTAACTTCTTCCTGTAACATGTTATTCCTTCTTACATTCCATTTTCACAGGAATACTGATCAGAAATAACTAACCTCCAAGTTGCCTAGTATCTATTCATCCACAAAGTATTGCACAGCTCCTGATAACACAGGTCTCAAATGATTTCACAAACATGTGAACAATCTTGTTTTTCTATATTTGACTGTGGTAGCACTGTGTTGTTTGCTGAGAAGTACAAAGTAATTTGGAATGCAGACCCTCAAAAATATAATAATCTTATTTACTTATATTTAGAACTGGAAGTTACCTAAGATACCTTGCCTTGTATGTCTATACTTCTGCTACCAAAGCCTCTGCGTGTAGGATTCCCTCTGAAGATTGCTACAAAATGTTACTCAGTCTGAATTATGTCTGAATTATTTAGAAATCTAAATAAAAGATTTGAATTGTTTTCATACATGTGTGCAAACTAGCTACAAACATGTTGATCTGGATCAGTGGTAGCTGAAAAAAAAAAAAAAGTGATGTGCAAATGGCATTCACTATGATTCAGGGCTAATTAGATCATAGTTGCTTAAATTGAGACACATATTAAACTGCTCTTGGAAGACAGGCAAATAGGTCCATGTAATTCATGTAAAGGCTGTGAATAAAACTTACGTTCTTCAGTAGCTTTAAAATGTACACAACTTTAAGTGCTAACCATGAAAAATGTTCATATGGCACAAGGCAGTGCTGTGTAGAGACCAGGGAAAGCAGGTAAGCCACTGAAAGTAGCACTGTGCATTTTTGATACCAACTGAGGGCTCAGTGGAGAGAGCTAAGAATGAAAAAGCTGGGAGCAAATTTTGAACACGACAGACTTGTAAGCTAGATACGAAAAGCATCAAGACCTACATGTCTGCTACTTCTGGATTGCACCAGTAATGAACCAAACAAGCTTTGCCACTCACACACTGCTAGTAATACATAAGTTGTAGCTGCTGGAATTTTTTGCAATTGCCAGAAAGTGTACAGTAGATAATATCAACTATGCCTTATTTTGCTGACATTGACTGTACTTGCTCCTTCAGTGTCACGTAATACCAGCCACCATGTGCATCTGCATCTTTTTTCTCTAGAAGAACGTGGTCTATTCAAACAGAATAAAAAACTTCATACTACAACAGAACAAATAAACAAAAACAATAAAACCTCCCATATTTTGCTATTCCAGACAAAAACTCAGAAAAATAATTTTGAAGCAGGTGTGTTTATTAGACACTCTTGCAAGAGTGCTTTGTATATAACTTTGTACTCCAATTTCACCACCTGGTTTCAGCCCACTAAAAGTAAGGCATGCCAGTGTCCTTGGACTGAACTCCTGAATCAATGAGAGTTTTGTCATGCTGGGAATGGAAACTTCCAAGGAGCTGGTTAAAATGCTACTAGTTTTACTACAGTACTCTCTTTTCTCTGAGTCACCTCTTGGATATTTCAACAGAGCCCAGTGTAACCAGAATTTCCAGCTTGGCCAGAATGGTCCTGGAATATCACAGTATCCAGCAGAATTACACTGCTGTTTTCCCAGCTTTACATAGAAGAAACAGGATATTCCTGCTTTCACCTTAAGCCATGTCTAGGAAAATACCCTTTTGCAGTATTGCAGCAGGAAGCAGAGGCTCTGGCACAAGGTTGTGATGTGGTACAAGTCATGTGATCTATTATGAAATGATGAACAGAGCACGTTCTGCATTGCATGAAATACTGCTTGGTACACTGAGTTCACAAAGCTTCTATTTGATCAGGTAACCTGACACAGCCCTATACAGATGACTTAACACGATTCTCTTTATTCCATTTTCTATGTTTGTATATATATACACTAGAAAATCTAGGAGAACTTTCCACAAACAACGATTGTTAAAGATAATCCAGCAAAAAGCAAGGAAGTTCCTTTCTAAATGACTAGAATAGTGCCTTTCAAATCCCAGGCAGGTATGAGCTACTGAACTTGTCTTCTGGCAGTGCTAGCAGACATGATCACCACTAAAATTGTTTCACTTTTTTTTTTTTCTTTTTTCTTTTTTCTTTTTGGTGTGTGTGTGTGGAAAACCTCCACTAACTCCACTAACTTTCAATACAAGTAACTAAATACTAGTTATACAAGACTGCCCCCTCAAAAACTTGAACTAAATGCAATCAACAGCAAAATAAACACACATAGTGACAGGGATGCCTTGGATTTTAGCTGGATCACAGCAGTTCATCACTAGAGAAAAGTGAACAGCAGTATCACTGTTCACAGAATGCATTTGATAAACAGGAGTCATCAGGCTTCTGCAAAAATACTAACCAAGTAGTTCTTAAATACTTTGTGGACTTGCTATTTTGCAAGGTTTTTTTTTTTTGTTGCTGAGAGAAAATTGTAAATGTTATGTTCAAACCTACAGATATGGAAAGAGACTGCATGCCATCTTGTGGATATCAAAAGAACAGCAAAAATTGTTCTGAAAAGCAGTCGTCATTAAGGAAAAAAAAAAAAAAAAAAAAAAAAGGAAAAAGAAAAAAACCACCACAAACAAACAAAACACCAAGAACAGACAAACAAAAAAACAAGCGTGAAGTACAACTCCTGGCTGGTGCACACAGCACCACCCGAAATTCAAGACTTATGTCTGTCCCAACGCCCCTGAACTCCGGCAACTCAGGGCTGTGCCCGCGGCCCTGGGCAGTCTGTTCTGTGCCCACACCGCCCTCTCGTTCACAATGCGTTCCTCATAACACGCCTGACCCCCCAGCAGCGCTCCTTGCTGCTCCCTCGTTTCCTGTCAATACTGTGCTCAATATCCAAGATGCTCCTGCTATCAAGGAACGAACGGATGTGGCAGCAGCGCTTTTCTTCTTATATGCACTACCACCCCTCGACGTTGAACAGCTGCGATTACAACAGTGAGAGTCTGTAAGTCAGCCAGAGCTTCTGACACTGAAGTAACGAGTGTCACAGACGCAACCGGCCATCGGCAGCGGCCGCGCTCCGGCTCTGACGGGAGGGCCAGCGCCCGGCTGTGGGCGAGCCCATCCGTGGGGGAGGCCGGCGCCTGGCAGAGCGTCCTTCGTCTCGAAAAAGGGGGCACTCCTCCTGCTCTCCCCTCCGCGTGGTAGTGCCCAGGACGAGGAAGAGGCGAGGGCCTGAGGCAGTCGTCGGCGTCGAGCGGCTGGAAGGTGGACGCTGTTGGCGATGCGGGGCCGCTGTGCGGCCGCCATGAGGCACCTGCCGTACTTCTGCCGTGGGGAGGTGGTGAAGGGCTTCGGCAGGGGCTCCAGAGAGCTGGGCGTACCCACCGGTGAGCGGGACAGGGCCGGGCTGGTGCGCGGCGTGAGGCGCATAGCGCTCCTTATCTGCAGCGGCTTCGGCCGCCGTCTGACAGCTCTTTTTTTTTTTTTTTTTTTTCTTTTCTTACGATGGCCGTGATGATTTGCGGGGTGCTGAACAGTGCTAACAATGCGGTGTGCGCGGAGCTGCGATGTGGCAGTTTGGTGCAAACCTGTTTGGCCAAGCTGGAGCGTGGAGATAGCTGTGAGAAACATAAAGATGGTGATTCAGGGGTTGAAAAGCAGAGCAAACGGGTGTACCCTAAAGAGGGCCGTATGTTTCACGTGGCTGCTCCCTTCTCGATCTAATTACCAGTGAAGATGTAAATGAAACGCATTTTGTTGTCTTCTAAAGAGGCACTGAAGCAGCTGTGTGGTGCCCATCACAGTAGACAAGAGAACCTGAAGGAGCAAGCCTGAAGTATCAGGCTTGCAACGGCATCAGTTAATAGAAACATGTTATTTTTCTTTTATTTGCATCAGTGCGAGTTAATGGAATTCTGGAGGGTGGTGTTCTGGAGTGAGGGAAGTTAGTGGCTGCTTGTGAACCAAAAGAGATCACTAACAACGTTCTTTAGCATTGGCCTGAAACCCTGTATGAAGAGCTCTGTGCAAAGTTCAGGAGGGCAGTGGTTTGGGGTTCATTCCCTTCACTCAGGCAGGAGTTTATTTCAGATTCATAGTTTTCAAAGAAAATCCCATAAATCCCCAGTTGTGGGTAACCTGAAAGGCAGTGTGAAAACTCGGACAGGTGACTGAAATCACCATGTTTTCCCATGTTTTATCTGCTGCAGGAGGCGATACTAGCCCTTTGGTGCATAATTCTGATGCCACTCAGAGATTTGATTTTTCTGTTCTTTGACCATATTGAAGCAGTGATGCTTCTAATAGTGAAATGCAGACTTAATGGTTAGTTTATTATTTTTCATTGTAGAATAGGATGTGTGTTACTCTAAAATAGTATGCATAGGTGATAGGATGACTGGTATCATCACAGGACTACTTTTTACAAAGCTGTTTTCTTGTTTATACTTTGCAAATAGTATGTTGTATTGCTGTCATCATTATACATGCACAAAGAGCATGTAGGCAGAGCTTGCCTTGTAAGTATTTGAAAATTGCATTGTTATTGACTTACACAAATGTGCACTTTTTAAAATTTTTGCAGCTAACTTTTCTGAACAAGTAGTCGAAAGCTTTCCATCCGATATCCCTACTGGTATATACTATGGATGGGCCTCTGTTGGAAATGGAGATGTTCATAAAATGGTTTTGAGCATAGGATGGAATCCTTTCTATAAGAATATTAAGAAATCAGTGGTAAGAACTTTGCTTTGTGTGATACTTTGACTATAGTAAATGAGCAGGACATTGACTTTGAAAAAGATAAGCAGAATTTGGTCCATAAGTGATATTTAGAAATTTTGTCTGCTGTTAGAAATGTGTTCAGTGTACATGTGTTTGTAATCTGAAACTGTAACTGGACAGTGTGCAGCTGTATATAAATAGAGTTTAAGTAGAATTGTTTTCTTCCATCACCACTTAAATTCTTCTGGAGCATGTTTGTGTTTGTTGTTTTGACAGGTAGATAAACGTAACCATTAAATTCAAAACCTGTATCAAGGTTGTGAGTTATGAGAGCCCTAGAATGAGGTAGAACATACTAACCTTTTGCCCTCCATTATTCATACAGATTAAAAATAAGAAATTTGAGGACATTTTAATTACTAGTGGTTTTGCATTAATTTTACTCTTAAATGGTGTGTGGTTCTGTGACTTAATATGCAGATTCAAGATTCAAAAGTAAATAGTAACAGGATGGAGCTTAAATCCCAAACTGTGGCATCTTTATTTTTCTTAGTGTCATGTTTTTGTGCTTTTCTTGAGTCTTGCAGAACTTGGTTTTAATTGCTAATACCTGGAAGCAATTTTGTTTCACGATGAATCTCTGCTTTGAAGACAACTGCCTTCACTCCTTTGATAGTCTTAACATTTAGTTCCTCTGTGAACTAGCTGAGAAGGTTTTCTTAATATCATCGCAATCAAATTCATCACAGTTATTTGGAATGTAACGATCATATAAAATTTGGGATTTTATGCATCAAAAAATCTTACGTTTGAGATAAGGGGTGAAGTGTTTTTCCTGACTTTAACAGTCAGAATGTCCATAAGTGAACAACTTCTCTTAAATGCCTTACGAAGTGCAACTGCTGGTGTTATCAAAGGCTCTATCATCTCAATCTTGTATCATACATGTTAGGCTAAGTATCTTAGTTTGTCTGATAATGCGTAAGAGAGAATTTGAATTAAGTATGTTAACTGAACATCCTTGCAAGAAAGGAATTAAACTCAAAATTCACCATGACAACTGACAACTAATTTCTCTTCTAGGAAACACACATTATCAACACGTTCAAGGAAGACTTCTATGGAGAAATTCTTAGTATAGTCATTACTGGGTATATTCGATCAGAAAAAAACTTTAATTCTTTAGGTCAGTATTGCAGGTTTCTGTTAAACTAATCTTTTGTTTGTCATACTCTTTCACATTGAAAGTTCTGTGTCATCACCTTCTGTCCTCATAATTAGCTATGTTATGTTTTAACCTTTAACATTTCAGTAAAATGTTTTTATAAGTGCATCCATTAGTTGAATTAAAAAGATAAAACCCCTCATCTTTTCAAGTATATCAGTACTTATTTAAGTCTAATAATTGTGTTTTCAGTAATTCTGTTCTGAGTGTCATAAAATCATTGGTCTAATCTTGCTACATTTTTAAAAAGAAGTAGTATTGTTGGAACTGAAGTTGTCCCAAAGATTCTGTAGACTTTTTTGCTAACGTGCCTGGAAGCAAGCAAAGGGTAATGCTGTAAGCACTGAGAAGTGCAATTCTGACATCAAAACCAAAGCATTTTAAAAACAAAGATAATGCTGCCTTTCCAACTTTGTAATAGAAATCACTTTCTGTGATGTAGTGGTATGCCTTGCTTTATTCTGTACTCAGAATTCAGATGACCTTTTCAATACTGCTGTTCTGCTTTTTATTTTTCAGAGACACTCATTTCGGCAATTCAGGAGGACATTGAAGAGGCAAAAAGACAACTAGATTTACCAGAGCACCTTAAACTCAAGGACAACTTCTTTCATCTACCAGAAGGGAAAAACCACTGAGCAAAAAACCTTTTTTTTTTTTTTTTTTTTTTTTTTTTTTCCCCTTGTTATAAACTATTCTTGGCCTAGTTACATATCATATATCGTTTGATACAACATAGACTTAGGTGGTTGATCTGTGTGGAATTGAGTTAATTCTCTTCACAGCAGCTTGTATGGTGCTGTGTTTTAGATTTGTGACTAAGCATCCTAATGCTTTATCTGTACCCTAACAGTGTTTGCATAGTGTCAAAGCCTTTTCTATTTCTTGCTCTGATTCAAGTGCATCCATTTGGGCTTTGCAAGAGGTCAGGAGGGGACACAGACATGCAGATGACATGAACTAACTAAAGAGATGTTCTTTATCAGTGTCATGCTCTGCAATAAAATGGAAGGAGAGTGTGGTTCAGGTAGGTTAGCCATCTTCTCTTGGGTAGCAGCTGGGCAGTGGTCTACCCATGCAAGATGGTGAGTAATAAACATTTTTCTCTTATTACGCTTCTTTGCTTGTTAAATTACCTTGACTCATGAGTTTTCCTGCTTTTCCTTTCCTCTTTCCTTTCCCACTGGGAGCGAGCAGGACTGAGTGAGGGATGTTTATCTGCCCACCAGGGTTAACCCATAACTGCTTGTTTGTGTGTCTGTGACTGGAACTAAACGCTGAAGCCACACAATGTGATTAAAGTTTTCTTTGTTGACTGGTTATGAAACAAGTCGTGCAGAAGGAGGAGGAAACTATTTTAGGTCCTTACAGATACAAATCTGTATCGTACTAATTGTTATAGAGATTTTAACCCATGTGGAACATGACCAAAGTTAATTCTGACCTCTGCTTGCTCCGAGTGTAGACAGTTAAAACATAAATGAAGATTTTCAGTTTTTCACAGACAGAATATCATTCTAAACTGATTTCCCAGTTTTATGTCATCACATCTGACACATCAAGCAGCTTATAATAAATGAGTCAAAAGTTGACTTGTCATGCAGGAAGCCGAAGATTGGATAACAGTATCAAGAATAATTCACTGTAATTCTTAATTTTGATTGCAATTATTTATTAGCCTTGATTGAAATTAAGGAAGTCTCTGTTAGTTACTGAATTACTGGAATATGAATACTTCTGCCTAGTTGACTGCACGTACTACAATGTGTAATGCAAACATCATCCTTCTGATGAAATGTTTCTCTAAAGTTCTGGAAATTAATGATGTGGAGAAAGCTAATGTATGTCAAAGTTTTAGGATGAAAGGATAATGAACAAGTCTTAGCAATGTTTCTAAGACAGAGAAGGTAACCAAAACAAATTTGCATTTCAGCTGCTGCTGCCTTAGATAAGAAGAAACTTTGGATTAACTATTATACTGACAGTGAAATGACTCAGTAAAATGTTGAATTTAGAATGTAAAGCACAAAAGTATCTTCATCTGCACAAAGTAGAAGCATAATCCAGACTTTTCACTGTAGATCAGTGGAAGTCTTCAGAAATTTTTAGAATAATGTACCTTTAGTAAGTACTGAGTTTTTAATATAAAAGTTGCCTTTTCTGCGGCGTTCTCTACTCTGAAATGTTTACACAGGTAAGTGAAGGATGTACTGTCAAAATTCATTATATCTTGAGAAAAATCTGTTAAAATATAAATACAGGTGGTAGAGGACACTATATACTTGGAAGCCTGTGCTTATGAATCTACTCCCCCTGCTCTGTGACACAATTTTCTGACTTTCCTCCTACTTTCCTCCTATTTTATTTTTTTATTTCACTCTAGCGGTTTGGAGAGCTTGGACAAAAAAAAGCTTCATGAGAATTTCTTGAGGCAGTATCAGCATGCCAGGAGTTTAGTTCAACTCCTTTTATTTAAACTTCATGCCATTACCATGGGATACTTTTGGAAAAGACGTTGAACAAGGCAAGGAATCTTTATTGCTGCATAGAACTTTAGCAGAGCTCACTGATAGGAATTGCTCATCATTCCTGTTGATGGCAAGAAAATGGAAGTACAGTTCTTGGGGGAGGAAAGAGTGATTTCTAAATAAGAACTTACTGCACTAAAGTATGTTTTGGCCTGCATTGCTAAGGTTGTTTACAGATTTAACTCTCCAAAGACACTGACAGTTTTTCTTGTCTCTTATCTGGATATTTTCAGTATGCTTTAATCTTCTTAGTAAGAAAACATAAAAATATTTGCATGAATTAAAAAAAAAAAAAAAAACCAACCAAAACAACAGTTTAATGGACTTTACTGGATTGCATATTGGAAATATATGGGAATTATCTTGAAAGTAGTAGCAGCTCTTTTTTTCCTCTCTAAAATAGAGAGATGATGAGGGGATATTTTCACTTTTTTTTTTTTTTTTTTCCTCCAGTGGGATGTATTCTTGAGTTTGTAACAATGCCAAGTTCTTATTTGATATTTTATACTTCTGGAGGAACGACGGAAGCCATGCTTGTCAATAAAGTATGTTTTAAAAGTGTTTGAAGAATAAATCTTTATTCATTGTAGCATTATGTCTAAGCTCATTGTTTTGTTTTGTTTTTTTTCTTTTGCCATGAACTTCCTGTGTCAGTTGTGAAAACCATGGTGCCTTAAGCTGGTTGTCTCAGTAATGCTACTCTGTAACTGCTAGTGAATGTTACTGTACAAAAATCTGCTCATCATTGTTTTTGGAACAGCTGTGCTTGATGATAGAAAGCAGTTGCAAAGGGGAAGTTTGAGAAACTTATTTTGCTCAGAGCTTTAACCTAAAGTGTGAAGAATATTAACAGTAAAACAATAGACTCTTTGTGTTTGTCTTCACGTTAGGGGAAATGTAATTGCATTCACTTGGTTGAGTGTACCTATTTGTGCATTATTTAAAATCAGATATTTTATATAACTTTCTAAGTTCAATACATGATCCCTATTACAGTATAAATTTTATGATGTGTTCTATTTTCGTATTATGTGCAGATAACTTGAATTTGTTGTGGTACTGTACTATTAATAAGAGAATGTAATTAAAAAAATTGTAATGCTGCTTGCAGATTTTCTGACTGATTTTTACTGTGTGTATAATCTGCATATTCTTTAGCATAGAATCATAGAATCACAAGGTTGGAAACTACCTACAAGATCATCCAGTCCAACCGTCTCCTCATCACCATTGCCACCACAAGCACTAAACCACATCACGCAGCACGTCATCCAGGCGCCTCTTGAACTCTGCCAGGGACGGCGACTCCACCACCTCCCTGGGCAGCCATTCCAGTGCCTGACCACTCTCTGAGACAAAAAGTTCTTCCTTATGTCTAATCTAAACCTCCTCTGATACAACTTGCGGCCATTTCCCCGTGTCCTGCTCGTTGCCTGGGAGAAGAGGCCAAATCCCTCTTCACCACAGCCTCCCTTCAGGAAGTTGTAGAGTGCAATGAGGTCTCCCCTGAGCCTCCTCTTCTCCAGACTGAACAATCCCAGCTCCCTCAGCCACTCTTCATAAGACTTTTTCTCCAGACCCCTCACCAGTTTTGTTGCCCTTCTCTGGACACGCTTCAGGACCTCAACATCTTTCCTGTAGTGAGGCCCAAAACTGAACACAATACTCGAGGTGCAGCCTCACCAGTGCTGAGTAGAGGTGGATGATCACCTCCCTGCTCCTGCTGGCCACACTATTTCTGATGCAAGCCCGGGTGCCACTGGCCTTCTTGGCCACCTGGGCACACTGTCAGCTCATGTTCAGCCGAGCATCAACCATCACCTCCAGGTCCTTCTCTTCTTCACACTCATGCAGCCACTCACCTCCAAGCCTGTAACGCTGCATGGGGTTGTTGTGCCCAAAGTGCAGGACCCGGCACTTGGCCTTGTTGAACCTCATCCCACTCACCTCAGCCCAGCAGTCCAGCCTGTCTAAATCCCTCTGAAGGGCCGCCCTACCCTCAGGCAGATCAACACCACCTCCCAACTTGGTGTCATCTGCAAACTTACTGAGGGTGCACTCAATGCCCTCATCTAGGTCATCAGTAAAGATATTAAACAAGATGGGCCCCAGTACTGACCCCTGGGGGACACCACTTGTAATGGGTCGCCAGCTGAACTTCATTCACCACGACCCACTGGGCACAGCCCTCTAGCCAGTTCCTTACCCAAAGAAGGGTAGACCTGTTCAGACCACAGGCAGCCAGTTTCCCCAGAAGAAGCCTGTGAGGGACCGTGTCAAAGGCTTTGCTGAAGTCTAGGAAGACTACATCAACAGCCCTTCCATCATCTGGCAGACTGGTCACCCAGTCATAGAAGGAGATGAGGTTGGTCAAGCACCACCTGCCTTTCATGAACCTGTGCTGGCTGGGTCTGATCCCCTGGACACTGCGTACATGCTGTGCAATCTCACCCAAGATGATTTGCTCCCTAACCTTCCCCGGTACCGAGGTCAGGCTGACAGGCCTGTAGTTCCCCAAATCCTCCTTATGGCCCTTCTTGAAGATGGGAGTCACATCAACAAGCCTCCAATCCTCTGGGACCTCACCAGTTAACCAGAAATGCTGACAGATGGCTGAGAGGGGTTCAGCAATCACTCCTGCCAGCTCCCTCAGCACCTGAGGGTGCAGCCCATCCAGTCCCATGGACTTGTGACAGTCCAGATGGAGGAGAAGCTCTCTGACTGTCTCCACCTGAATTGCTGGGGGCGATTCAGGCAATTCATATACTGAAAGGTACTGCAGAATTCTTCAATTGTGCTGCTACTTTCAGTTTGAGGTGGCAAAACTCTTGCTTAGAAATGTTGTAGCATAACATCTATGTTTCAGATGCTGCAGTGTTTTTTTTATAATTAAGGCAACATATGAACGCCAAGTCAAGCATGAAGATCGTTCAAGTTGTTAGAGTTCAAGCAGTTCAAGTATTACTGTAGTTTCAAGTACTTTTTAAAAATTAAGCTTGTGTTTTTTCATGCAATGCGCTTTTTGATTGACTGCCACCTCCCAGAGTCTATTACTGTTGTGGAAAAATGTTCAGAGGTTGTTTAAACTAGTTAAAATTAGACTGTTTCAAAAGTAACCCATCTGTTTATTTGTTTGCTTGTTTGTTTGTTGGCGCATGTGCATTTTTTTTATCTAGGACTTATGGGAGATATGCCCTCAGAATGTCATGACCTCGAACTGGATCTGTATTCTTTTTCAAAATCTAAAACTACTTTGTTCTCTTAGAAGTCAGATGGAAAGAGTTGCATCCTCTTCTTTCATTCTTGTTCACTTGTTTAAACATTCATCTAGGTCAGGTCAAAAGTCCATCTGCTACAACTGCAAACAAATCAAACCTGTATCTTGAAACACATTAATCTGTCCCTGGTCTCATAGGAGAAACTTTCCTTCACTCTTTCATGTTGTTTATATGTTGATCTTCATGTAACCTTTATGTGATATCCCTGAATTCCCACCATAAAAGAACGTAATAGACTGTGGTGATGTGGATATGCCATAAAGACTTCTTTTTTGTATTAGATGCAGTGGACTCTTCAGTGTACCTCAGAATTTGTCATGGATGAAGCTGTTCTACTAGCAGCGTCTACTAACTGTAAGTGTAGACATAAATGTTAAATCCTCAAGTACATAACACTCAGGTTTTTTAATGGCTCATCACTGGGGCAAAGTATCAAAGTATCCAGTTGTTCTACTGTTTTTTTTTTGTTTGTTTATTTGGTTTCTTTTGTTTGTTTTTTTAATACATACAATTTTTTTTTATTCCTGGAACTGATATGAGGTATTGAATACCAAATCGTATCAGAATTATTTTGTAATTAATATGGTCTATATAGGACTATATACTTTTTTCCTAATTTGCTTGTGTTTTTCTGAAATAAGAAAGACATAAAATAAACAAAAAGTTGTATTTCCTAGTACGATAGCTAGAAGAGTTATATTATCTACTGTTCCAGGATATTATTTGGATATATGTGACCTCCTAGGATTTTTTTAATTGAGAAGAGTTTTATAAACATTGCTGACAATGGCAGTGACAATACAACTAATTACATAGCTTAGAATACTGACTTCATGTATTGGTTATCTTGTTATGGCAGAGAATTTATTTTGCTTTATTTTTTTCTGTCTCAGATACCCACATGCTGGGTGTCTTTTTCTGCAAAACTTTTGAGGTTTGTGGACAGCTTGCTTTTACATAGTATAAAAGACTAAGTGATACAGTGCTTTTGAGCTGTTTGTAAACTACCCCTGTTCCTCGTCAGGCTGTATGTCTTATTACTTGAATTTCAGGCTTGAAATCACATGTACACATAAGATGCTGAGGGAAATTGAAAAATTCTATCATTAGTTCTAGTTTATTTTCTGGTGACCTAAGGATAATCAGATTTTTTCTATAGGTAAAATTTAAACTTGGAAATCTGATTGTAAATACATTTTTAAATGCAAAAATATGTATTTTGGGGGGATATTTGGACTGGGTGCTCTTGTGGGACTTTTCCAACCTTGGTGATTCTATCATTCTATGATTTCTCTTGAAGCATGCATTATTTTTCATGAGAAAATCAAATGCCTCAATTTCCATTTGAAAGACTACTACATTAACTGCTTTAAACTTGTTTACCTTCCTATTTTAGTTTGAAACTCCTATCTAAGTCTTCAGCCACTACTGCATTCCACATGCAAGACCAAGAAGCAAATACATGGTAAGCTGTGAAAGTGGTTTAAAGGACACAGCCAGAGGGTGGTGCTCAATGGCTCTATGTCCAGATAGAGGCTGGTGATGAGAGGTGTCCCCAGGGGTCTGTCTTGGGTCTGGTACTCATTAATTATCACTGACACAGACAGTAGTATCAACTGCATTCTCATAAGTTTGCTGGTGATACCAAGCTGACTGGTGCAGTTGATATGGCAAAAGAAAGGGCTGCTATCTAGAGGTACATTGATAAACTCGAACAATGGGCCCTTGTGAACTTAAGGAGTCTCAACAAAGCAAAACGCAAGGTTTTGCGCTTGGGTTGGGGTAATCCCAGATATGTATACACACTGGGAGAAGAACTCCTTGAAAGTATCCCTGCTGAGAAGGACTTGTGGGTCCTGGTCGATGAAAAACTTAACATGAGCCAGCAGTGTGTAGACGGCACAGAAGGCCAACAGTATCTTGGGCTACTTCACAAGAGGGGTGGCCAGCAGGGTAGGGGAGTTGATTGTCCTCATCTACTCTGCCCTTGTGAGGCCCCATCTGGAGTACTGCATCCAGGCCTGGGGCCCCCACTACAGGAAAGATGTGAACCTTTTGGAGAGGGTCCGGAGGAGGCTAGGAAGATGATCAGAGGGCTGGAACATCTCTTCTTTGAGGACAGTTTGAGGGAGTTGGGATTGTTTAGCTTGGAGAAGACTGTCGGGAGACCTCATTACTGCCTTCCAATATTTAAAGGAAGCTTATAAACAGGAAGGAAATCAACTTTTTGCATGGGTAGATAGTGAAAGGTCAAGGGGGAATGGTGTTGGCCTAAAGGAGAGGAGATTTAGATTAGATGTCAGAGAAGCGTTTCACTGAGAGGGTGGTGAGATGCTGGAGCAGGCTGCCCAGAGAGGTTGTGGAGACCCTGTCCCTGAAAGTGTTCAGGGTTGAATGGCATCCTGGGCAATCTAATCTACTACATGATCTAATGATTGGCAACTCTGCCCACAGCAGAGGAGTTGGAATTTGATGATTCTTGAGGTCCCTTCCAACCCAAGCCGTTCTGTGGTTCAACTAAAACGTAGTTTTGTCAGGAACAGCCCACAGATGAAGGAACCTTGGGTCTCAAGATACCTGAACAGTGGCTCCTTCAATCCACTTTCCTTCACTTCTTTTCTAGCAAAACATCAGGGTGAAGTCATGGAAGACTAAAATTTTTCTATGTTCTCTGGAAAGAGGGAGGCTAAAGAACCCTGATAATCTACTCGTTCCTTTGAATAAATATACCTGAATTACATGAGAGGTAAGTGGTGGTAGACCTGCACCAAAGATGCAATTTTCACAAAATCTTTTTCAAAGAGCTTTACTACTAGTAATCAGAAATAGTTGCCTAGCAGAAAGGTGGATAAAATAAAAGTAATCGGAGAAGAATGAAGGTCTTTAGAAACTCCATGAATTAATAGGAATGGCAAGAAGATACGGAGTGAAGCCTGAGGGCAGGAGAAAACTGAGGGGCATTGATGTGAGGAAAAAAGACTCAGAAAACGAGAAAGCTGTCATGGTTTTATGATTTTTGATTATCGGTATTCCACATCATAACATCATATAGTGCACTGGGAGTTAAAGAGTTACTGTTCCATGTCTGGATACTTGTTCCAGAAGAGAAAAAAATATTCCCCAGAAGATTATTTGCTCTTCTGTTATCATTTTTGCTCAGGGGGAACAGATACAAAGCCTTGGAAGTTCACCTGACATGCTCTTTTCCCTTTTTCAGCTCTCCTGCCTGCTGCTCGACCCAACTATGATGAGCCCTTTCCACCTTTTGAACATTCTCTCTCATTACATTTGATTTATTAACTTCAATTCTAATTATACTGTATTATAGTGTGTTATTTTGCATTCCGATACCATATTTAGTAAATTAGTTTGTTTCTCCTCAGATCATTGCCTCTGTTTTTAATTATTTAGGGTCTCCTGCTTCCCCTTTCTGGAGGCACAGATCTACAGATCCTCCACCCCACTAGTCATGGAACCAGGAATCGGCCCATAAACCATTGACAAAAGTGTGAGTTTACTGAAGATCAGAAGAATTCAGGCACATTAGAAAAAAAGAACTAGAGAACAGATAGTCAGATGCAAGAGTTTCTATAGCAGCCTTGTGTTTTTGAAATATACTAGCTCTCTTTGGAACATCTTTCTTACTACGGTGGGTGGAGGAGGAAGTAAGACAGAGAATTGGCTTTGTGGGTATATGCACACTTTGGCTTATTCAAAATACTGAACCATTCAGAGTACAGTAAAATTCAAGAAACTTCATTAAAATGATGGAAATGTTAGAGTGATTGCGTACACAAGGTACTCACTGCATTTGTCAAGTGATTTCTAAATGCTCAGGTGCAGCTAGGATTAAGCCTTTGAAATGTGATGAGGAGATTCCAGGTTTTCATACCAAATTCTTACAATTGTTAAATACATCATTAACAATGATGACAAAGCATGCTAATCCAAACAAGGTTAGGAGAGCAAAATAAGGCAGTCTTTCATTCAATATGACCTTTCATTCTGATTGTTCACTCTCCTTTTCCCCCTTCCCCCCACTCCCCCACCCTTTTTTTTTTCAGAACTACTTCAGAGAAGAACTTGAAATAAAGTGCCAGGTAAGACGTATCTTTCCAGAGCACCTTCCTCTTGTGAAACTTTTGATAAATGTAGGTCCTTGCTTTGACTTTTTTGAACTCACATAATTTTGCATTCTTGTTTAAGATGTAACGATTTAAAGATTAAAATTCAAAGTGGAAACAACGGTCTTCTCCTTAGAACTTCTTTGAACATACAGATGGAAAGATCTGAAGGTATTTATAAATACTTTTTGCAAGAAATACCACTTAGGAATCGAGCTATAAAAATTAGATATTCTCACACACTTTCTTTGCAGCCATTAGAAGTAGTTGATTTACAGGTCCACAGTTATTTCTAGTTACAAAGCTCCAAAGGAGCTGAAAAGGAAAGAGGAAAACTTGATAAATAATGACATTTTCAAAATGGTTTTGTGCAAAGAATTTATTCTTTCACAGTAAAGGGCCATAAAGAGCATCCTTTAGTACAATGAATTAAATTTTCGTAGTAATACAAAAATCACATTACTGTGTTCCTTTAAATTACATTACTAAATAAATATTAGTTATCCCCTTTGCCATCCTCCAATAAACTTGAGGCATTTACATCAGAAACGTGAAACTTACTTGAACAAATGGTATTTAAATCATCTGTAGCTTGAGAAGCTAATTAGAAAGGAAAGGAGTGCTGTTTTGTGACTGTATTTACAGACCATATTTCCCTTTGCAGTAAACCAAGAAGTCTGTGTGTGCAACAAAAGACTATTTAACAAGCTGTTGAATAAAGAGTAATCAGAAATTGCTACATAAAATATTTTCAATATTTTTGATACAAACCATGAGTACAGTGAAGCAATCTGGAGCAGTCACAATCTCAGCTCTTAAAAATCACGTAATCAGTGCACAATTTCATTGGGAACTATGCCACAAGATTATAAGCAGAAACGTATTGGCTTTGAGGAGCATAGCTGCACCAGGTGACATCAACAAAGAAAATCTGGCTAGAATCAGAAACCTTGCCCGTGCTATTACAAAAGTCTACTTAACTATAATCACAGTGTAGTAAACTACTGGAACGCTACTCCAGAGATATTTGTCATGTAGACAAATACAACAATCTTGTCTATATCTGCACCATTTTAAAAAAGAGTAGCAAAGTTTGCAGTAAGTACGTATGTACGGTTTGCATGGATGTTTGTGCTTATCACAGTGCATGTGCATACACATTGGGAAGGGATTTACTGCCCACAGAAATGCATAGGAATGTATTCTTTTAAACAACATACATCTGGAGTGCAATTTAAAAGCCTAAGAGGGATTTATGTAAAGCTTCAGGAAGAAAATGTTTTTAGAAACCATTCTGCTCTCAAAATAAGCGTTAGTTAAAATCTTAAGTTCAGCCTAAAAAGGAGCAAATAGACATACTTAACTAAATTGCTGCAATTTCATAGGAAAAGCAACAGAGCAGAAAACCCATAAGACAATAGAGTTATCTAAATGAATAACTTTCATCATCATATTCAAGCTCATCTTCTTCATCATCCTCCAAAAGTCCATACCTAAATTTACGATAGACTGTGCCATCCTGACCCATGTATACAATATCATCTTCTTCATCATCATCTTCGATATCTCGATCTCTGTATTCAATCACTTGGTCTTCCTGATAGCTTGGGCTCTCATGATAATTGCTCGCATAGGAAGGAAGGGTTTTGGAGTCATTTGTCAGCTTCTCATACCTACCTTTACTGGCAGCGCGTGGTTTTGATTTTGATTTTCTCCAGATGACTACAATGGCTCCAATGACAAGGATAAGTAAAATACAGATAATGACAAAGAAAGTGCTCTTGTTTTTGCTCGCTGGTGGTGACGTGGTTCGTAACACACAGTCATCTGACAGCAACAATAAAATAAAATAAATTAAATTGTGTTTGTACATGAGAATTGCTGAGTTTGTTTTAAAAGGCTAAGAACGCTTTGAGTGTGACGGTGTAAGTAAGCAAGGTTGTTGAGATGGCTTTGTTTCCTTATTAGACTAGCAGTAACCTGAAAGAAGCTGAGAAGCTAATAAGTAGACAAATACAGTCTTTCTATCTGAGAGTACGAAAGAAATGGACGATCTCTCCCCTTCCCAAGATATACTTTTCACTATCAAGCACCTAGAAGGACTTGAAGACAGGTTGTGTGCCCTGAGCCTGTTTTTCGTAATTGTATCAGTTTGCTCTATAAAAACATTTTTCTACCCTACAGATCATCAGTTGTATAAAACACCACAGCTGTTCTGAAGTTGACAGTATGATTTTGACTTAGGAGCTTAAAATTATGTGTTTCAAGTTGCTATTTATTGAAGGAAGCACTTCCCAGTCAAGTGTTTTATGAAAAGCTTGGCAACTTGGCACAATAGATGGGAATGAGAAAGGGTGGCAACTCCTGCACTAATTGCAATTGTTGTTATTTGGGTAAAGTCCTTCCTATTCTAGTGGTGGAGCAGTAAAAATACACCACATATTTGTAGCTCAGCAGTACATTTTTGCTGTTTTCTACTTTTCACCATTAAAGTCAGCTTAGTCAGACATAACACCCACCAGCAGCATTGCTGCCCCTCAGGATGGTCATACCTTGTGTTTCATTGCAGTCACAGCACTCTGGGATGTCAGCTGGGTCAGTGTCACTGCAGCAGGGTAGGCAGCGGCCTTCTTCCAGATAGAGCTGCATGCCAGCTGGGCAGATGGTACAGTTGAAAGGTCCAGGCCCCTTGCACTCTGTGCATGTGCTGTCACATCTCTCACACTTTGTCTCATCCCCCTACAGACACAGAACAAACAATGCACCTTTCTTTTCATCTTCCTTGGCCCTAGATGTGACAGTGCTGCCCTAGATTCACTGAGTAGTCACATCTGGATGCCAAAGGTATCGATTTCAAAATACTGGAAGGAATAGGAAAACTGAAATTTTGTTAATACTTGTTAGGTTTGCACTGATCTACTTGTAGGAAGACGGATGAAGACTTGTGTGAGCTTAGAGATCTGACTTAGCAAGACAGCTGGCTAGAACTCACTCCAAATATATGCTTTTTGTCCAAAAAGAGTTCTTCTTTTGCTAGTCCTGTTGTAATAGATTTGGCTCTTTGGCACTAATGATGTCAAAGCAGCCTTCAAAAAGTGTATTCAAGAAAATAATTGGAAGTACTGAGATGGGAGAAGCAAGTCAAAATACGTTGAGAGAAGAAAAATAAAAATAAAAAATAATCAACAGAAAGGAAAAAAACTAGAGAATTCATTCCCTTTCAGATTAGGAAAGGGACAGAAATAAAGAGTAAAGCCGGCTGGAAATTTTGCAGCAATCTAAATTTTTTTTTAGTTCTCATTGGTTCTATTTCGCAGAAACACAGTGTCATGTCAATGGCTTGGGTTGGAAGGGAGGTTGAAGTTTACTTTGTTCCAACTCCCTGCCATGGGCAGGTCTGCCACCCACTGGATAAGGCTGCCCAGGTCTCCATCCATATTTGCGTTGAACATCTCCATGGATGGGGCATCCACATCTTCTCTGGGCAGCTTGTGCTAGAGCGTCTCTACCATCTGCATAAAAGATTTCCTCATAATGTCTAATCTAAATCTTCCATCTTTTAGTCCTGTCACTATTAGACTATGTGAAATGATGGTCTACTTCTTTAATATAAGCTTCCCTCAAATACTGAAAGTGTCCAGCAAGATTTCCTCAGAGCCTACTGAACAAGCCTAGCTCCTTCAGCCTTATTTCATAGGAGAGGTGCTCCAGCTCTCTGATGATCTTCCTGGCTGGACTTTCTCCAACAGCTCCTCATTTTTTCGTGTACTGAGGGCACCAGACCTGGACATATTACTCACAGTGGCAGAACAGAGAGGGACAATCACCTCCCTGTCCCTGCTGGCTGCCCCTTTGTTGATGCAGCCTAAGGTACTGTTGTCCTCCTGGGCTGGAAGAAAATCTCCAGTTTTTCATTGACCAGATTATACTAGATTACTCAAATCCTTTTCTGGATGGCTCTCAAATGCTTCCAATCTGTACACACACCTGGGATTACACCAGCCCAAATGCAGCACCTTGCACTTGGCCTTGTCGATTTGCCCACTTTTCAAGTTTGTCCAGATCCCTTTTGATGATATCCCTTCCTACTGCCATATCAGCTGCACCACTGAGCTCTGTCACTTGCAAACTTGCTGAAAGTGTACTCAATCTCACTGTCTAGACCATCAATAACGATATTGAAGAACACCGGTGCTAAGAGGACAGATTCAAAAACTTCTCAAATTCCAAATAATACTACTGGTGCTCATCACTGTCATAGCTACTTTGCTGTATGTTGTGAGGCAATTCAGAGCTTCCAATGTTTGTATTTCCTGGCCTAATGGGAAATATGAGCTATTTTTTCTGCCACAGGACCAAGATCAACAAACCCACTGTAACAATCTGAAATGCCAGAAGTCTTTCACCACTCTTAATCTCAGACCTGCAGGGCTGCTTGTCCTGAATCTAAGAGGTTGGACAAAATATGGGGAGACAGCAGCAGATCTGGAGCTCTTAAAAAGAACTGTGCACCTCTGTGGTCCTCAGCTCCTAGGCTTTTTTTCGGGTTCACAGATATGGAGCAGCACTCATATGGGAAATTTCAAGCCAGAGACTTCAGGTTATGCAATGCCATTTTTTTTTTCTTTTTTGTGAGGCACTCAGCTCTGGGGCACACATTCTGCACCAAAGCAGAGAACTGCCTCGATGGGCAAGGGACAGCTCATTTCTGCTGGGTGCCATTGCCCTGCACTTAGAGGCAGATCTCTGATGTGTTGGGGTGGTGCCAAGAGCAGTGGGGCCACACATCAAGGTACAAAGGTGGCAGCTAGGGAGCACAGAGAACAGGATGGGTGAACAGAGCGTGGTGTGGCAGTTTGCTCAGGACAGGCAAGCAGGGCATGTTGCTCCTTTCATTCAGGACCGCAAGAAGAGAGCTCTATTAACACCAACATGGTGTTCACCCGGCGTGGCAGACAGGCTGAGGCAGAAAGGCAGATATGGGGCTTGCAGCTGCATGGGCTGGGGAGTGCTCTCAGACAGATCCCTCAGGGACCTTCGGCTGTGGGGAGTTACAGAATCTGGAATTTACTCTTTGGCCTGAGGGAGGAGGAGGAGGGGGATGGATATAATTGATATAGGTGTGCCCTGCTCGGTGAATTTCCTGAGCAGATGCCCAGGCTGGAGAAGAAATCAGCAGGCTGAGGCACCTGGGAATCAGAGAGGGGGACTTATGAGGAGGTCTGAACTGACACATGATGGCCTGCAGTCTTCTTGTAAGTCCCTGCCTGGAGAAGCAGCTAAACCAGCTTCCCACCTGGAGGCTAAAGAACAAGATAGCACCCAATACAAGGGGTATGGACCTTCATTTCTGCATGGAGCGGAAGGAGGTACCTTCCTCTTAACCTGACAGTTCCCCCCTGAGCAACAGGCACAAGACTTAGGTTGGAAACAAAAGTGTTTGAATGCCAGGCAGCCCAGGAAGCAGCAAGCATGTGGAGAGGGTCCAACCGAGGAATCTCCTTAGAACTAGGGCCACCAAAAAGAGGCAAAGAGTCTTAGTAGCTGGGGACTCCTTGCTGGGGGGCACTGAGGCCCCCATTTGCCACCCAGATAACCTCTCCAGAGACATTTGCTGTCTTCTGGGGCATGTGTCAGAGATGTTAAGAAGACTTTACCACTTCTGATAAAACAAGAAGACTATTACCCACTTGCTGTCATGCATGTCAGTTCATAGGATGTTGTAACAAGGAAATTACAGAACATTAAAAGGATTTTGCATCCCTTGGAAAGGCATTAAAGGGACCGGAAGCACAAGCAGTGTTCTCCTCTGGTCCTCCATGGACTAACTTTTAGAAGGTAGTGAGCTCCTTGAGAGTTGGTTGACACTTAAACATCACTTCTTCCAATCTCAAGATCAGTGCATCCCTAAGGGAAAAAAATTGGGGAAATTCAACAGGAGGCCTGCATGGATGAGCAAGGAACTCATAGATAAACTAAAGGGAAAAAAGGTCCATGAAATGTGAAAAAGGGGCCTGTCCACCTGGGAAGAGTATAGGAATGTTTTCAGGGCCTGTAGGGATACAACAAGGAATGCTAAGACTCTCTTTGAATTAAGCCTCGCAAAGGAGGTAAAGGAAAACAAGAAAGGTTTTTTTTGTTTGTTTTGTTTTTAAATTATGTCAGCAGTAAAATGAAGATTAGAGAAAATGTGGGTCTCTTAATAAATGAGGTGAGTGCCCTGGTAACAGAGGATGTGGAGAAAGCAAAGATTCTGAATGCTTTCTTTGCTTGATCTTTAATGCTAAGACTGGCTCTCAGGAATTCTAGACCCTGGAGGTAAGAGAGAAACTAATACTTGCTGTTGGTTGAGGAAGATCTGGTCAGAAAGTGTCTAGCTAAAATCAACACAAATACAGGGGCCCTCATGAGATGCATCCGCATGTGCTGAGAGTGCTGGCAGAGGTGTTGGCTGAATCTCTTCCTATCACGTTCGAAGAGTCTTGGCAAATGGGAGAGGTGTGTGAAGACTGGAGGATAGCCAATCTCAGTCACTCCAGTCTTCAGAAAGGGCAAGAACTACAGGCCAGTCAGCCTCAACTCTGTCCCTGGAAAGGTGATGGAACAACTTGTTCTGGATACCCTCTCCAGGCAGTTAGAAGAGAAGAAGGTCATCAGGAGTAGTCAACACGGATTCACCAAGGGTAAAGCATGCTTGACCATCCTTCTATGCTGTAATCACTACCTGGGTAGATAGGAGGAGAACAATGGATGCTGTCTGCCTTGACTTCAGCGATGCATCTGACATCGTCTCCCACAGCATCATTGTAATGAAACTTAGAAAGTGTGGGATAGATGAGTAGATGGTGGGGTGGACTGGCTGACTGATAGAGCTCAGAGGGTTGTCATCAGTAGCACAGAGGCCAGTTAGAGGCCTGTAAATAGAGATGTTCCCCAGGGATTGGTGATAGGTCCAGTCTTGTTCAACATCTACATTAATGATCTGGATTAATGGATAGAGTCCACCCTCAGCAAGTTTGCTGATGCTGGGAGGAGTGGCTGATACATCAGAAGTCTGTGCTGTCAGTCAACAAGACCTGGACAGACTGGAGAGTTAGGCAGGGAGGAACCTGATGTGGTCTAACAAGAGCAAGCATTAGGAGGAATAACCATGTGCAGCAGTGTAGGTTAGGGGATGAGCTGCTGGAGAGAAGCTCTGTAGAGAAGGACCTGGGTGTTCTGGTGGACAATAGGTTGACCATGAGCCAGCAGTGTGCCCTTGTGACCTGAGCTGCATTAAAAAGAGTATGGCCAGCCAGTCAGGGAAGGTGACCTGCCCCCTCTACTCTGCCCTGGTGAGGACACATTTAGAATTCTGTGTCCTGTTCTGGACTCCCTAGTTCAAAGAAGACAGGGATTTCCTTGCAGAAATCCAGCAGAAGGCCATGAAGGTGGTAAAGGCCCTGGAGCATCTCCAGTGTGAAGAAGTACTGAGGAATCTGTGTCTGTTCAGCCTGGGAAAAAAGAAGACTGAGAGTGGATCTGATAAATGTTTATAAATATCTAAATGGAGGTGGGAGCAAATGGATGAGGCCAGGCTCTTGGTGGTGCATAGAAATAGAACAAGGAGTAATGAACTTGAACATAGGAAATTTCATATTAACATGTTGAAGAACTTCTTTACAGTAAGAGTGACGGAGCACTGGAACAGGTTGTCCAGAGAAGTTATGGAGTCTCATTCCATGGAGACCTGCCTGGATGCCTACCTGTGTGACCAACCGTACCTGCTTTGATGGGGAAGTTGGACTCGATTTCCTTTCCAACTTTTGCAGTTCTGTGATTGTGAGATTCTGTGATGTCCAGCCAGTTGTCTTACTTTGTTGCTATATTCTTGAACAAACATCTTTGAAAGGCAGTTGGTGTAGAAACCTGGAAGCAGGCTAGCTGCACAGACCCAAACCTGATTGTGATCCTATTCTACTAAATATACAGCTTTAACTTCAGCTTCTCTTTTCACTAGACTTCTGCTAGCAGAACTGCCTGTCAGGAATGTGATGTGATTTCTCAGATGCAGAAATCCCTATGGAAATCCAGTTAAACTAGGATAAAATAAATACTCTTTTACTAATATAATTGATTTTGTTCACATGAGTTTGGTATCATCTTTGACAGAGTAGTGTCTTTATATTTACTCTTAGAGAAATATTCTATAGTAGAAAACCCCAAAAAGAGAAACAATGCTTCCTTTGTCAAAAGAAGAAAAAAGTATACGTTTTTAAAGCCTTGAAAACTCAAAGAAGAACATTCTGTGTTTGTGTTGTGTTCAGAAGTTAAAATTCAGCATACTAATCACCGGACCAAATGCCTATGAATATTACCTCTTGTTCTGGTGCCTCCTGGACTTTGTAGTAACCTACAAAGCAGTCTGAGCTGCACATTCCGTGTAACAAACTGTAGCTCCATACACAAGATGTGCAGCTGAATCCTTCCTTTCCTAAAGAGGCAAATAAAGCAACAATATTAAAACAACAACAAAACAACAATGTTAAAACTGTAAAAATTCTCATCTAACATCATACTGATCACTACTACCAATGAAAAGGGATATTGTTAATTTCAAGCATCTTAAGTGGCAGCTCCAGCTTGAAGAAACTGGTATTAAAATGGTGCTGAGCAGCTTCTACATGATGCTTGAGGTTTTGTGTGCCCCAAAACTGTATTTCTTAATTCATGAAAATATTCATGACAATGTGATTAGGGAACCCATTGTACAGGGTTGCATTCAGGAGGATCATTTAGAATGGTGCGTGTTTTGTGAGTCTTTTTAAAGGCAGATGCTGCCCACAGTGTTTCTGTGGAGCATTAAAGTGAGTGGTTTCTCCCCCATGTTACGATGTATCTGTCAGTTTCCCTGCAACTAGGTGTTTTCTTCCATCATCTAAAAGGAAAAAAATGTACTAATTAAATGTTAGCAGAAGTTAAACAAGTGAAGTTAGCAACTTTCTATGGCTCAGTTAGTTGACTCTGTCTTTTCTGGTCTTGAGAAAGAAGAGACTTTTCCTGTGCATAAGCAGTGCAGATGCATTTCAAAGCAGCTACAGATTTGTTATTTAAGAGGATGAGCTTGTATTTTATCTTAGTAGTAACTACAGCAGAAAATGTCTTCTGTAGTGATTTTATCATGAATAAAACAAAATTCATGATTAGAAATGGTCTATAAGTTAAATGACAACATCTTTATCCCAAATCCAAAGTAAAATATTTGTTGTAATATTGATATATATACATTATAATATAATGCTGCCATGCAGTCACATTTTAATAGTTCTTGAAGGTTGCTTTACTCTTGGAAGCATTTCCACAATTTTAAATATTGTTATGTTGCAATTAGTCATCTGTGCTATCCAACATATCCACCATCCAACACAACTGCTGTACACTGCTTGGTGTAGTCTGAGCTGTGGAGCAGAAGCTGCCAGCTATCATCTGATGACATTCATTCCAAGTGGACTAATGTTGCCCCATTCCAAATTGCACACAGTATTATAAAGGAAAGTGAAGAAACTGAATATGTGAGGGTGTCATAGAAGAAAACATATCTCAAAATAAATGTGGTAAAAAACTTAACTGCATTAAAAACAGCAGACATCACGCTGGTGTTTTTTCCCCCACACTGAAGATATGCTTTATGGTCTTAAGTGCTGTTAGCAGTTGATTTTCTACTCTTTCCTTTACTGACCACAAAGATCTGAGGTTAGATTTGAAACCCTTGGCTTTCACAGAGTAATACATAGTAAGTTAGCTCAGAGACGGAGATATTATTCAGTGTTTGTGCAAGAAGCAGAGTGTAGCTGTGAAGGCAGTAGAGCCCTTTTATTTTGAAGTGGATGAGCATCTTTGTGTGAGGTCTGGCTGACTGAAAACTTAATTACCATCGTCAGTTTATTTCTTTTCTCTGGGAACTCACTCTTTGTGCTCCCCTCTATGGCTGGTTTGTGGTTAGTGCCTGCAGGCGGCCTCATGGGGAGCCTGCTGGGAATTCATATTCTTGCTTTGATCTTGGTTGATTGGTACTTTAAAGGCAAGGTGGCAACATGAAGCAGCCAGAAGAGTGAGAAACCTTGGGGTGCAGGAGAAGCTGGCAGCTGCTGGAGAGGCCTTGGCTGCCTGCTGTGGCCAGAGATCATTGATGGCTGGCAGGGTTATGCACAGCACACCGTTTTGTTGTGTGCTTACAGATCTTGGAGCAGAGAGAGGTAAAGAAAGGAGACAGAAGTGGCTGGGTAATCTTGGCAGGTGTTTTGATAATGTCTTTTATGCTGCCAAAGCAGAGTGTATGCTTTTACCTTCACAAGTTCGGCAGAAAGGGTGGCATCTTTCACAGACATTGTCATCCTTGTTTTCATAGTAATATTCAGGACAAGAGCTAACACATTGGTTCTTGGAGTGCAGCAGGTAGAAATATGTATCACAGAAAAGGCAGTCTGTTGGTTGAGGCCCCATGCACTCCTTACAGCCCTTGTGGCAGCGCTCGCATGACCCAGTGGAGTTTTGTGCAAAATAGCTGAAACAGATTTGATAGTTGTGGCTGTGCAACATGTCTAACAATGGCAGGAAAACCAGAACACCTTTCATCATGAGCAGTTTCTCTGATTACATGAATGTATAACAGTGATAATTATGCGATCACAGTAAATATTTGCAGTCCCAGTGGAAACAGAACAAATATTCTTGGCCACTGGAATTTAGCTACGAAACAAGTCTTTGTAAAATTGAAAGTATACAATGAAAGGCTTTCTAAAATTGTAGATGAGTTCAGGTACAAAATAAGTATGTAAATGGGCAGAAAACATAAGTTCCATTTTGATTTTGCCAGAGATGTCTAGTGAGATATTGATTAAGCAATAAGAGTTTCTCACTACCCTGATAACCCGTTGTCAGATGGAAATTCAGCAAATTCAAGAAATTCAAGAAATTCATGAAATTCATGATTTCTTTCAATCCATAAGCAGGTTTAGTCAAAGGGTTCCAACAGAGGGACAATTGGTTCACCTAAGTTGTACAGTCAGAGGAAGAAGGGGAAGAGCTGCTTTGTGGCTGTATTGAGACATGGCCATTACAGACTTCCAGTTTAATAGAATGATAACTGAATTTGAATGCCAGCATGACTGCATTACTGCAAAATCAAATGGACCTGAGCCACAAATAGTAAGTCCAATTTCCAGATTTAAATTTTTGTCACAAGAACTAATCGAATTCACATTTTGAAATTGAATGTACTCATATTAATGAAGTTGCTGTCCAGGAGTTTGGCTACTCAGTTAAAACATCTTTTAGTGGTTAGTTTTATTATGATTGGTTATAAATATTTGCTTAATGCAAAACAAAAATCATCTCATCTAAATTTCAAGCTAGGCAGAGCCTGCAAGAGTGCTTGCTTCCTGTGCTGAAGCTGATAACTTACAATACTTATTCTGCTTCACTCTTTTCTATACAAATATAACCTAAGAGCATCCTCAGAGAGTGAGAATGACCACATAATGTCAGATAGTCCCAGTTCGGGAGCAAACATTCTAGTTTTTATACAATAAGGTGAGGTTTTCCTCTGCCTCTGTATTGGAACAGCATAAGACATTTTTGCAAGAAATGAAATATAATTCTGCCTGACTCTAAAATAAATAGGAGAGAAACAACCTAACATCTCAAAATGTTCTCTGCTGTAGCTCTCTCTTTGCTAAAGACCTTGGACCTTACCCTGTTGGACACTGGCTTACGCATCCTTTTCCTTGCCGATACAAGCCTGGTTTACAGGAAAGGCACTGCGAGCTGTGTTTTCCATTGCAGGTGGCACAGGTGATGTGGCATGGGGAACACCGTCCTTCATCACTGTCAGCGTAGTACCCAGCTGGGCATGCTTCAACACAGGTTGTATCTGCACAGAGAACAATGAGGAATAGCATGTCATAGTATTTGCTGCTATAAAATAGCTCGCAAAATGCTCCTAAATTAGACTCTAACAGGAGATGCTATTAACGCTTGTACCAGAACAAGAAAAGGGAATGTTGGGATATTAACTTGGGATAGTAATTTCTTCTAAGCCTTTTCAGTTAAGTCGTCCTCTTTTCTGTACTTCGTGTACAATAGCATGATTTTCAGAGTAGATAATTTTTTTATCTTTAGAGAACATAAATGCATAGTACATGATAATGAACAGCAGTGATTTCATTTAAAATACAAGAAAGAAGAAATAATAATGAAGAAGTTCTCTATAGGCATAAACATTTCCTGTAGTTTTCACTCTTAAAAGTGTCGATCTCATTGCATTCTGTGTAAATCATGAATCTGAAATTTAGTGACTTTTATTTGCTGATCTTTACCCCTGTACATAGCTGATGCTTTGTGTTACGAGAATAAATGTCTCCAATACTACCAAATGTATCAGGTACATCACATTGATTGAAATATCAGGGGGTCGTTAGCAGGACAGGAATCAGAAACAAGAAACTAAGTGATTCAAATAACTGCAAGCTTGTCAAGATAAGAGAGCAGTGACCATCTAGCTAGTAGCTTAATACTTATTATCTCACTTGTTTTTCACATTTTGATGATTAAAATTGGGAAAATAAAGATACTTCCTTTTTTTTTCACCAATGGTAATTGTGCAAAACAATTTAATGCGATGATATGAAACACAGATCTAATGCAAAGCATCCAAAATTTAAGAATGCAAAATCTGCATCATATTAAACATAAACATCTTGGGGTCAGTTTCACCTTGGGCTTTCTTTATGTGTTTCTGGCATGAAAGATCATTTTAATCAGTTTCTCTCCAACTGATTTTCTAAATTTTGTCTTGAAAAAGTTACAAAGAATTGAAGTTTAAGATTTAATATTTTATACTCTTTATCAATTTGTTCCTGAGACAATAGACTTTTACACCAAGTCTCAAAAGTAAAGTAGTTTTACATCTCAGCCATTCACTTGAGACTGGCATTGTGATCCAGGAACGATTTTTAACATTTCTACTTAAGTATTTATGGCTCATCAGATTTCTGCTGGAATTAAAAAGTCAGCCTGAAAATTGTGATTTCTTTGCGTTTACAAAAAAAAAAAAAAAAAAAGATTGTCCCTCTCCTCTTCTTAAGGTCTTTATAGAAAGCAACAGTGACAGTAAATAGGAATTGAATTAAAAAAAAAACAAACCATTTTGTTTAGCTATGGGATTTGTTGCTACTTAGAAGTCTGTGAGTGGCCAACCCCAAATGATGATTTTGTTTCCAGGTAGCTCTACAGAAAGTAGTTATCACTGAGCAAGTCTTCTACTTCCCAGATCTACATTGCAATATTTAGATAGTCTAAAGCAGTCCTAAATGTTTTATGAATGTCACATAAGCCGGTTTATTCCATGCTGTCAGTGTGGAATAAACAGGAGGAAAGCACTTACTGAAAAGATAGCGGTTATTTGCACAACTAATACACTGGTGTTCAGTTGGTCCTGAGCAGTGAAAACATTTCTTATGACAAGTTTTGCAGGTCTCAGTTTTGTCATCATAGTACTCGGTGCGAGAGCAGTGTCCAGATAGCACGCAGTGTCCGTTACGATTCAGGATCAGGCCGTTTCTGCACGTAAGGCAGGCAGTGGATGAAGAACAAGTCTTGCATGTCCTATTGCATGCTGAAATGGAGAAACAGTAGGAATGTCACCATGCTACGTTTCATACGATTATTTCAATACAAATTTTGCAAGGAGCAGTTTCCATCTCAGAGTGAAAGGCTGAGAGAAACAGAGAAAAATCTCTGGTTCTGTGTAGTCAAACCATTCACTATTTTTGAGGTCATGCAGCCAATTCCTTAGGTTTCCTTTTTCAATGACTGAGAAGTGATTTTCAACATACTGTCTCCAGCAATGCTCAGTGTTTTACCAGAGTAGTTCAATAAACATTCCAGTTTTGTTGCCTTCCTCTCTTGGACTTTCTCCAATTTTTGTAAACTGTGCTTGATATTTCTTCTGCCTTTGTTATCCCCTCCATTTCCAAAACATAGATGGACATAGTCAGGAAGGGCAGGTCTTTTTAGAATAGTGTTTTGCTAGTCTACTTCTATCTTACTGCCGTTCTGGAGAAAACAGCAGCTACCAACCTTGACAGTCTTCTGTCTCATCTTCATAGTAAGTCCCTTCAGGGCACTCTTCAGAACACATGCCATCGTACAGGACAAAGTAGCTGACTGCACACTCAGTACAGTCGTCTGAGTCTGGTCCGTTGCAGTTCTTGCAGTCTCCATGGCAGGGAAAGCAGTGATTGTCTTCAGCATAGAATTGGGTAGGGCAGTCCTCTATACATTTCCCTTCATGCAGGAAGAACCCATCCACACACTCTACAGAGAACAACAAACAGAGTAAGCAAAAGTGCTTATGCTGACTTCAGTATGTGAGGGAGCAGTGCATGTCATAACAGGAGACAAGCAGATGGGTTGGAACGTATGTTCTCTTCTAACTTTTCCCCTCCAACTTGCCCATCACAGCCTAGCTCTCACTGAGCATTTCTGTTTCTTCTCAAGGGTCTGAGAAGTGAAATCAGCTATTCATTTTGTTATTGATAATAACCAAACAATTCTGCCACTGTATACTGGTGGACATAGTTGCTTATTTCTGAACTTCTGTTTGATTTGTTATTATATGAATCTGGTTGGAATATTTGGTCAGAATGTTTGGCTAGAGCTTGGATTCATCTGTTAACTTTCTTATGAGTACTTGGTTTAATAGTGTTGTTTGATTTTCTTTTTCCTCCATGTTTGTGTATAATTTGCTAAATATTAACTATCCTGAATATTCTGGTGTGCATTCAGACTCATGAGCACATTGAAGTTTTTCCTAAGCATGCATTACTAGATAATGTTTCATTACAAAGGTTTTATTCTCTGCCGTGAGTAGTATTGCAAAGAGACGTAAAGTTTAATCAAACTAGGAAAGAAGCATTCTGTATTTCACAGTGGTGTGCATGCGTATTTAGGTATTTAGACATGAATACAATAAGCTGGCATCAAACCAATATAGATATCTCAAGAACAACAGGAACACACTAAGCAAGATGAAATCACTTTACAGGTGCCCAGTTTAGACTGAATCTCCTCATAAAGCACCATTTTCTTAGCCTCTGTCTTAGAGGAGTTTTTCCTTGGTTTGGTTTGGTTTGGTTTGCAGAATTTCTTTTCAGGTCTGTTATTCTATCAGTCTGCTCCTAGACTGATCTAGACAGACTGTAGCCAAGTCACAAGCAGTTCTTTGTAATACCTTTGCACGTTTCACTGTGAATGCACTCCAGACACATAGGAGGGCAATGTTTACAGATTCCATCAAAGGCAAAATGTTTCTGTGAACAGGTAGGTTTACATTCCCATTGCTCCAGAAGCAAAGGACTTTTGCATGACTGGCATTTGGTAGCACTTCCCTCACATGTCTTACAGGAACCACTGCATTCCTTGCAAATCCCAGAATCGTTGAAGTATCCCCTATTGAGTAAAAATAAAACACAAAGCAAACTGTTGGTCAGCATATATTTACCACAGTCCAGTCCATTAAGAATTACGAGCATATGTGAGTCTATTGACTTTGCCAGTGCACTTATTTCATTGGATCTAAAGGGTTTCTCACACATTTAGTTACTTGTCCTCCACTCAATTTACACCTTCTTTGTCTGCAAGCAGAAAATGTACATGGCTAGTACCAAGAAGGGAATTTGGCTTTCTCTTATTTTTACACCTACACTAAGGCATATTGGACTTCCTTTCCCACCACTTTCTTGGTTTGCCACTTCCATAAAATAGGAGGGTCTATAGTATCTAGGAAAAGAAAGACTCTATACTCCCATGACCAACTCTCAGTGGTGATGGCAGAGAAAGAATGAGACACATCACCTCACTGATCCCAGATGGAAGAAGGAAGAAGCCCACAAGTGTCAAAGCTAGGAATAATAAGGAAAGGCTGGATTAAACGAACAATAAACCCATAATGTTTAAGCAGCTGTGTGCGGTGACAGTAAGACAGGAAGGAGGAGCAAGTTTCACCAGCATCTATGGTGTGAAAGCTGCTGTAGGCAGCCCAGGTTGAGGCAATTAGTCATGAAGAAAACAAGAAAGTAGGCCTATGTTTTAGGAGAGGAGGGATGCAATCCAGTCTGCCTATACTCTCAAAATGAAAATGTTAGAAAATAGAGGGAAAAGCAACTCTCTATTTTCAGATGATTATTAATTTACATGTATGCAAACATGTATTTCACTTAAACAAATCTGGTAGCAGGATATGATTTCCTAGAGATTACATTTCCACAGAAGGTGAGGGGAGGTGTATTAGAAGCAAGGCTAGAGAAAAATTAAGAAGAGCTTTTCCTGTCATCTATTCTAATCTTCCTTCTTTATTTTTTTTTTCCCTAATCTTTATTCATAATCCTGCATCTATTTCTGATAGTCCCTTTTTTAGTTCCAGTCTAGAGTGCTCTTCTAGCTCAGTATTTCAGTGTCCTCTGTCAGAAATTATAAAAAGATCTCTAAAAAATTCCCTTCCCTTCCCTTCCCTTCCCTTCCCTTCCCTTCCCTTCCCTTCCCTTTCACAGTTTTTGATTTCTTTTTCCTCCTGTAATGCAGCAGATACTTTGCATTTGTTCTGAACTATGCTAGTCAGAATCTGTTTCACTGCCACTTGTATACTTATATGACAAAGTTAGTGTGAAAATTCTGCCAAAGAATTTGTGCTAGTAATAAGAAAAGCAGAAGGTGGACATTTTTCTTAAAAGAAAGATTATTCAAGTGAGAGTTTCATATTACATAGCATAGGTTTTATACATATATATGTAGCTTTGATGAATACTAACAAAGAAAGCACAGAAAACAGGAATACTTGAGATAGTGAAGTTAATTCCATTTATTAGAGTAAAAATTAAATGTTGTAAGCCAAGAATAGAAAAACCTAACAGGCTACTTTATTTCCATATCAGATCTCTGAAACGTTCACTTTCTTGTTTCACAGAATCACAAAATCATTGGAAGGGACCTCTGGAGATCATTGACTTCAACCCTCTGCTAAAGCAGGTTCTCTAGTGTAGATTGTACAGGAAAATGTCGAAATGCCCAGATGAGTTTTAAATACATCCAGAGATGGAAACTCTACAGCCTCTTCGAGCAGCTTGTTCTAGTTCTCGGTCATGCTCAAAGGAAAGAAGTTCTTCCACTTCCTTATAGATGGCATCCTAAATAAGTTGTTCACACCCTTACTCTCTACTACTCTGAGTAAAGGACAGGTTAGGAGGAGGACTAGACACTTGTTGTCATTCTCCATGAAGAACGTCCTGAAACACTGTGGTCCTTTTGAAGACAATGGGAGCAGTAAAATCTGTCATAGCATTACATATCTAGTTTCACTTTTGATTTTTCACTTCTTCTCTAAACCATAGAAAATTTTATTTACTCAGGCCATCTGAAAATGACTTTTACCTTGTGGTATTTTTTAATATCCAAGTTACATTTACCTTTCTTTTAAAAGGCCAAAATTAAGGATTTAGATTACAAAAAGAGAAGGAGCTCAGTGAGGAATGTAACAGGGGATACTTACTCAGGGCATTCCTGTAAGCATCTGCCATTGTGGAGGAAGAAAGACTGTCCTTCGTCAGCCTGACACTTCTGGCAGTGCCAGGGATCGGAGCAGACCTCACAATTGTCCATGCACATTTCACACTTCCCACTTCCAACGTCGGCAAAAGTTTGTTGTGGGCATTGAGAGACACATGTATTGTGGGCAAGAAATTTTCCTAGCAAAACAGAAACCCAAGTGGCAATAAACACCAATTAGAAATATATCCAAAAGATTTGCCTTTGGTGGCTACAAAAATGCTGTCATCTTCATGGAAGTCTGACTTTCTGATGCCTGAAAGCATGAATAAAACATTCTTTAAACATTTTCTTGAAGTAGCTGGGAAATGTAGTAATTCAAAAACTTCACCAAAATTTAAGGTTAGAAAGAATCATCAGGTTTATTTAGTACATCTCTCTGAATAAAGCCCTCTTCAGTAATACCTTCATCATGTCTACAAATTTTGACTGAAGAGAAATAAAAGGAGCAACAACCACCCTTATTTATAAGGGTATGTGATTAGATCCTAGCTGATGTCTCTCTTCAGCTGTTGATTTACCAGACTGTGCCTTGAGCTGCTAATGGACTTTCTAGTGATCATGATTGCAAATATTCCATTGAAGTATGTAACATACAGTATATTTTGTCTTTTGCAAATCTTACTCAAAGAAGCTTAAGTCTCTTACCTTCTGGACATGAAGTGCACCTGTCAGCAGATTTGTCACAGGTCCTACATGAAGGATCACATGGTTGCAACTGTTTTTTTGCAGCTGGAATTAAAAGAAAATACAACCCTTTTAAGACTGTTTTGCTTATTTCACCTCACTCTGGGAAGATTGTTCCCTTTGGCTTTTTCTTAAGCTGTTGTTAGAGTGTCTCCTTGGATTTTTGGGATTAGAGCTCGAAGCTGGAAAAGTTGATTACTGTGTTCAACTCCATGCTCTTAAATTAAGAACAGTAATAAAGGAAAACAGAAAAATTATCCCGAGAGTCACTAAAGCGCTATTCTAGACTTCTTATCACAAATGAGGACAGTTTAGCTAAATATTTTTAGTTTCAGAGCAGTGCTCCAAATCCAAATTCCAATCTGTACTCCTGAAAGATTACAAACAAGAGGAAGAGGAAGGTATGTAAATTTGGGGGACTTGATGTAATGAGGTAGTTTTGTTGAGCTTTTGTACTAGCTGCCTGTCAGACCATTACCTTGTATCTAAGGGAGAAATCTCTGAGAAGGAAAGGGAAACGTCTGGAAAGATGATAGGTAAACTGATTCTCCCCAGTGATATTGCCTGCTATTTCCCTCCCAAAAAAAGAATCTGGATGTATTTCAAACTGAATTTTTATGCCTTCAGGAAGCTAAGACCTTAGTTATGCTTTGCATAGGCTCAGTGCCAAAGATATTCAAGGATTGTACTAAAAGCAAATAAGTTCTGTTGCCTCAGTGTGTGAGACTGCATTTTGAGCCAAGCAATTTTAACAAAGGGATAATGAAAATGTGATGAGGAACTAATAATGAGCAGAAGACAGTAGTCTTTTAATGACAGAAGACAGTAGTCTTTTAATTTTTCTGGAAAACTAAAATAAAGAATGAAGCAACGGACACAGACAACTTAGTACCTCAGCACATCCAACTCGTTCTACCAATTAAATGTGTTTGGCTTGTATAAGTTGAGGGACTGACTAACACTATCTACTACCATCTAAATGGTGTTCATACACTTTTTTTTTCTGCCCGTTACAGAAAAAATTATTTTGGAACCTGATATTTTGAATGAAAAACAGAATAAAAAGCTTTGATTAAAAGGAGGAAATAGAAGAGCTGGATTGTATATACAGCTGCTTCCCACAAGGAAAAATGGTAGGAATTTTACACAACAGAGAGACTGTTAGTAGAAATATGGTATATGTGTAAATAAATTTGAACAAGAGAGTGAATGCCTGTAGTGTTTTAAATCTTGATGACTGGCACAGTACTGAAGAACTATGGATATGGTAGGAAATTACTAAGGCATTATCATCATTCTGGCTGTAGCATCTCTGCTCTCTCTGAACAAAGGTCTAAGAGAATTTCAGGGTCTAGGGACAGGCCAGAGGATCTGCAGTAAAATGTACATATAAGAATAAAGCAGCACGTTATCAGGGCTGGGACTCTCTGTAGTCAGATTAATGCTGTTGGGGTTAGATTCACAGTTAGAATAAAGAAAGATTTCTCGAAAAACCCTGATTTGGCTCTGTCCCTTGTGTTACCTATGCACAAGCTGTATATTTACATATGGATTAACAGCCATGTGGTTAAGAAAGTAAAGTACTAGAGCTGCAAGTTAATTTTAAAATAATTGTTTTAGTTGCCTATAAATTTCATCCTTCTTGAAAAGAATGAACATGTAAGTTTGCTTTTCTTAGCCCTTTAAATTAGGAAGGTGTGGTTGTCTTGTGAGGCTTTCCGCAGTGGCATTTCCTGTGAATGTATATCCTTGCCTTCACTTGTCAATGTATTGATGTATTTTCTATGGCTTTTTCCTCTGCTGAAGTCCTTTTTTTTTTCTTTTTTTTTTTTTTTTTTTTTTTTTCTTCTATTTCAGGTTACAGTATGCTCTTTCAGCAGATTAAAGTGTGTTTAAATGCCCTTGGGTATTGAGGCAGTCCAAGCCTCTGCCAGATCTGTAGATGCACCTAACCTTAGCAGCATGCAAATGCTTTCACTTTTCTTATCTAAATAATACTCACAGAAACCTTCCAGTTGATCATTGCTCATTCTGTGAGATGCAAAAATTACTGACAGATTTTTTTCAAGGCATTATTTCCTAGCTACATATAGTTGTCCTTACTTAATTATTGAAAAAAATCCTTACTGAATTCTTGTCACCTCTAAGAATATAAGGAATACTGTGAGAAAGCTAAATTTTCTTAATTTTACTGAATTGAGCAGCACTCAGGTTTTTTATTCTCTTGTTGTTGTGAATCATAAAATCATAAGATCATTGAATCATAGAATAGCTGGGATAAGAAGAGACCTTGAAGATCTAGAAGTTCCAGCTCCCTGCTGTGGACAGGGTTGCTAACCCCAGATCAGGCTGTTGAGAGACCCATCCATCCAGGACTCGAACATCTCCAGGGATGGGCATTCACAGCTTCTCTGGGCAGCCTATGCCAGTGCTTCATCACTCTCTGAGTGAAAAAATTCCCAATTACATCTAATATAAATCTCCCCTCTTCTAGCCCTGTAACTATCTGCCCAGGTAAAAAGTTGATCTCCTTCCTGACTATAAATTCTCTTTAAGTACTGAAATGCTGCAGTGAGGTCTCCCTCAAGCCTTCTCTTCTTCAAGCTGACCAAGCCCAACTCCCTCAGCCCTTCTTCATATGAGAGTTATTCCACCCCTCTGATCATCCTTTTGGACTCCTGTGTACTTGCTACAACAGCTCTGCATCCTTCTTGTACTAAGGGCTCGAGACCTGGACGCAGTACTCCAGATGGAGCCTCACTAGGGCAGAGTGTGGGAGAGGATGTCCTCCCTGTCCCTGCGGGCCACATCTCTTTCTGTCCCAGGATACTGTTGTCCTTCTGGGCTGCAAGCACACTCTGCACACTCGATTCTAGCTTTTTGTTCACCAGATTTCCTAAGTCCTTTTTAGCAGTCCTTTTAGATCTAAATGAGTTGTTTTTTCAGACTGTAATTGTGTCTGCCCCAGTCAAAGCACCTTGCATTTAAATTTGTTGAGCCTCATTAGGTTTACATGGGCCCACTTTTCAAGTTTGCCCAGGTCCCTTTTGATGGCATCCCTTCTTTCTGTCCTATCAGCTACACTACTGAGGTTGGTGTTGTGCAAGCCACAGTCCCCACTGGCCTGTAACATCCTCAGTTCCTTCATCAGTTATTTGATAAGCTTTCAGGATTTTTCCATTCACTGATCTTTTATAAATATACATAAACAAAAAAAAATATGAAAAACAATTTTTCATTTCCCTTCTCAACAGCTTTTCATCTAGCTACTTTTCTCTGCCTTAAAAGTTTTATTTTGTTTCTTTGAAAATCCCTACTGGGCAGTTTTAGGTACTGTAATTTAATGCCATTTGTGTGTGGGAAGAAGCAGCTCAGAAATACTGCTGAAGTATGTATTGCCAAAGGAAAAGAACCTTGATCTTGGCAAAAGAGCTGGTGCAATATAGAAAATAAATAGCAGTAATATAAAGTTAAGCAGACAAGTTAACTACTGCTGAAGAATGTTTAAATGAGTTCACAGTTTCAAAATATTTCAACCCTTACAATTGAAAAATAAGGAGGTTTTTTAAAAAAAAAAAAAAAAAAGAAAAGAATTATTTCCAGTTAATCTTACCCGGTTTGGCACAACTTACTGCTTTCTGCAGTGTGTGCTAGTTACCACCAGAGGGGAATGTACACAAGCAGTTGTGCTTCTGTTACTTGGCTTAGGTCTACCTTTTCAGCCAAGTATAAGCACTCCAATGTCTCAGCTGGGGACTGTTAGGAGAAATATGAAAATCTTAAAATTTATGAGTTTATTCTCTGATTATTATGAGTTTTTCCTCTGATAGAACTCTTACTGACTTTAAACAGGATTTCATTTACTGAAGAACACCACAAAATGCAAGTTCAGAATAAAGAGAACTTATTAAATGTAACTTTCCTGCAGAGAAAATGTTTCCAAAATGGGTAAATACGATGCAAAATATTTTGCTACAGAAACCTGTGCATATTACTTTAAAGAACAAAGTTTCCCAAGAACAGCCCTACAAAACCATCAAGAAAATTTGTCACGCAAATAATATTTCTTTGGTCTTTGGAACAACGATAAATGAAAACTTTAACTCACAGTTTTTAGCTATTAAAAAGTCTTCAACTCATCAGTGAAAACTTCACTCAGCACGCTATGACAAGTGAGGCTACTAATATATTGGAAGAACTAATTAAATTACAAATAACAAAGTTGTCTGTCTTCAAGGGAAGAGTTTGGTGGCCATCAGAAAGAATTGCCAGCTCAGACATATTGTATGTCCTTACCCAAATGCAAGTCTTGTGTAAGGACAAAGCTCATGGCGCACCGTGATCTGCTTTGTTGGGTTTTGCCTTCCTCATGACCCCAAAAGACTACCATTATGTACTTGTGATGTACTTGTGAGTTCTACAAGATCTCCATTAATTTTTTTCTTACGGTTGTGAACAAAACTTTTAAATGTAGAAGCTGTAAGTCTGTGATGTAGAATTGCTAACCATCCATACTATTATTACCCTTGTTCTGCTCTACTTTTTTTTTTTTTTTTTTTTTTTAAGGCCAAAATGTATGACCTTTTCAGATCTACTGAGCTGTTTTTATCATTATGGTAATATTCCTTTTTGGGTTTTCAACCCAAAACATCTTCTATTTAAAAATACTCAAGCCAGAATTTGACTAAATGTCACATTGATTCTTGTCTCTTTGTCAGAATCAGTAACAACTTTGACATATGCAGCTCAACCTCCTCAGTTAAATAAAGGCATGCCATGCCTTTATTTGAGCTAAGCCTCACTGCAGCTCTGCAGCTACCAAGTACTCTGCCTACTTAGTCTGTTTGAGGGCTTATCAAATTCAAAGATTGAGGTTTTGTCTTGGTTTGGTTGAGGTAATTTTCTTCATAGTAGCTCCCATAATGCCATGTTTTGGATTTGTGATGAAAACTGTAGTTCATTTAGTTGCTGAAGAGCAGTGTTTTTGCAGTGCCGAGGAGTCTTCTATTTCACACAGTGCTGTGCCAGGCTGGGTAGGGCAGCTGACTCAACTCTCCAAAAGAGAAACTCTCAATTTCTCGCTATGTTCAGCAACAAAAGCCAGGGTTGAGTTGGCTGTCGGGTCTTCCATTACTCAAGGGTTGTCTGTGCATCGGTCATCTTGTGGTGAACAATTGTGTTGTTTATCAATTGCTTTTTTTTCCCCTTGCTGAGTTTTTCTTTTTCTTTTCTTTTATTCCCATTTCCTTTTCTTCTTCTGTTCTTTCTTTTTCTTATTAAAGTCCATTTACCTCTACCCATGTCTCATTTTAGCTTTCTGATCTTCTCCTCTACCAACTGTGAGGGGTGAGCGAGTGGCTGTGTGGGGCTCAGCTGCTTGTGTTAAACTACAACAGTTTTCTTTCCTCATTTGAGCTTGTGAATGAGACATAAATGAGACAATGGCAGAGTTTCTTTAAACCTAATGCTGTAAGATTTTACCTCTGATCTCCAAACAGAATTAATGAAAAAAACCTCTATCATCTCATTTAAGACAAGGAACCCATATTTCTCTTTCATTTTAATTAAGTATTTTTTTTTAACTGTCTCCCCCAGTTTTTCTATTTGATTTGAGTGAAAGATTAAATGAGTTCTCAAAAGTATTCAGGGTGAAAAATTTAGGTCTTTGGGAAAACAAGTGTGATTGTCTTCACATGCTTACTGCTTGTTGTGGAAAATGAAAGTCTTACTACAAATAAACTTCGACATAAAAAAGCCCTCCAAAATCTCAAGGCATATGAGCTGAGAAATGGCCATATCTTAAAAGATTTAGCTTTGAATGTAATGCCATTTGAAGCAGCTTATGGTCCATGCTTTAATTTGTCTTAAGTCATAACTGCAGTATAACAGTTCTTGCTTGTATATACTCATGTTCTCTGCTGTCCGTCTTGCTCTCTCTATCCACTCATAATGGACAATGGACTTAATAAGTAATGCAAGCAAGAAGTGTTCAGGCAGATAATAGCTGGCTTATTTTCTCTAGTTTCAGATTCTTTTATTCATGATTTTCTCTAAATAAAAGGGAGGCCTAACAAAAAATTTTTACTTCAAAGTTGCTATCAAAATTGCTACTGGTACACATTTCTAGTTCTGGTTCACAATGGTTCACACTTCCTTAGCTTAAAAGACAGAGTTCTATGAAGAAGAGTACTTTTGCAAGTTATTTCACTGTTGGATCATGGCACAGTTCTAGAAGGGAAGAATACATAAAGAAACATGCGCATGTATTTTTGCACTGTGTAGTGGGATGTGATTTGAATATAATCCAGCTGAGATGCTACCTAGTTTGTCAGGTTTTATGCTGTACATGGAACTGGCTTAGCAAAATTGATACGATCAGGGAAAAAAGACAAAAAACAGGTTACATATCTCCTTGAGGTAATTACAATTGCATACATACATAAAACATAATGAAAACAATATATTTCTGTAATAAAATACTAGACCTATCCCATTTCAAAGACTTATATGAACTGTAAATCTAAGGGAATTTTAGGAGTGCTGAAAAGTAAATTACAGTCTGCAACAACCATTAATTCTGAGTCTGGTTATCTTTAAACAACCATACCAGTACTTTACAAATAGCTAGAATATGAAATCAACATGCCTCAGAATGTATGGGATAGTGAATCATTTTTATTTGTGTCTCTAGCACCTCAAATTTTCACATCTGGATGATGCTTAAAAAGGCCTCCTAACTCTTTCCATGATGTTCTGATTCTATACACTAAATGTCATAACATTTTCTCATTTGGGTAACTGTGATCTCTTCTTTCCTGCTGCTGATTTCCCTACAGTCTTCTGCTCATCTCATTCCACTTTTTTTCTTTCCTTCTCTGTTCTGAGACCTCTGTATGTATATCTGCATAGCTTCATAGCTGCATTAAGGTGAGACAAAAATAATAATTCTTTTAAAGCCCAAGTTATTGTTTTCTCTCAATCAGAACTCTTCTGGTGCAATGCGTTTTTACTGGTTTTGTTTTATTCTGTAATTAGGAAAAGGAAAGTACACAAGATGGATGCAGTTAGTCACTGACTGTTTGTAGGAGATTGCTCTCATTGGGACTGGTATGCAATAGTAAACAGAACCAACTGCTATTTTGCTGCATAATTTATTACAGCATATATAATCTACACGTAAAGAAATATATATTCCATTTTGTGTTTGCATCAAGAAGAGATCTCATTACACATCTTTTTTTTTCCTTTTGTAATTTTCAGAAAAATGTGGTAAATGAATGAATGAATTTTCAAGATGCTGTATTTACAGTATACAGGTAAAATGAAGACCTGATGTACAAAACTTCTAATCTAGTCGAAACAGTGTGTGTTCAGTTGGCGAATCAAGTTTACACTGGTGTATCTCCTGATTTCCAAAGTCATTTTATCATCTGGTACATGAGATAAAATACAGATGTTTTATACTACAAACACAAGCTCAATTTCTTTCGCTCTTTTTTTTCTCCCTTCTTGGCTGACCCTGTCTTTTTGAAAGCCAGGATACCAGACAAGGTCTGTTTCATTATTTCAGACCTTTATGTGACTTCTTAAAGATTCTTAATATGAATTGGACTGTTTGCCCAGCAGAATATGCCCTCAAAATAAATATAATTTTAGAAAACTGTTTTTTATAGAATGTTTTGGGTTTTGGACTTTGTGCTCATAAATATTCATAAGATTGACCCATTATTTATCCTTGCTTAAAAAAAATGTATCAGTGAAAGCTTACAAGTTGTGGTGGAGGGAAAAGAGTATTTCACATTCACAAAGATTTTAATCCTTTCTTAGATGGACCAGTCTCTCAGTTGACAAACTCTGTGTTGGTTTCACTGTGGCAGGCTGTGACATGCTGCCCTTCAGTTGATGTTCGCCTAAGAGCCGTAGTAAAGCAGTAGTCTTTGTTTCCAGAACCTCATTTTGTCCCATATGGTAGGTCAACACAGTCGCTAAAACCACAGTGAAGCCCACTGAATCCATATGGCTGGATGAGCCAAAGGAAAATGGATTCATTCTTTGTAAATACAGTTCAAGGTTTAATACCTCAACTTTCTCTTGTAACATTTCCGAAGAAAAAGAGTAAATAGAAGACTAACATGGTAAAAACTGATGTAAACTACTGGATTTGGAAATTTTGGCTATCTTCCTAGTTGCGTTGTCTTCCTGTGTTGTCTGGAGCAGTGTATGTGCTGAGGATGAGCTTGGTGCAATTTCTTCCTTGCTCCCATGGCAGGGGCGAGGTTGTTTATTTCATACTTGTCCCCCCACACCCAGGTCAGTCCCCTACAGTGTGAGGACTAATAATCTTCTGGCCTACATTATTTAATTAGATCAGCTCATTGGGTCACTAAAGCTCAGAGGTAGCTCTGCCATGGTGCTGTGCTGGAGTAAATGTATTGAGGAGTAGGAGCATCCAGTGGAAAAAGCACATTTTGATAAACAAGCAGAGAGAGCCAAAATCCAACTTGCAGCGTCAGATTTGCCCACACTGGACTGGTTAACAAACATGGAATTACTGTAATATCCTCTGAAGAACCCACACTGCATGACAAGTTCCCCTTTGAAAGTGAGTTTGACAATGGATGGGATGGAAGAACCCAATATTTTACCAAGATGAAATCACCCTGGAGACAATCAAAGTATCTGTAAAAAAATCCTGAAGAACAAAAATGTAAATTGTGATAAAGTGTTTGGAGATCTATCCCGGGGAAGCAGTGGAAAACTTTGGAAGCTGCCATGAACTGGCAACCATGTGGGGAAAAAAATAATCCTTAGTTCCCATAATCTCCTTTCAGACACACAATGGAAAAGAAGAGGCCCTACAGAAATGTTTAAGAAGATCTGTAGATGGCCTGTTACTCCTATCAGTCTAGAGAAGAGCAGGTAGATTTTAATTTTGCTCATTTTTATGCTTTATAGACAACGGAATATTGTTGAACACTGCAGTGAAAGACAGTGGCTGCTTCATCTATATTTTATTGGTTTTCAGAAATCTTATGACAATTAAAAAAGTCATTGTAACAGATACTGAAACTGTTTTTATTTTTGTATTTGTTTTGTTTTTCTATGCTTTATTTTCTTTTTAAAATTATACAGGTGATTTGAACCCTCCTTTGGGTGTGAATTGTGTTGCAATTTCTATCTAGCAACAATGTTGGTGTGTGGAGTATTCATGGAGTGTGGAGCAAGAGTTTCAAATATAAATGACACAGTTCTAGATTCAACTGGTATCTTCTTGAATGCATCAGCAAAATAAATGATTGATATAAAAAAAAATTCAACTATTTATATTTTATTGCTAATCAGCAAATGAAAATATTTTTTTTTTTCAAGAGCCAGATAATCCAACAGTATCTGAGCAAGAAAATTCATAGACTGTTGGTAATGTAATCATCCAGAGTGTAACTTCAGTAAAGATAGGGACGATATCGTTAACATTTCCACTTGAAAAGTACTACTATTTGGAAAAATGATCCAGTGGGGCTCACAGCATCACCAAGGTCATTGTCACTATCTCAGCAGCTACACACCGCTGCTGCTGCCGCATACCAGCAAGTCTATTTGAGAAGGGGGAGAACCTCCAGTCATGGTCCCCTGCCACACTGCAGAGCGGGAATTGTTTGGCTTTAGAACAGTTGCCAATGCTTAAGCCAATACGGCTCTGGGAGAGATGTGTCTTGAAGAAAAGTCTCTAAGCAAGGAAGGAGATACAGAAGGCAATGTGGAGAAAAACAGTTTCCACAGCACAGTAAGGCTGATGCATAGAGACCTACATCAGGTGCCTGCTCAAAAGAAAAAGGCTAACATTTGACAGTAGAAGTAGGTAACTAATAGATAGACCAAACAACAGACGTTCTTGCCCAGCACAGAGTGGGAAAATTGGGAAAATACTCATCTGGATGAAATACAATGAAATGCATGGAGACCAACTTTCTGCTATTATCTCTCTTTTATAGGTCTCTCTGATGTTTTTCTAATGTGAAGAATCTTTCTTTTTGATACAGCATTTCTTCCTTAATAGGTAATGACTAGAAATGGTCAATATTTTTTCTGAAAATATTTTTGCTATATTTTAATTTTTAATGCAAGAGATCCAAGGAGAGTTATTCTTTGAAGTATTTGAGAAAATAAAGACATAGAAATCAGAAAAAAAGTTGTGCTTGATAGAAAAAGAACTTGAAGGGACCATAAATAATCCAGTCTCACACTCTCCTTAATAACCACTCCTGTCAGATGTCTTTTATGCATTATCAAAGACTTCTACTGATGCAAATTACAAATGGTTCTCAGAGAGTCTATTAGTCCATTATTCCATTTGAAAGTGTCTTTTTCCCATGTCAAATCTCGTATTTTTTTCTGCATTTTAAGTTCTGTTTGACTGCACGTAAAGAAACCTGATGTGCTCCATTCTTTGTGATTGTGTTTCTCTTGTGACTTTCTCATTCAGACCCAAGACCCTAATTTGTCCCAGTCTTTAACTGTTAATATTTTCTTCTCTGTCGATTTCTGAGCATCTTCACTGCTTCCTGTCTAACTGACCCACTTCTTTATACACTGCACCCCAACTGAGTCTGTTATTCCAGGTGATGCCTCTAACTCTAAGTGAAAAGACTGTATTAGTCACTCTTCTCTTTGTTTACAGTGACCAGCTATGCAGATATTGAAACTCTAGAGGAAATACTACTCTGTGTTGGAAGGCATGGTGTGCATACTGTTTAAAAGCACCAATCGCAAGCCTTGCTGTCTAGATTCATTGTACTCACAAGTCAGTGCAGCTTTACATTCTGTATTCACTCCTTTGGACAACAGTGCATGTGTAATGTGGAATGCATTTCCTCTTGATTGGGAGAGGAGGAGAAAGAAGAAAGTTGCTGTTAAGTAAACCACAAACATACATTTGGTTCTTTTTTGTTTCCTCCAACTTATATTCACCAATCTGTAGGGAATCAATAGCCAAAGTCCTGGTCTCAAATATAGCCTGAAGGGCTCCCAGGGACTCCCTGATCATCAACCGTTTTCTTTTTTATCTTTTTTAATGGGAGGGGAGAAAAAATAAAAATTTAAACCTTCATATATTCAGATAAAATAACACTCAGTATTTCAGATAAGGCAATTAAAATGTCATGCTATTTGCAAGGAGATGGATTTCTGTTTGTGATGAAAGCAATGATTTTAGTCAGTATATTTTTTTAAATGATAGTGTGTTGAACTGTAGTTTTACTCAGATTGCACGATGCTGATGTTCTCTTTTTGAAGCTTTTAGTATTTTCAAAGAAAAGATAAAGGGGTCTGTTGCAACTTACCACTCCAGAATTTCCCACTGGGTGGATAATTTCTTGGATTCAGACACTGTCCATGAGAAAGCTGGAAATCTTTTGGGCATGCAGTGCAATTCTCATAGCTGTATCCAACACATGTTGTGCAGCTCTTGTGACAAGGTTCACATTCTCTAGACATGTCATCAGTGAAGAAGCCATCTCCACACTCAGTCACGCATGTGCCACCTGCAGCAGAAACAGAGCCCAGCACTGGGTTGTCAACTGACCCCAGCCAATCAGGACAAGAAGATACCTCATCTAGTGCACATATCTGCCTTCAACAATAAACAGATTAAGACAAACAAGCAATATATATTGAAGTAGTGAACATTTTGGTAGATACAGAAACTAAATTTGGTGAATCCTCAATTCAGTTCAGCTGCTTCTACAAAATTGGAGGAACTTTTGAACCACCTGCACTGAAATCAGTATGCAGGTGGGTTTTCATCCATACCTTAAATCCTGTATATACACATCTAACACAAATCTTAGTGTGAATCTAAGTTCTGTGATTAAATACAATTTTTTTTTCTATTGACTCTATAAAATCTAAATGTAGAATTCCCTAAAATTGCTTGATGTATACATATTTTGAGGATTAGATGAATCTCCAGTTTCTAGTGAATTCAAAGCTTAACTCAGATGAGTCTGATTCAGCTCAGGTGTTTGAATGCTTTTGCAAATCCTTTGAAGTTGTTGCAAGGATAATTTTTCAGTTAAAAGAAAAATAGGCCACTATGCTACTTCATGTTGTGACCACAGTGTTCTGTAAATGTGGTGCATTTTTTAGCTCACTTTTGGGCATGCACAGAAGACAGTGCATGAAAACACCATAACCTCAATATTTCCTGACTTTCATATTTGGCACTATGTCTGAACTAGACCTGACTGATTCATATTTTCCTAATAAAGTCATCAGATTCAGAGTCTTGTGTGAATCTGATGTTAAACTTTGTAATTGAACAGAAGTCTTTTGGCAGTGTTTAAGAATCATTACTTTAAGTGGACCTTAAAGACCAAAGTAAGGAAATGTTTCTGTGTATGTCTTTCTGTGAGTGGAAAGCCTCTCCTTTCACACTGACTGAATTAAACAGATTTGAGTTGATATGTATTATATATACATATGCATCATATATATATATGTAATACATATATATATACACATATTAAAAAAAAGGGAAAAAATCCCCACCCCCCAGCATTGGCTATTTGTTGTCAAATATTTGGAGTGGTATCGTTTATGTATATATACATATACATCCCTGGCCTCCACTCTGTGCCATAGGAGAGATCTTCGAACTCACAAAGTTGAATACAGGCTCTTTCACTAAGGAAAACCTCTGATATGCTTTCATGTATATGCCACATATTATTTTGCTTACCTGAGAGGTAAAAGCCTTCCTTACAAAAGTCACATTTGTTCTTGTCACAGCTATCACAGTTGCTAGGACACTCTTTACATTGCAGGGAAGTTTCATCACTGTAGGTATTGTCTGGACAGTGTTTATAACAACTCTGTTTATACCTATAACGTAAAGTAAAATTTGAGGTTATTTAGTTTCTTCATTTTCTATGTACAGTAATGGAAGGCTCTATTATCATTCTCATACACAGAAAATATTCCTCTAATGAAGGATTCAGAATGTGTTTGTTGTTATCTCTTCAGCCTTAACAAGTAATTAGCATTTTTAAGTACAAATAATTCAATTTTTTAGAAATGTTTACACAAAAAAATGCATGCATACTTAGAAATTACACATTTCATGGCTATAAAGAATCATAGAATCTTAGAATCATGGAATGTCCTGGGTTGAAAAGGACCACAGTGATCATCATTGAGTTTCAACATCCCTGCTATATGCAGGATTGCCAACCAGCAGACCAGGCTGCCCAGAGCCACATCCAGCCTGGCCTTGAATGCCTCCAGGGATGGGGCATCCACAACCTCCTTGGGCAACCTGTTCCAGTGTGTCACCATCCTCTGAGTGAAAAACTTCCTCCTAATATCTAACCTAAACCTCCCCGCCTCAGTGTAAAACCATTCCTCCTTGTCCTATCACTGTTCAGCCTGGTAAACAGCCATTCTACCTCTTGTTTATGTTTTCCCTTCAAGTAGGGAAGGGAAATGATGTCTCCTGGGAACCTTCTCTTCTCCAAGCTAAACAAGCACAGTTCTCTCAACCTTTCCTCATAGGAGAGGTGCTCCAGCCCTCTGATCATCTTAGTAGCCCTCCTCTGGGCCTGCTCCAAGAGCTCCATGTCCTTCCCATACTGGGGACCCCAGGCTTGGATGCAGTACTCCAGATGGGGCCTCACAAGAGTGGATTAGAGGGGGATTATCACCTCTTTCTCTCAAACCCACTGCTTACAGTGAGATTAGATAGCTTTTTCATAGTAGCTTAGACAGCTTTTTCATTTTTTGTCGTAGTAATGGTTGCAGAGATCTCCTGTACATCTTTTTCAAAAACTGTTGCATACTTGTTTCCCTTTAGTTAAAGTTTCAGTTTCACTACTTTCTCTTTCCTTGCTTAACATTTTTACATTTTTAAGTTCCTGCTTTAGTAACACACATAACACAATAAGCGCACACTAGTTCTACACCCAGAAAAAGTAATTTACTTGTCTACACTTTCTGTTCATTGCTCTTCGTCTATACAAAGATCACATCAATACCTGAGCTGTAGAGCTGTAAATAGTCTTGACTGTGTATGATTGGTTAGTTTTTCAGCATTTCTCAAGCTTTTTTCACAGTTACTGTTCTTGGATAGGCAATACTTGGTAGGAGTGGGACAAGATACATGTCATTTTTGTACTGATTTATGTGATATACGTAGTTAAGCACATATTTTTGCATGGAAGGCTATACTCACATGTAGTAGTTCGGAACACATGTCTTGCAGATTCTTGGGTCATCTGAAATTAAAAATGTAAAATTGTGTAAATAAAATCCAGAGTCAATGCCAGAATGCCAAAACTTTGCATTATTTTTATATGAAGATTCCTTATACTGAAATAACAGTCATATCTTCTTATATCTAGAACATTTTTCTCTCAGGATCCCTGCTTACACTTTTTAGAGATATTGTCTTCCATAATTAATTCCTTGACTGTGTTTTTTTTCCAACGATTGGTAATGTTTTTGTCCTCAACACAAAGTACTTAGAAAGTGATGAATAATTGGGAAGTGATTTTCTGAAGTGGAGAACCGTTTCAGGAGTTCAAGCTGGGCAAAACGAATCTTAAAAGGAGAAACTGAAGTATTCGAATCTGTAGTTTCAATATATTTATTTGTTTATTGGCACTTCTAAAAGCAAACTTTTCTGGAAAAAAAAATGTAGGTAATCATTTAATCTTAAAAAATCTGAACTAGAGAAACACTTTTCTTTATTTTGTGGAAACAAGAAATTTGGGTGAACATTCTCATCAGAAAACTAATTTTTGCCTTCAGAAATTTTGATGAATGAACAAAAAATACTATAAAACTCTTTAAATCTTTTACGATGAATGACATAGCTTTGTGCTTGCATGAAGGGAAGACCGTACTCTATAACCTTTCATTATCTGGTGTTAGCTTCCAATTTCTTTTACCTTACTCAAGTATCCCTAAGGGAACAGAGTGGAAGGAAATGCAACAACCTAGGCAAATGTATTTATAAACTCTTCAACCATGAAATACCTATAAATCATTTTTGATATTATTAGTACTCATAGGGCAAAATATTCACTGAATCTCTTTGAGTTGTGTCTACAGTAAATCACACTTTACACATGCAGACTTATTAGGCAACATGCATTTGGTTTTGTAAGTAGTTCTAGCAATTTATTTATGAGGTGTAAAGTTTTTCACAGAAATGTTTCAGATTTATGACAATATTCTTGTTACTGTTTAGGGCACAATCAGAAACAGTAATCACCGAATCTAGTGTTTCTTGAATTAGATGTTGTGTTAAGGCAGGAAATGTCCTTTAAAGATTAAAATATTTTCTATGAAGTCCTCTTTTACCCTCTTACTTCCAGATAAAATACATACTGTTTGTCCAGAGATTCTTTTTGTGGAAAAATATTCTTTTTTTTACAGTGCTTACAGAGATATTTGTTTTCCTTTCTCCCCCACCTCCTTGTAGTATGTTCTACTCTTGGGAGCCATGCTTATGATTACTCAGATAACTGAGTGATCATAAGCAAGAGATCAGTGTAGAGCAAAGTGCATCAGTGTCCTAACTACCTTTTGAAAATTATTCTTGCACATACAGTTCTTATGGTATATTCATGGAAAGAACAGAGTACGTATTAAAGAGACTTTGTTAAAATTCTTGGAATCATTTAGTTTTAGTAACTAACTCCATTAACTTTCTAGCTTTCATGAAGAAATGACTCTCTCCCCTTTTGCCTATGGCAGATTCTGATGACCTTATTCTTTCCTCCTTTACTGTCAGTTTTTGCCCATACTGTTGAGTACATATTGTGACAGATTTCGTCTGTGACTGCAAATTAAGGCACAATGTTCAGGTGTCCTGTGGAAAGAGTTTGGAAAATGTATTATTAAGAGATCTTTAAGCAAAGCCCCTTGTGTTTGGAATCATTGAATCATAGACTGGCTTGATTTGGAAGTGATCTTAAAGATCATCCAGTCCCAACTGCCTTTTGTGGGCAGTGCTGCCACCCATAAGATCAGATTGCCAACCATCCAGTCTGGTATTGAATACCTCCAGGGATGGGTCATCCACAGTTTCTCTGGGCATCCTTTGCCAGTGCCTCACCACTTTGACTGAAAAATTTCCTCCTAACATCTAACCTAAATCTTCCCTTTTTTAGTTTAGGGCCCTTCCCCTGTCACTATCAGAATGTGTAAAAAGTCCCCCTCCCATTTACAAGCTCCCTTCAGGTATTGGAAGGCTGCAGTCACGTCTCCTTGGAGCCTTCTCCATGCCGAATAAGCTCATCTCCCTCAACTTTTCTTCATAGGATATGTGCTCCAGCCTTCTGAACATCTTCCTGGACTCCTCTGGACCTGCTCCAAAAGCTCCACATCCTTCTTGAGCTGAGGGCTCCCAGTCTGGATGCAGTACTCCAGGTGGGGTCTCATGAGGGCAGAGCAGATGGGGACAGTCTCCTCCCTCCCTTCTTGCTGGCCACTCCTCATTTGATGCAGCCCAGGAAATAATTTACTTTTTTTAGTCTCAAGTGTATACTGCAAGCTCATATCTAGCTTCTCATCCACCAGAATCCTCAAGTCCTTCTTGGCAGAGCTTCTCTCAAGTGAGTTCTTCTCCATTCTGTACATACATAGGTTATCTCAACCAAGGTGCTGTGCCTTTCCTAAAAACTAATTTTAAACTGGTTTAGAATCTAAGAGAAAATATCTATGAATGAATAAAAATAGCTTGTTAAGACTGTAGACTGGGTTCCATGTTTATGAGAGGGCAAAATAACCAAAAAAGTATCACAGATATCTTGGTGTCTAATCACTCACCACCTTCTTGTACTCTGCTGCCCACATACAAATTTAGAAAAAAGTTTTGATGGCAAATATCATATTCGATAGCCAAAGATGTCATGAGAACAGCTTGATGACTGCACTTCACCTGAGAATGAGTATTTCTTCAAACCCTAGGCTTTGGAGAATATCCGAATTCCTTAATGATTTTGCAATGTGAAAACTTCATAAAATTATGTGTAGTAAAACTAAAATGATGAAAATTTTATCTCATTTAAGTTTACTGTAGAAATAGAATAGATTTTCTGTTGAATTTTGTGATCACAAAATAAAGGGGACTCTGAATTTCCTAGTTTGTTTCTGGTTCAATTACCTTGTAACCCACAAACATCATGTATGGTAGGCTCTTCAGAGGGAGAAGTGGCACTCACCGAGTGCTATTGCCAGTGTAAAATGTGGCAGGTATCAGGAATTTGTTTGCTTACTGCTGCTGACAGCTCTGTATAAAGTTTTACATGCATCTCTTTTCTGATTCCAACACGTAGTCAGGAGCTAAATCTGACTGAAAAACTTTTAGTTTCTGATTTGTTATTCAATAACATTTTAAAACAGAGGTTGATTGCAGGGGGCATACATCTGGCTTTCTGATTATAAACTGTGATCCTTCTGAAAATACATAGGCTTTAAGAAATATTTTTTCTCTGTCATTCATACTGCAATTGAGGTTACAGTGTCAGGGGACTCCTATTCTTGCTGTGTCTCTCTTAATATCTCTCTTACCTGTGTAAAGACCATCCTAGAATTTAATTAGGTCTATATGATGTCATTGGGATTGGCCTAAGGCCATCTGCGAATTTGTCTACTCTATTATTTATCATCCCTTGTTGTTTTTTCTCTTATAGACATATCCTTTAAATGGAAGCTTTTATGTTTGATCTTAGTTTGTTAACTGTTAGGGAATAATGAACACAGCTTAGAAGGGAATGTAAGGAAGTAAACTGCCTGATAGCAAGATAGCAATCTTGGAAACAAATTTTAAGAGCAAATATAGGGAACTTTCAGGTTATTTCCATGTGGTTCTTCAACAGTGGCTCCTTTAAAATCTGCCGGTTTAAAATCTGCTAGTCAGTTCTCGGACTAGCAGTGATAAGTGCTTGCTGGGGCTGAAGTCAGTGTGTTCATCCTATGTTCACTCAGAACTCACTTGTTCATGAAATGAATAAGTGTCTGTGACAAGAAGTGGGCTGTTTAGTATGTTAGGCTCCAAAAGACTTCTTGCCACAAGAACTGCTAATATTTTATCTATGTTTAATAGTTCTCATTTGCATTGATTTTCACTGCATTAGTCTGAGCAACTCTTAGAAGAAAGAAGTGATCTCAATAGCACTAGAAACAGAATTCAATCTCTTTTAAAATGAATGGCCTTCGATTCAACAAAACTGCTTGGTGACTTTCTGCTTTTATTACAGTTTTCTTAGATAAGGAAAGACCATCTGGAGTTCATACAGAAAGTAATTTGATTCCTTTTCTTTTCTGTAAGAAAGTGATAGCCCTGTTCCCTTCTCTGCATCCCACCCTTCTCCAGTGCAATACATATGAATGTGCAAAGTTTAAATACTGGTTAAAAACAAACTGGATTCTTGCTTTCTGTTGAAAGGAGTTAGTACTGTGTGCTTTTTACCTTCTCTATGAGGAACTATGGGCATTTTAACATTACAAGCCAGGCATTGTGCTAGAAGGATGTTTCACTTTGAATATATGGAGGAACACTACAGGTGATTGCTGCTGTATTACCTCAGAGGCTTAGTGAAATATTTACTACATAATCCATCCTAAAAATGAGCTCCAGAGCATTTTGAAAATCCCTGACTCTGTTTCACTGTATCTGAGTATTCACAACATTTAGACAGATGCAAATTTTGGAAACTTTACATAGCTAGCCTATTGTACTTTAGAGTAGCCCTCACCCAAAGTATCTCATATAATTAGACCCAGATCTTTCAAGATTTGTATGTTTGCTTAACTTTATCAAATATATGCAATAAAGCTGAGAGTTGAAGCTAAGTGCATTGGTACATTTAACAGAATCTGTATTTAGACTGTAACTTTTATTTTTCTCCCTTAATCATTTTTAATTTTTTTTTTTAATATTAAATTTCTTGAAGTATTTATTGGATCAACCATGAGCCTAACATACAGACAATACACTCAACTACTTTTGCTCTCAGGAAAATTCGAGGATATTACGTGTATGGAACTTAATGTCTGGTTTAATTTTCTTTTCCAGATTAATTAAATATAATGACTGCAAATGATTTTACATTACAATGCAGTTTTCCTTTAAGGGCCAGTCTGCAGTAATTGTTTGATTTCAGCAGTTACTGTTAGATTTTATTTGCCTTTTACATTCCTCTGAACAATAATTTACACTAATGTAAAAAAAACCTAAGCCTATAAGTAGTAATACATCACCAAGTGTTATTATATATTTTAACTACCTTTAGACCATTCTTGTTTTAGTTTTATGGTTACTCAATTAAAATAACTGAAATGTACAGTCCAGCCACAGCGGGATTTCAACTAGACATGGGCCCAGATGAAATTTTTTATTTCATCAAACCTTGAAAATGAAGGAGATTTCATCTGTTCTGGAGCCCAGAACTGTGGTTTGAATCTTTCAATTTATGTGAAAAACTATTTGTTGACCTATTCCTTTCCTTCTGTTTTTGTTTTTTTCTTTTTATCTATAGGGTTTTTGTCAGGAATTCTGCTTTGTCTTCTCAATTCTAACCTGTTTTTGACAAGTTATATCACCAAGAGGGAGGAAGAAGATAATGGATATTTTAAACCAAGGAAAAACTGAATTCTTATGTCAGTTAGATTTAAAGGGGTGAAAAGTAGTTTGTTAGGCCAGAAAACATAACCGTGATTTAATAAATTAAAAATACATTCATTCTTAAAGCAAAAAGGAAAAACTAAAAAAAACCAAACAAACACAAAAACCCACTAGACTTTCCTCTATTTTTGGTAAATTTTTGTTTTAATTTAAAGCTACTTTTAATTGGTATCCAAACGAAGAAAAACAAAAGCAGATCGTCCTGAGTAACTAGCTGTAAAGCTGATTAAATGAAATAGTCACACAGCTCTAATCTCAATTATCTTACTTTAAAAGAGAAATATTTGCTTTTACTGTATTTCAGTGACAAATCAAAGGAAAAGAGGCATACCTTCCTGTCCAAAAGAAAATTTTAATATGTTGTAGTTAAATGTAGGAATGACCTCCAGATAAAATGAAGTGAAACCAAATATCAGCATTATAACACGGATTCCACAAAACAGCTCCATGGTTCATATGACTGAGTTAAAATGTTGATGAATATGTCAACATTTGTACATATGTTTGTTGATACACGCATAATGTTTTGGAAGAAGTCTCCAAGAATAGCTTAAGCAACTGAAAATATTTTTAAAAAAATTGTATGTGTGGTTGCAGTGCCCTACTTCTCCACTAAATGTTGTGGATCAATACTGTTGTGAGACTTACACCTCAAGTGAATGTCCAAATTGTGATACCAGAGATGTTATTTTTTACATAGCTTCAGAGAAGAACTAGTGTTTTATTCTCACTCTTAATAAGATAAAACATAAGTGGATTTCAACAGAAATGAAATTTGAACATCAACAATAGTACTATCTAACAGTTAAGTGAGGATGTTCAGTGTAGCTGTTTAGAGATTAGTCTGTTGTTCCGCTGATACGTCATCTTTTGTTGTTATTCTATTGGCTGTTTTCTCCACCTGCGATGTGATGATTGCAAGCGGTATGAAAGCTTTGCGTTAAAAGCCACGAACCAAAAAAGTGAACATCCTGTGCATTGAGCAGCATTGTCAGAACCGACTGAGATGGTCACTAATCTTTAAATAGTTTCTTACTGGGGAGGTAATTCCTCTGGGTGAGTAGCATTACCCAGAGTGCTCTCCTACCAGTAGAAAAGCCAGACATCCTAAGTTTGCAAAATGGACATCAATACAAATTAGTTTTGGTATTGATTTGAACATCTGAATGCCGCAGACCCCCTGTTAACAAGAAAAATAGTACTCAGGCTATAATCATGTGGGTAACATCTCAATGTGAGGATAATCAAAGATTTGCTTTGCTCCAGTGAATAAATTGTTCTCTAAATAGAATTCCTAACTTGAAAGATCAGAACACAGAGCTTTAGCCCTGTGCAAACCCAAGTAATTGAAACAAGAACATATTAAAGTGAATTTGCTTAAATTATTTGATTTTATTTATTTTAATTTCAATTTAACTCAAGGAATTGGATGGGGGAGGGGAGAGAAATTTGCCAACAAACAAGACAAAGATTCACAGAATTATGGATTCACAGAACTGTAGGGGTTGGAAAGGACCTCTAGAGATCATTAAGTCCAACTCTCAAAGCAAGCTCCCTTCAGCAGGCTGTGCGGGTAGGCATCCAGAGAAGGACCCTGCATAATGTCTCTGGGCAGCCCATTCCAGTGCTCCATCACTCTTACTGTGAAGAAGTTCTTTCACATTTGGTATGGAACCTCCTATACTTCGGTTTATGGCCATTTCTCCTTGTCCTATACCCACTGGAAAGAGGTTGTCCTCTTTTTGTTTCCTACATATAAGCTATTTATTAACATTAGTTAGATCACCTCTCAGTCTTCTTTTCTCATGGTTGAACAGACCCATTTCACTCAGCCTTTCCTCACAGGGAAGATGCTCCAGGACCTTTATCATCTTTGTGGCTCTGCTGGACTCTTCCCAGGAGATCCCTGTCTTTTTTGTACCACAGACCCCAGACCTGAATACAGTACTCCAAGTGAAGCCTGATCAGCGCTGACTAGAAGGGGAGGATCACCTCCTGTGACCTGCTGGCCACGCTCCTTTTAATGCACTGCAGGATCCCATTGGCCTTCTTGGCAACCAGGGCACACGGATGGTTCATGGCCAACCTTTCTTCCACCAGGACCTCCAGCTCCCTCTCTGCAGAGCTCCTTTCCAGCAGGTCGTCCCCCGGCCTGTATTGATACAGGCAATTATTCCTTCCCAGGTGCAAGACTCTACACTTGCTTTTGTGGAACTTCATCCGGTTTCTTACAGCCCAGAATTTGTACTACTGCCCTGACTGTACTACTCATAGGGGCATCTGTGCAATTTCAGCAGATTGTATGCCCATACTTGTAAAAGTCAAAGCTCAATCTTACATATGGATTTTTTCCACTGATCCCCAAGTCTGGATTTTGCAAAAGACATTTCCTTTCTCAGATAAATAAGATTTTCAAAGACGTGTATATACATCTTATACCTTCAGGGTGCAAATGAACCTTCTGCCTGTAGATGGGAAAGACAAATTTCTAATGTGATTTTCTGCCTTTTCTGAAACGTCAATACCGATAATCAAAGAAGTGTTCAAAATATTGTTGTGCATTCTTTTTGTACAGATTGCATATTCTCACACCAGAAGTCTGTGGAAATGAGACCTATTATCTGCAAATCTAAAACCCATCCTGCAAGATTGACCTCTTGAGGAAGATTTACTCTTGGACAAAAAAGAAATCTTTATCATAATTTTCTCTGGTATTCTGAAAGCTGGTCTCCAGTCATCATTAGGGAAGATTTGAAGAAATGAAGTTTTCCTGCGTGCCACTTACGTTTCTATGGGAACCAAACTATTATTAATCATGGACACAGCTGCCAGAACCCCAGTCTGTACATGTGAACTTGAATCTATTCACAGTGCTACACTTGAGCTATCTCATATATTCTTTAAATTTTCTCCAGTTATGGTTTTTCTCTCAAACGCTACCTTAAAGTCCATATTTTTTCTCCCACCTTGACATGTATTTTTATGGATCTTGTGGAATAAATTACTCAGTTTCACTTCCTTCCTTTATGGCTGCATGTTTGTTACCTTGTACCCCAGACTAAACAAAGTAGTTTGGTTCTGGAAGACCTTTGAGAGTTGCTGAGGCTTTATCTTGCTAAAGAGAAGAGTCACACTGGAGCCTAAATGCCTACTTTGAGGACTTTTAATCTCAGGGTTCTTGTGGTTTCACAAGCTTCAGTGTTAATATTTTTTTGTAAGATATCTTGAAAAGAGAAAAGCATGATGACTATTCTGAAAATCTTTATCTGCACCACTCTATGCCCACACTAAGGAGCATTTTATTCTCAGTGTTAGCCTTTGAAAATAATCCTGCTGTAAATGTTGCAAGAGCCATGTTGTGCTGTTCTCTGCAAAAACCCGGACAGATCAGAAGGAATGGAATACGTGGTATTTTATTACACAGAGATGAGGTAATCTCTGGGAAACCTCGAGAAGCATTCATATTGTAACATGTCATACTTTCAAATGTCTGGTGAGTTGAGTGGAATTGAATCAGACAGAAGCTGAACAGGAATTGGATCGGGAATATGTCACCCTATGGGAGGGCACTTCAGAAATGCAAACAAATTGAGACAAAGCTTGAATTTCAAAGTCCCCGTTGAGAGGAAGAATTATCATAGAATCACAGAATCAAAGAACCATAAAATGCTTTGGGTTGGAAGAGACCCCAAGGATCACCAAGTTCTAATTCCCCTGCCTCAGACAGAACCACCAACCTCCAGTTCTGTACAAGACCAGGCTGCCCAGGGCCCCATCCAACATGGTCTTGAGCACCTCAGGGACAGAGCATCCACAACCTGCCACGAATTTATGAGTGATGTTGTTGAGCTTCGTGTGTTGAAAATATTTATCTCCACGATGAACTAGATGCTCATACTTAGCATTGTTACTTGTGTGTCTGTTTCTGCTTTTGAAGTGTACATACGCAAGTCAGTAGATATTTCATATCAAGGAAGTCTGTCACTTGTCTTCATAGGTATTTGTACTGCGTGTCTGCATGCTGTGCAGATGCAAAAAGGTAAGTAGGATTCAAATGATTAGAAAGAGATCTGAAAGAAGTTGAGAAAACACTTTGTTCCATACACTGTATTTTAGGCACAGCTAATAACAACCAGGGTTTTTATGCTCTTCTACTGTGTTGTCTTTGCAATTCTCTTAAAATATTTATATTAAACGGCTTAGTAATCTGCAGTTTTAAGTTAGTGATATTCTCTTGTCCTGAATGGGCCTATTGGTGACTGTTTTTTAAAAAGGTAGAGCTGACTCTGAAAAAATTCCAAACACTCATTAAGTTTTAAGAGTCTGAAGAAGGTATTGGCAACATTCTGAAGTGATCTAAAGCTTGGAGTGGGAATAACTGTGCTGAAGGGTGGAGTGCAGCTGCTGCAGCAGCACGTTGTGAGCCCTACTTAATCGTATTGTCTCAGATGAACTTTCTCTTTCAAATGATGACTCTGTTGAGGAAACTGGATGCAATTTTTGAGAACTCAAGGTGGTTTCTGGTGCCCATCAGAAGACAAGTCGTTCATATTTAATCATGGCCTGATGATCCTGTCAGATGAAGACGCAGTTCCTTTGGATCTATCTGAATGAGGGGGAGCAATAACTCACTACAGACAGTATTATAGGCTCAGAGTCCCCCCTGATTGGGATATAAAACTGATACCCAAGCTGTAAGCATCATAATATTAAAATGTATTCAGCACACTTTCTGAGGCTCATTTTTCATGTACTCACTTGCGAAGCAGTAGGAATGTATTTGAATGTAGATGGCACAAATTTAGGTTAAAACACAATGAAGTCACCTTAAAACTTCATTTGTTGTTTTTGACTTAGTGTCTTACTTCCAATTACAATGCATGTACAAAAGCCTGCTTTCAAATCTCATGGGATGTGGTCTGCATGTTAGTTCAGTTAGCATAGCAGAAAGTATGGTAAGATGCTTTCAGGAAAATGTGGACAGAAGAAGGGAACCCTACTGTGCACAGCCACTGCTTTGGCAGTTGCTTTGTGCATACAAAGCCATAGGTCCTTACAAAGTTAGTGCAGTTTAAGGCAATTTTCTAGTAACGTACTTTTCCAGGACTTGACAGTGTCTGTAGGAAGAATGGTGTCTGCCACAGAATCAGACAGTTTCTTCCCACCCAACTCGTCAGCCTGTCCAGGTCTCACTGAATGGCAGTAGAGCCTTCTGGTGTGTCAGCCACACTTCCTGGAGTTTATCACCAGCAAACTTATTGAGGTTGCATTCTATTCCTTCATCCAAGTCAATCCAGATAATTGGTGAAAATAGATATTGAACAAGACCAGACCCAACTGTATCAGGAATGGTGTCATGAGCAGGACTAGGGAAATCATTCTGCCCCTGTACTAGGCATTGATGAGGCCCCACCTTGAGTACTCTGTTCATTTCTAGGCACCTCAGTACAGACAGGACATTGAGGTACTGGAGCCAGTCCAAAGAAGGGCAACCAGTCTTGTGAAGGGTGTGGAGAATATGCCATACGAGGAGCGATTGAAGAAACTGGGGGGCTGTTTAGTCTGGGGAAAAGGAGGCTGAGGGGAGACCTTAGTGCTCTCTTCCAACACTTGAAAGGTGATTGCAGAAAGAACAGGGCTGGTCTCAGAGGTGACAGGTGACTGGATAAGGTAAATGGCCTCGTGTTGCTCCAGAGGAGGTTCAGGTTGGATACCAGGAAAACTTCTTTACAGAAAGGGTTGATAAGCACTGGAATAGACTCTCCACAGAGGTGGTTGAGTCACCATCTCTGAATGTGTTTAAAAACTTTTTGGATGTGGTGTTCAGGTGGGTTGTTAGAGCTAGGGTAATATGGTTAGGCTATGGTTGGACTCGATGATCTTTAATGTCTTTTCCAACTGAGCACTTTTATGATTCTGTGTCTCCTGGGGATCACCACTAGTTACAGGCTTCTAAAAAGTCTCTGTTGATAATCACAAAGCACTGAGCTCTGACAAACAGCCGGCCCAGTTCTCAGTTCACCTCACTGTTCATCCACCCATCCTACACTTCCTAAGCTTACCTACAAAGATGTTATGAGAGACATTGTAAAAAGCCTTGGTGAAGTCAAGGTTGGCAGAACTTACTGCTCCTCCTTGTCTATCCATCTGGTCAAGACCTCATGTAGGCAATTAGATTGGTCAAGCATGATTTCCCCTTGGTGAATCCATGTTGACCAATCTTGATATCCCTCTTTTCATCTGTTGCTTTGAGATGACATCCAGAGTAAGCTCTTTCATCACCTTTCCGGGGACAGAGGTGAGGCTGAACAGCCTGTAGGTTCTCAGATCCTCCTTCTTGCCCTATTTGAAGATTAGGGTGACACTGGCTTTCCTCCAGTCCTCAGGAATTTCTCCCATTTTCCAAGATCCTTTAAAGATTCTTTATCTCCTAAAGATTTGAGTAGCCCCCAAATTAATGAAGTGAATTAGAGAGAGAAGTATCCTCCAAAGAAAACATGAGAAACATAATCTATGTAAAGCAACAAAGACTATACCTGTCCTAGAGTTTGTCACTCTAAATGTCCCTTAGGCCTAAAGTCTTAGTCTAGATACAGAAAAGATGTATAGCTCTGAAAACAAACAAAAAAACAAAACAAAAACAAACAAACAAAAAGAAACCCAAAAACCACCAACAAACTTGGAGGAAAATAAATAGTTTTTACATTGTTTTCTGAGGATCTGAGACAATATTATAGATACTGTTTATCTTCTCCAGCATCTTTAATGCTGGTGAGCTTGACTAGCAGTGTAACTTAAATGGTAAGTTTTGCATACTTCTGTGAAATATATGGCACAGGATATAAAGTATTAAAGTGATCTAGAAGTATAGTACCTATGTCTTTATCTATCCATAGGGTTGCTATTGATCAAGGCTTCTCATACTACACATCTCCATTGTTTACTCTGTCTGCAAAAGTTATCAGCATGATAAAACAGAGTAGATCTTACTCAGCTGTTAGTACAAAGCTGGACAATTGCCCAAAAATGATAGGCACTGTTGAAAATGAAGGCAGTGATTCAATCTCTTTTTCTGGTGCTACATGAAAAAAAAAAAGAAAAAAAAAAGGCCAAAAATTAATTGTCATTTGGCCTACTGAAGGCAGCTTAGTTCTGAGACAGCATAGCTATCTCTTCTGGTCTGATATCCCTTTTTTAGTTCATACAGTTTCTGTAAGTGATCCTATGCTTACAAC
>NW_024884833.1:9357601-9537733 GCF_019232065.1 Centrocercus urophasianus | reverse complement strand
CCTTCCTTCCCCATTCCTTCCCACCTTCCTCCCTTCCTGCCTTCCCTCCTTCCTTCCCTCCTTCCCTCCTTCCCTCCTTTCTTCCCTCCTTCCCTCCTTTCCTCCTTCCCTCTTCCCTCCTTTCCTCCTTCCCTCCTTCCCTCCTTCCCTCCTTCCTTCCTTCCCCCCTTCCTTCCTCCCCTCCTTCTTTCCCCCCTTCCTTCCCCCCTTCCTTCCCACCTTCCTCCCTTCGTCCCTTCCTCCCTATCTCTTCCTTTCTCTTCCTTTCTCTTTCCTTCACTTCATTTCTTTTACTTTTTAGTATTATTTTTTTTGCAGTGGAATTTCTTTACAGTTTTCAAATTTAAACATTTTTTTTCCTAAGAGACAGGCAGCTCAGATGTTTCTTTTTACAGGTGTCTCTAAATGTATCAAGTTTCTTATGAGACATGAGAAAGCTATTACTGTCCTTATCTTATCTGTGAATTGTTACTGATATGCCAGAAATCACATTAATATTAAGAGCAGAAACACAAACAACATCTCTACCTGATTTGTTTTAAGCCTGAAGTTTATAGGTCATGCTTTATTTCAGGAACACATGGTAATTTGCAAAATCTGTTTGGCATCCTGGTTTTATATCACTGCTGTGTTTCTGTTCCAAATACAGCTAACATTAAACAAACCTATATAAACTCTCAGTAATATATACATCATAACTGCCAAGAAGTTTTCTTACTAGCATGCCCTTACCAGACTCTGGCGTTCTAACCCTTCTGACTTCACTTAGTAGTGGAAGTTAACTTACTAAGTCTTTGTTTTACTTACATCCATTCTGTTGATCTTTTAAGTTTTTGAAAAGAACTTTTTCAAATCAGAGGTTTGAATGTAAAACCTAGAGTAAATATGTAACAAATATTATGACTGGAGATGATTTGGGATAGGCATGTTCAATCTGTGGCCTGTGGGTTAAACACATCCTGGGACAGCTACTAATTAGCTCCACCCCCTGCCCTGCACCATCATGACGGCAGGTTTTCCCCACTGAGTGGCCCAGCTTGGCCCAGGCACATACCCATTACTCAGCAACTACTGTGTGAGCAACAACTGAAGCACTGGTGCAAGACAATCCTTCTCCATTTAATGTGGGCCAGGAAAGCCAAAATAGTGGATATTCTTGGTTTAGGAGATGATCTCATGAGGACAGAGATAAATTAGAACATGGAGAAGGTGAAATTACTGAATGTTTTCTTTGTTTCTGCTAAGAGTGGAAGTCAGGAATCCCAGACTCAGGTGATAAGAAAGAGAGCCTGGGAAAAAGAAGACATTCTCTTGATAAAGGAAGATCTGGTCAGATATCATCTAGGCAAACTCAATGCACACAAATCCATGGGCCACAATGGGATGCACATGTGAGTTCTGAGGGAGCTGGCAAAAGTGGCTGTCAGGTTGATCTCTATCATCTTTGAAAAGTCACGTAGAACAGGAGAGCAACAAAGAAAGTACAGGTACAGTCAGAGGAAGATGTTAGGCTGACAGAACTTTTGTAAAATGCCTGGTCACAAGGGTTGTCAAGCATTTTATCGTATGAGTTACCAGACCAGAAGTCCAGTAGAAAAAGATAAGCTGTGAACTTTAACAGCTGAACTAATACAAAGTCTTATTTATGCTGGTGATAGAATTTAGAATTGATATTAAAAAAAAATAAATATACTGGAAAAATAAACAGTTTAGTTGGTAAGAGAATGCAATGGTGCCTAGTTCTTTGTGGACTAAAGGCAACCAGGCTGGCAGCCAGTCACTATTGGGATCCATTTTGAGGCCAGTTCTCTTTAGTGCTCTTTTAAAATGACCTAGATACAGTACTTGAAGGTATTCTGGATAAGTCTGAAGAAAACATTACATTTGGAAGAGCTCCCTCAAGAGCAGAGAGGCCTTGCAGAGAGATCTTCGCAAATTAGAGGTCTGTGCAATCACCAATCAGATGAAGTTTAATAAGAGCAAGTACCATATTCTGCACCTGAAACATGTCAACTCCAGATATGTGTACAGAGTGGGAGAAAAGAGGCTGGAGAGCAGCCCTGTGGAATGGGGATCTGGGAGCTGCGGTGACAGCAAGAGGAACATGAGCCGGCAGTGTGCCCTGGCAGCCCAAAGGGCAACCGCACCTGGGGTGCAGCAGGCCCTGCACTGCCAGCGGGCGAGGGGAGGGGCTGTCTGCTCTGCTCTGTGCTGTGCAGCCTCACCTACAGCACTGGGTGCAGCACCGGGCTTCACGATGTAAGAGGAACATAAAACCATTACAGAGCATCCATAGGAAGGTTTCAAAAGAGGGCAAGGTGTACGAAGAGTAGCTGAGGTCCTTTGGTTTCTTGATCCCAGAGTAGAGGAGGTTGAGGCCTGATGGCGGCTGCAGCTCCTCACAGGGAGCGGAGGGGCAGCGCTGAGCTCTGCTCTGTGTGACAGCGGCATGGAACAGCGGAGAGTCGAGTTGAATATCAGGAAAAGTTCTTCACCAGCGAGTGGAGGACATGAAACAAGCTCGCCAGGGCAGTGGTAATGGTCCCAAGCTGCCAGAGTTCAAGAAGCATTTGGACAAATTTTGGGTTGTCCTGTGTGGAGCCAGGGGTTGGACTCAATGATCTCTGAGGGTCCTTTCGTTCTTGAGATATTCTATGATTCTATAGCTACCTTAAGAATAAGGAGAATTGTATGTAATGAGACTACATACCCAATTGACAGTTCTGACATCCTTCTGAACAAGGCACACAGTCGTCAGTATCAGGATCTTCCAATTCACCTGAATTTTGAAAGAAACAAATTTTTTGTTAATACTGGTAATGAAAGGCCACTGTGTGTAAGCACTCAGCAAGGCTCTTGGAAACAGATTTTATACAAATCCAAAAATCAGAAAGATGTGCAGGAATTTATTTTCTCACTTTTTCTTTTGTAAGAAAAAAAAAAAAAAAAGTTTTCCTACTCAATTTGAGGAAAAGATTTCAATTTTTCGTTTGCACAGATTTAGAAGAGATTCAGAACAGGAGTTAAGGAGCTCAGGATCAGATGTGATTGTGTATTTCAAAGCAGGAATAAAAAACTGTATTTCTGTAACAGTTTGAAATAAGTATTTTTCCCTTCTACTGAAGGATGCTTACCTTCTCTACAGCTATGCTTCTGACATATATTTTCGTTAAGATAGTATCCTCTGGTACATCTTTTGCAGTGTCTAGTATTCAGGCACACTTCACAGTGACTAGAGCAGGGCACACAGGTGTGCTCTGAATGGTAGTGACCTGGGGGACAACTTTCTCTGCACTCCCCATGGTACAGAAAACGCTCCATCCCTCGTCTATCTGTGCCACAAAGAAACAGAGAAGATGTCAGCAACACAGGACATTTGACAGTAGAAGCAGTATTAAGCCACCAGTGCTTTGGGTGATGGTGAATTAGTATTGAAGACTCCATATGTGTTCAATTTTACACAAGATGAACTAAAATTTACAAAACTTTCAGGATCTCAGATATTCCACACTCTTGGAGATCTGTGACATAAAAATGTTATTCTAGTGAATCATCGCTGTTTACATCCTCCAATCTAATCAAATAAGGATCAAGAGATTTCCAATACTTGGTTCCCAAATTTCCTCTGCAGCAAACATAGTAGAAGGATTTGTACTATATTGCACAAGTAGATGTAAAATCACCATTATGAAAGCAAATCTGCCCACTTCACCTTTCAAAAGGATCAGTCTGTTTCCATAGTAGATTAAAATGTAATCCTCATCCTAGTCACAGCTAAGCTCTGGAAATGTTTTGGTTTTAGTCGGAGTAGCAAGTGTGCATCTGTTTGCTATCAGAGAAACAGAAATTTCTACTGCATGGGAACTCAGTAAAGTCTGTGGAAGCACCTGTAGCTCAATGTGCCATGTACTGCAACACGCAAAGATCTACTCTAGAGTAAAAATTGCATATATAATTGTGCTAAGTATATTTTATTACTTATGTATAAAGTCGCCTAGGTATTCACTTGTCATTATTTATTTTTGAGGCTTCAGAGAAAGGAATTGCAATAGGGAATAGTTATTGTACCACACAAGAACGACACAGACTGTGTCCCTTTTACATTTCAGGTACAAATATCCACAGTGATCTTTCTAGCTTCTTCAGAGTGTGAATTTCTTTGAGATCTTCACTTCTTGACACAGAAATACAGAAATTATATTACTGTTCACCACAGGCTTAGACTTGGAGAAGAATAATAGAAATTGCCCTGTCATGTAGAAGAATTGTTTGAAAACACTGTCTATTCACTTATAGGTGCAGTTCCCAAAGCAAGAGCATCAATCTCATCAGTATGTCTAATTAGTACCAATTATGCTAGTGTTTTCTCATATCCTGGGCACTTATTACCAAACAAATCCTGGGGCATTAGACTCACAGTGTACTTCAAGAAGCAGCAAAAAAGGAAAAAAGGAGGTGAATTCCAAGTTATCCTGAAATTACAAATTTCTTTTTCCTAAATGAATTGGAGGTTAAATTCCCAATACTCATCTCCAGGAATTTCTTGCTATTTGCATATAGCCTCAAGTTCTTTACCCATCAGGCATTAGAGAGGTGACAGGGAATAATCATTTTTATACTGTAGACAATACTGGATCTTCACAAGGAGAAGAGTAGCTTTTTAGAACAACTACATAGTTAATTACATTACTTTCTGTCTCAACTTAAGCGCTGTAAAACTGTCAAAAAGACAAATTACTGTGTGCGTCAGTGGTAATCTTTTTTTTCTAGGCCCTATTTCTGTAGCTGTAGAGACACAGTAGTAGAAATCGCCATGATGGTTTCCTAGCCTTCTCCAAAGCATGTTTTGGAAAGCACCTCGTCTCTCTGTATGATTGTGCAACAGGTTTGCCCTATTTCAGTGAAGTACATGCTTTGTAGAGGCTGGGAGAGGTTTCCTCATTTTGTAGAAGCAGCTTATGTAGGGCTTCTGCCCCTTTTTTAGTTGTCAATGCTTTGACTTCTATTACCACAGATCCTATTCAAAACATACAGAGGGGAATGAGTAAGGATGTAAGTACAATGCAGAGACGTGTTTTCTTACATTCTTTAAAAAGCAAACAAAGAAACAAACAAACAAAAAAGCTTTTAAGCTCCAACACTCGTCAGTGTTAAAACATGATAATGATGCAGACCAGTAGAAAAGTGATGTTTATTTCACTGGCTCTGACAGCAGAGGGGAAAGGAAACCTGAATGCCAAGCAAAGGGAAAAAAAAAAGGCAAGATATCTTTCTCACCTGTTCCACAAGCAGTGCATTTGTTAGGTTCACTTCCACTGCAGTCCTGGCAGGTATGATGGCACAAATGACATTGCTTTTTGAATTCAAACTTTCCCCTGGGGCATTGCATAACACAACGACCATTGTCAAAGAATCTTTTGAGGAACAGAGAGGCATAATTAAAATTCGGCTGCAACTTTTTCTTTATGTTTAAAACAAACTTACAAGAAAAACAAGACATTCTTCCTTTATTCTATTACAGGTGTCTTCACTTCACTCCTTCATTTTCCCAATCGTATTCACGGTACTTGCTGAGGAAAAGGTCAATCAAGTTTGGACTTCAGGAATGAGTTGGAATATTTTCCTAGAAAAATTAGCCTTTGGTCTTAGACCTAAATGTCATTCTACCACAATCTCTGAAGTGGTCACTTATGTCTGTGGAAATTAAGACTACCTAGGTCTTTCTCTGTGAAGGAATGATCTATCATCTGTTGAAGTTTCCTATTAGTTTTGCTTTGAAGGCTTGTTGCGAACTGAACTGTGGCTTCAGTACATTGACTTTGCATATGAAATCAAGTGAGACCTAGCAGTTAGGAGATGTTGTTTTTCACTTGCATGTCTGCAGATATTTAGTGATTTTGCTACTAAATGTCCTGCTGCATAACAAAATATCTGCTGCAGTATTCTTTTTTGTGATAAAAATTTCTAGTCCATTTTTAACACTATTCAGTTTCTTCTGGTTTTGTTTCGAGCGAAAAGAAGAAAAACATCAGTGCCAACATAACTATTAAAAGACTGTAAAACAAGTAGGCTAGAATTTGAAAGTGCTTTCAGAATTGAGAAAATTAGAGAGAACTCTCCCACTCTCAACTGCTTTTGCCCTTGATTAGTTTGCTTTTGAGGGCTTGGGACTCAATTTCCAGAGAAACTGAGAATAGTTCAGGATCTCAGAACAAATACTGAATCCATCCGTCTTTCTGTACACTTCCAGGAACTCTCCATAACATGAAGATGTTACATACTTCCTAGGAGCCAGGCAGTGTCACTGAAAATGTCTGTAATACACCTTCATGGATTTGAATTGCTACGGTCAATGTAAGACTTAATCTGGAAGAAGAGGAGAAAAACATCAATACTGTGAAATCATTTTTTAAACTGTTTTGGATTTACCATGACTGGAAATGCCCAGGCTTATGAAATGTGAATTTAGAAGAATATCTCATCCTGCATAAAATGTTTCTAAAAAGCATGAGGCTTGTCAGTATCTGAGAGAACTACAGAACTGATTAAATAGACTTGTGAGGTAGAAGGCAAACTGCTGCACAGAAACAGGGAGAAGTTCTTATGGATGTACAGAATATTCTGCAAAGATATCACTCTGCTCTGGGGTCTGATGGGCAGAAAGTCTTGTGCAGAGTGTGGTACACAGAGGTCTATTGGCGCTGTTGAAGATGGGTATTCAGATCTTGAAGTGGATTGCATTCTACACTGCTTGTTTTCTGTGCAAATGGGGTGCCATGACAGAAGCACAGGAGGTAGCTGGGCTATGTCACCTTGATCATGTGTTCTAATGGTGGCACCAGGATCTTGAGTCCTGGGTGCTTGGGGGGGAGCTAAGGATTTTTGCAAACTGTATGTTGGGGCTTGTGCTGCTATATACAGGTAGGAAACCTGCTTTTTGCACAAGTGATAGGACATAGTAGGAGATGGTTTTAAATTTAAGAGGGGAGATTTAGATTAGATATCTCAGGGAAGTTTCTCACTTGAGAGAATGGTAAAGTGCTGGAACGGGTTGACTAGAGGACTTGTGTGGTGTGAGACTTGAGTTCCTTTCCAACCCAAATTATTCTATGGTTCTACAGTTTTTACCCCACACCAGGCTGCCTGTGCTCTGGTCAGGACTTTTCTGGAGGCAGCCCAGGTCACTGGTAATTCCAGCATCTGCAGGGTTCATGCTTGGAGTTAAATCCTTTAGTTTAGACATGCTTTGGACCTGTTAATTCCCTCCAAAGCCTTAGTTTGACCCCAAGTTTGGCTGTGTTCTTGAAAAGCAAATCCATGCTCCTATGGAGAAAGTGGGGCGCTGGGGTCTGTAGCAGAGGTGGCTTGTCCTTCCAGGATGGGGCTTAGAGATGTCCCAGAGATATTTGAGATCAGGCTGGACAGGGACCTGAGCACCCTGATCTAGCTGTTGATGTTCCTGTTTGCTGTAGGGAGGTTGAACCAGGTCACCTTTAAGGATCCCTTGCAACTCAGATGATTGTATGATTCAGTACTTACAATGACATGTAAGTACTACAGTGTTTTCTCACGTACTCTGGTTTTAAGGATAACATGTTCACAAAAGAAAAGAAAAGGTACATTTTTCTTGCTTTTTGCTATATTGTTTCTAGTGACAAACACCAAAAGGTGAGAGCTTGTCACTAACCTTTGTAACTGAAACAAATATGCAGGGAGAGGAGGAATTTTATGAAGATACTTTTTTGTGTGGACAAAAGATGCAATAGAACTATTGCATAATTTTTGAAAAGAGGTAATAGCATTATGAATTTTCAGACAAGAAAATGATCTAACAGTGATTTTTAATATGAAATAATATGATAACTCCAGCTGAAATTTCAGTATTTACTCCCTACCCCCCCCCTTTTTTTTTTTTTCAAAGAGGACAGGTGTTCCAGGACTGTTGGATTTTAGTCTGTATTATCTAATGGCCTCTCATTACTATTTTCAATAGGCACTATTGAAGACTGTAAAGAGCTACAAGATTTACAGTGCTGTTTCAGTTCAACTGGTCTATTTCAAGTAACTAACAAATAATGTTCATTGGAAGGATCTTTTCTTTAGCTTCTGGTTCCATCCCATAATGATTTCCCATCATTGTTCTTTCTTTTAATAGTGTATGTCCAGCACAACTTCTAACGGCTTATGGTAATGTGCAGAAGGAACGCAGGGAGCCCTTGAAAACCTTAAGTAAAAAGATTGAAATCTGCTGGAACAGCAGTATCCCTCCAAAAGGCTATAGAGACCTTATTTTCTTTGCTTCAGCATCTTTACCTAATGGCATTTTAACTAGTTTGTTCTACAGCTTCTCTGTTTTACAGATATCTCTGAGTAAAACTCACAAATGACACTGTAGGAATTGCAAGGAAACAAAGACAGTCTACTTTAATGCATTTGGAAAAATCCAATCCTGAGTCCAAAATTCTGCCCCAAATCCTATTATAATTCCATGTCTGAATTAATACAAATTAAATTCACACTGCTTCCTCAGTGACGAATTTGTTTGGACTTCACTGTTTTCTTACGGTATGGCCTTAGCATAGACAATTGCACTGCATATCGTAGCATTGTTGAGGACAATTTTCCTGTGCCTTACAGGGCCAGATTCTGATTTCCTACTAATTCAATATCAGCTGACTGTAGCGCAAGGGAGCCAGAGTCACTGATGTGAGGTCAGAGCTATTGGCAGAAAATGAGTATGAAAACAGGAGGCTCCTGTTCTTCAGGAAAAGCTTTGCTCTAGATCTACTCCCTCCTCATGAGAAGTTATAAAAGTAAGCACCAGGGACATATGTTTGAGTGCTACGAGCATCTCCTAGATTTATTGATTGATAGCTTCAATGCCCATATTTCACTCCTTGTTCCAATCCAGTAGGTATGCAAAACTGCAGATCCCCCAGACTTTTGCTGGTTAGCTTGTCATTCTTATGATTACCACAGCTACAATTTGAATGGATGGCAATTAAAAGAAGACTGTTTCATGTTAAAATAACGTTCTTTTTTTTTTTTTTTTTTTTTTTTTTTTTTTTTTTTTTTTTTTTTTTGTCAGTGGGAATAATCTGGTTCAACAAGGAACGCCTTGTGTAGCCAGCTGTCTTGTTTACATAATACTTGTCTTCTCAGCTTCTAGGTTTGGTTGTTTACCACAATCATCATGCTTTTTCTGCAGGCCAGTGCTGATGTGAGCTCTTTGTGTTGCACGCTGTTAGGTGACACATACCTTGTTCTAGGGCAGCTGATGCAGTCATCCACCTCAGGTCCGGTGCACTTCTGACAGGATGCTTCACACAACTGACATTCCTGAGAATCATCAAGATATTCGTCTGGTGGAAAAAGAGATTGTTTATTTCAAACCCATATCTTTCATTTTAAAAGAAAGCAAAATAACAAACTACCAATCCATGCTGGTAAACTTCATGACTAAAAGAAATTAGATCCCCTTCGAATTACTGAAATAAGCGAATTTCCCTTCAGTATCAGAAAAACAAATATTATTTGTTTTATTTGTTTTACCCTTATTTATTTGTTGGTTGGTTTGGTTTTTTGCTTTTTCTTTTTTTTGGTTTTTTTTTTTTTTTGGGAAGGAGGGGGGGAGTGAGGTTGGTTTTACTTTTTTTTTTTATTTTCCATATCAACCTGACAGAGAGTGATTCTTCAGGTTGACACTATTACTTTAGCACCAATAACAGTGCTACATAGGAGCATTCATTACCTAATTTTCATTTGTGTAGCTCCAATGTGCTCCTGATTGTGAGTTGAGACATAAACAGTGTATTCTCATGCATGTGAGGCATGTTATAAGTGGAGAAAGACTTGAATATACTACATTAGTCAGACATGCTGGTGCTACCCAATCTCTAGCTATAGCACCTTTGTTTCCCTCTCATACCACTGTTCCAATACTCAGCTCCGAAAGACCAAGGCTCTTCTTCAAATTGAAAATTTGGTGCCCAAGTGCACACCTGGGCTCGAGGAAAATAAACAAACAAACAAACAAATAAATACAGTATGAATGGTTGCCTAAAAACTGAGATTTAGATAAAAACCACTTCAGGAACATGAATACCATGATATTACTTAGAGAGCTGAGGTGAAAAGTGTCTTTTATTTAGTGTATATTCTTTGAAGAATTGTTACTAACTAGTAAGCTATACTTTCCATAAATCTCACAGTAGATATATTCATTTCTTTCAACCCAAGCCATTCTATGATTCTATGATTTGGTAATTGGCACGAATACTGGATCTGCATATAACATAATGTGGGGACTGAAAATGGGTTTATCAAGAAGCTTAAAAAAACCACAAGATTGGGTGTTTTATGTCAGTCTCCTGTAGGAAAATTTATTCTAATTGAGCCTGTATGTTGGGTAGAACTGGTTGTCCCTGCATTCTTAAATAATGGAAAAGGTTGTACAGAGTCCTGTATAATACATAAATCTTGCAATTTCTGTGTCTACTTTAATATTGAGAAATTCTTCACTTGCACTGCACTTGGAAACACAGATTTGCTATAAACTATGAGTTGTAGGAGTCAAAATACAAATGTGTAGTGATTTGGCTTGAGTTCTCAAGTTGCAACGAGTTCCTTGTATTGAAAAACAAGAGCACTGTCTGAGCAAATATTGCTGGATAAAACAACATAGGAAAGAAATAATTTATAACAAACTGTTGGCTATTCTCTCTGTCCCTTGTCTTTTCTACTTCATGTTAATCTGCATTAACAAAATTTATAATAGTTGATATCCCTGATACCAGATTTAAGCTGGGATAGTAATCATCATGCTTATGAAGACAAGATTGGTATAATTATGAAAGAAAATCATGCCAAAAACTGAAACAAAATGCTCCAAAGCTGACGTACCCAAACTGTAGATACAGATGTAATTTTGATTTTGTAAAGGTTTATATATCTTCCTGGAGAAATGAATAAGGCAAAAAAATGAGCCAAAAGCCAGTGATAGATAATGTACAACAAGAATATGGTGTTCCATAGAAGCTGGTCTGAGAAGTTTGGAGCTGGGAGCAAATGAACAGGCTTTTGAGATGACATAAACAAGTCTCTGTATTTTTTACATGTAAATGTGAGCATCAGACAAACATAGAACCTGTATTATTTCTGCTGCTAATAGAAGCTGCCCACACTGCAAATTTGGTTACTCCTGTCAGAAGAGTAATAATGTTAGAAAGACACTGACAGTGAGAGGTCTTGTGCTACCACAGCATGCAGGCTGCAGCCTGCTGCCTAGTAGATCTTCAGGTCTCCGACAGCTTTCCTTGGCGAAGGTCTCTTGACGCTTTGTGATTTGTATTTAGAAACCCATGATCTCAAGCATCTTTATGAGATTTTAAAATATAATACGATGCTTATTGCAACAGAATGATAATCGAATTCTTCAGATATTTTCTTACAAGCTTTTTGCTAGACAGTGCACAAACATGAAAAAATGTAGTATCTGCAAAATATTCCTCTTGCATGTCTGGTGGCTCAGTGCTTGATACTACTGACTTTATGTAGCTAGGAAATCTCTCTGTGCAACGCTTTTAAGTAATTTCTCATTCCATATTGTTTTCTGATTCATGCTAGAAAGGCATCTTGTTTCTTCAGTCTCGACTGCCTTCACTTCATTTGCCCTTGCTGCCCTTGTGTTTATCTGTGGGACCTGAGACACTAATTCACACACCTTGACTATGCCTTGTTCAGCACTGGCCATATCCCTCCCATACGGTAAAAGCACGCTGAGTTTTAAAAGGCTTCTGCTATTTATTTATTTCTTCTTTCACTGGAAGTTCTGTAATTCATTTTATCTGCCCTGGAATAGTGCCAGGAAGATAATTTCTCTGCTGAATTAATTTTTTTTGAATTGAAGCATTTCAAAGCATGTGATTATAAGAATGTGCATCACACGTTGCTTACACATTAGATACTCTGAACCGCAATTCACATCTAGAACAGCATGTCTGCCACTGAATGCTAAAACAATATTTTAATAAATGTGTTTTTATATAATGTATCTGTATAAATATATATTTTAATAAATATATTTTAAATAATATATTTTAAAAAATATATAATTATTCAAGGTGTTAAGACAGAAGGGCAACCTTGGAGAAGAATTTTAAACCACTCCTGAACTGTCTAACTGCCAGATTTCATTACAGATCTTGCTAGATAATACCACTTAATGAAGTCACTTATTTTTCTTTCTTTCTTCTGTATTATTTCTTTTTTATCCCTCCAATGTATGCATTGGAGAAATACCACTGGCAAAGCATCCCATCTGTGCCTTAATTCAAGCAATAGTATTCAGCTACTTAACATCTTCCTAGATTTAGTTTTCATTTGTTTGTCAGTTCCTTGTCACATTGTTTAAAAATATTTATCACCTTTTTTAAAAGAAGGAAACTGAAAGTATTACAGGAATAAAATTACGTTAACAGAAACAATGCCTCAAAACTGGAAGACTTCTGTGTAGAATTTCATGTATCTGTAGTTATAATTGTCAGTTTATTGGAATGATGACAGATTTTAGGCTGTGCTTTAACAGCATACTTACATGAATTCCTGTCAGGTGGTGCAGTGCATTTTAAAATGAGGTAAAAATGATTATCTCCCATTCTGGAGGCACCAACACTGAATTGCAGCAAAGCTCATCAAGTTAGGTTAAGAATGTAGTAGCAAACCAGAACCTGTCTCTCCTGAGTCCCAGATTAAAGCAAAGTCACTATTTCCAGGCTGTCGCTACTTCTTTGCTTCAGTACACAGCTCTTGTCTATTCATTATTTCCCTCTCACTTTCCAAAATCTACCATTTGTTGGCAACACATGGAGAATAATCGGGTGAGGGTGTGAATATCCTTGTTGCATGTTAATCACCGTTCTTAAATAAAAAATTGCTGTATTGTCAGTGACCTTTCTTTATGACGAACTCATAAGCAACCCTGTTTTGTCCTTTTCTTGGTTACTTATATGGAAATCTGTACAAATATTTTGTTACTGGGCTTTTGTATGCAGTCTTAAGGGTTAAAAATGTCCCACAGAGCAAATAAAGACATACTGATTTGCATTAATTTTGACAAATTGGTAGGGAGAAGCTAGAGAATTCAGTCATTAGAAAAGTTTTGCTCTTCCTGTGTTTACCTTGACACCTTTTATTTTGGCTGGCAGATACGACCAACTTCTTGAGTTTTGTTAAAGAAAAGTTTATGCATTAAACTTAATACCATGAGGGACTAAGACTAAACCGTTCGCATGAAGCCATTAAAATCCATCTGGAGGATTCCTCTTAGAGTTACCCCTCACCTTCCAACCCCTTAACACTGGATAGGTTACTGCTACCTGAAAGAAATCTGAACTTCATCTTGAAAGTGTTATACCAGAGATCCTGTGACATTTAATTTCCTCTCCAGATTTTCGTTAGTCCTACAAAGCTTGAGCCTCATTTCCAGTTCTGATACTTTGGACTTCAGCTTTCAGCCTCCTGCTACTTAGTATTCTCCAATCATTTTTCACAATGACCACATTTCCATCTTCTTGTCTGAGTGAGCAGAAGGGACAAGAGAGAGATCTTTTAGGAACAGAACTTTTGGGTGACATGATCTGAGGCACTGAGAGGGGTTTGGAAACCTTCAATAAGGATGCACGTGGAGGTGGGGATGCTGGCTGTTCAGCCATTGCTGCCCCTTGCTGCCAAGGGATGAGGCAGGATCCTGGAAAGGGTTCAGGAATCTCTTCCCTGAACAGTGTGTGGAGCTGAGTGTGATATCATGGTTTTCATATGAAAGGCCTTTTTGTTTTCTGATTAGCTGATATCACAGAGAGCCTCAGGTTAGCTTTAATCATGATAGGCAGGAGTGAAGCAATTGGCATTATCAACTATCCTATCTTGCATAGCTCTCTCTTTTTTCCAGCTGAATAAAAATATTTAAATCGGCCAAAGCTGCCTCTTTAACTGACACAAAGGGATTTATTCCTTCTTTTTGTGTGCATCAGTTTGTGCCTGTGCATGTGTGTATTTCTTACCTCATTTCTATGTATTATACAATGGTTGTTAGAAGCCCATTGAAGAGCCAAAGCTGTCAGGTATACTAAGAAGGCCTAAGTACACACCAGAAGGATATTTTCTGTATTTTAAAAACCAGCTCTAAATGCCTGTTGGTGCTAGTAATAATGTGGATGCCTGGACATGAAAGCTGACAAGGGTTTCTCCCTTGACTTGTGTAAGCATAAACATGGGAGCCTGGCACGGTTTTCTGCTACTCACCTGCAACGTGGAATTTGACAACCCCTTGAAAAAATGGGAAGGGAATGTGTTACAAAATCATAGAAGACAGACTCACAGAATAGCTTTGTTTAGAAGGGACCTTAAAGATTATCCCGTCCCAACCCCCTGCCATGTGCAGGGCTGCCACCCACCAGCTCAGGCTGCCCGTGGCCTCATCCAGCCAGGCTTTGAACGCCTCCAGGGATGGGGCAGCCATAGCTTTTCTGGCAGCCTGTGCCAGTGCCTCACTGCCCTGAGTGAAAATTTCCCTCCTAACCCCTAACTTAAATTTCCCCTCTTTTAGTTTAAAGCCATTCCTTCCTTGTCTTATCACTATCAGAATGTGTAAATAATCGGTCCTTCCCCTGCTTGTAAGCTCCCTTCAAGTACTAGAAGAGGGGAATTTTTTTACTAAGGGAGAAGTGATGTTCTGGAATAGGTTGCCCAGGAAGGCTGTGAATGCCCCATCTCTGGAGGTGTTTAAGGCCAGGTTGGATGGTGCTCTGTGCAATCTGACATAGTACTTGATCTAGCAGCTGGCAACCATACCTCTGGCAGGAGGGTTGAAATGTAATGATTCTTTTGGTCCTTTCCAGCCCAAGCCAATCTATGATTCTACAGTTCTGTGTCTGGAAGGCTGCAGTGAGGTCTCCCTGGAGCATTCTGGGAATGGAGCAATCCCAGTCTGCATTGCCAATGCTTTGCTCTGTACCTTCTCATTTCTTCAAGGAGGGGAAATGCTAGGTCTTGTTATCTAAACTACAAAATGACATTGGTAAAATCCTGTTTATCCTCTCCGTTTCTGGACATTCCTCACTGCAGATTTCTCTGCCTGGTCTTGTCAAGTTTTCTGTGTTTTTTTCTGTTTGTCTGTTTTTTTTTGTTTTTTTTGTTTTTTTTTTTTTTTTTTTTGTTTGTTTGTTTGTTTGTTTTTTTGGTGAAGCTCAGTAGCTGGGAAATTCTGGAAAGGCAGTGGAATGGTGACACTTGAATGTCACTGGAATTTATTGCATATTGCTGATTGCGCTGTGTCCAGTAAACCAGATAATGTTCCATGAAATATGCAAAAGAAAGGTAGAAGCTGATTGCCTTCCTTGAATAACAATGGTGTAAGCTTATCATGCTCCAGACGCAGCAATTGCAGCATGTCTATCTCTTATGTTAGACCGTGTGCAATATGCAATTCATATAAGCAAAGCCCTTTCTGTCCATAGGATTTCTGCAGAGATACGTAAGACTGTGGTAAGTCGAGCAGCATCTCTCAGAACAGTATTTCATTGATGGCATCTGTCTTACACTTAGTGATGCCTGCTATAATTTGTACGGAAGATCCTAAATTTAATCAGTGCAGATCTCCTAAAATAACCTGGCAGATTTTAGTAGGCAAACTGCTGCCCTAACAAGATATAACAACATAGGGTCAGATTACTGATCAAATGTAGTATGTTTGACATGTAGAGATGAATATATTATAACTTAAAAGATATCAGTCAAAAAGATAAAGTTTATTTTCTTAAAAATAAAGAGCAGATGAAATTAAGTCATTTTAATGAAAGATATAAAGGACTGAGTTTTATTCTTATCTCTAAGACTTCAACCAATTCAGTAACCTTACATCGGTGATCTCTCCCTGCTTACGGTCTCTCCAACACTTCAGGAATAGCCAAGGCAACTACTTTGGATGATTTCTCAAGCAAACATGATTCAGAACATTCCCTGAGTATGCTGAAATGGGCAAACAATGCATCCCCTCTGATTCAGGTACTGCTGGAGAAAGGCTTTGCAGCCCTATTTGGCCATAGGAGCTCTCCGAGTCCCTGGGAACTGAATGTGTTCAGAAGGCTGAGCTGGAGGCAAGCCAACAAGACTAGTACCTTTGTGCCTTTGGTATAGCCTTGCTCCTGGAGTAAGAAAAGGGCCTTTATTTTCTTAACGAATATTAACTTGTAGCAATGCACACAATTGGCACAATCATTGGTGCTGAGAGCAGTGCAATGCGCGGGTACTTGGAGACCCACAGGTTAGTGTGCACACAACCACCAGGGGAAGAGGGCATGGACAATTCTAGATGGAGGAAGTGTGAGTTACTATCTCAACTGTAACTAAGTCACACTCATCAAGCTTCAGTGAGCATTCCGTGCTTTTACAGAGTTTGCAGGATGGTGCTGTTAATTCTTCTTGGTTAAGAAAATATTCCCATCCTGTCAATGCTCAGGTTTCTCCACCCTGGGCTCATTGACAGAATGGGTACTTCATCAGCTTATTTCATAACACCACAAAGCAAAGATAATAGAATCACAGAATGGCCTGGGTTGAAAAGGAACCTTAAAGATCATCTATTTTCAACCCCCCTGCCATGGGCAGGGTTGCCAACCACTAGATCAGGCCGCCCAGAGCCACATCCAGCCTGGCCTTGAATGCCTCCAGGGACGGCATAAAGATGTCTACAGTGCTTTGTGATCAGATGGCATTTGTGCTTTGGAAAGTCATACTGTTGTCTCAGAGGACCTTCAACAAATCCATCCCTAGACACTGAGAAACAGAGATAAATAAAGCACTATATAAAGGGCATTCTTCTAAGCTGTGCCTTGCCCATCTTTGGCAACAAATACACAAGTGACTCAGAAAATAAGATGTAACAAAAAGCAGCCTTTGGTGTGGCATTGACAGGCTGCATGTGTTGCTTCCTGGAAATATCATGACTGATTGTAATGCATGATCAGATAACCAGTTTAATCAAAGCTGGAATCTCCCATAACGATTTAAGACAATAAAAAATTATGCCAAGCGAATAACTTTTTCCCTCTCTTAAACAACTTGTTCATCAAAATTCTTTCTCAACCTTCTGTTTTTAAATATTGAAACCGCAGATTCTGAAAAATTTCATGCAAGTTCTTGCTGGGGTGTTTCTTTCTGATGCAAATTTGACTAGGACATTTATTTGTATGTTGGAAAACTTTTTTAATGCTCGCTTAAAATATTTTGCACAAACATTTAATAACAGAACTTTTCTTGATTTGTTCTTTACCAATGACATGACAATGGCATATGCAATATAAATATAAGGCATGGCAATGGATCAAAGACAATTTACTGTTCTGTGAATTGCACTACAGATTGAAAACACTGAGTCACACAAGCTGTCACTTAAATGTCTTTACAGGAATCTTGAATTTATAACAGGTCTTGTTACAGTCATCCAATCCATTAAAAAGAAGTCTTTAAAAGTAGCACATAGTTACCTAAAGTGGACACTGATACAGGTAATATTCAGGTTGTTTGTGGTGTGGCTGCTAAAAGGATTAACTTGTTCATCACTGTCTGCAAGATCTATTTAGTCATTACAGCTATAGTATCTCTTCATACAGATTTACTCAAAGGATCATAGTGTAATAACTCTTAAAATGTCTCAAGGTGGAACAAACAGCAGCCTTGATATTGTACTACATATTCAATATGAGATGTTGCTCAGAATTTCTCAGGACATTGGAAACTTCCAGTCCAAATAGGAACAGTGATAATTTTTCAGGTCTCATAGGGAAGATTTTAGTACAATACTGTGTTTGCTGCATGGATGTAGCTGCAAAGCTTCCCAGAAAAGGACAGGATGTACCAGTGTGTGCAGGTAGGCAGAGAGTAAGCCAAGAGCCACAAGAGCTACTGGGCAGGAGTGTGTGGCTTCCACTGGTTTCCACTGACAGAATTTGGTGCATCTCTAGTTTGCTGAACTCAGCCATACGCCACCTAGGGATATGGTTGAGGTGGATAGCAGCAGGTAGGTAGAAAAGCAGTAAGGCCTGATTACAGAAATGCATCCTCCACTTACAAAACTGTGCATTCACACAACAGGCTTCTGCAGATGGTATCATTGTCTGGGCACACTAACCTTCTTTCTGGTTACAAATAATGTCAGTTGAAGTAGGAAATTTTCTATGGTCCGCACTGTCACATTCTGAAGACTTATAGCAGGCATGTAGTCTAGCTGGCTGTTCAGTTTGCATTTAATTCAATGACTGCGTAAAGATTCTCCTAAACAGATATGAAGATAGATAGCTTACCATGGAAGTGATATGCCTTAACTAAGAGAGTGTCTGTAAAATTTTCTTTTTTTTTTTTTTTACTTACAAGCAAGGCAGTAACAGATGAACAGATTTGGACTGACATCAACCAGAGTCCTTCCATACAGGAAGAAAAGAATCATTTTCTGCAAGTTCAGTAGCTTCTGGTCTTTCTAAAGTGCTCCGTATCTGTTTTGCATGCTGACAACAAGGTATAAAATACCGAATACTTCAAACAGCTTTGACACTTTATCAGAAAGGGAGGATCACAACCATTCTGCACTGGGAAACAAACTAGCATCCTTCAATTGCAATCCCACTGCTGATAGAAGGACTAAATACAGTGCTGTCTGCTAATTCTGCTTATATCTGGCCACCACTGTCAAGGCATCAGCAAGCAACAATCTTCAGAGAATCTGACAGCAGACAACAGGAAGTCTTGGTTTTCAATCAAAAACTCCATTGTAGGCTTGCTTCTCCATGAGACTTTACAGCCCAACATTTACAGATGCACCCTCTAGGGCAAACTAGAGCCAGAGCTGTAATGAAATTATTATCCTTCACCCAAGGAAACCATAGATGAAACCATAGAAATCAGTATAATTGACAGAATTTCTCAAGCCAGTTAAAAAATGATGGTGGGGTGGGACCTGAAAGAAGCAGTTCTTTGTAGAGTATAGGTGTAAGGACTAGGCTAACCTTTTTCCATGGTGTGGCTTAATGAAACTATTGCTGAGCATGTGCTGTCCTCTATACACTTACTTGAAGAACTGACAGAAAAACTGGGGACTGATGACCTAACTCCTCATTTTGAAACACAGTTGGTGACAATGAAACATTTGAGGCTGAAAGCCGATGACTGAAAAGCGTTTTTTTTCTTCCAGGAACTTCTTTACACAGCTTCAGTGAACAAGCTTTAAGCTTCATCTGAATATACAAGCTGTGTGAATGAGTTGCCACTTTGGCCTCCGTTCAGGCTGGGGCTAAGTGGGAAATGAATGAAAGCATCAACTAATGCCAGTGGAAGCTCTGATCCTGCAATCACCACAGCTGAGTGTATATGTGGTCTTCTCCATTTAATGGGAATGAGAAACAGCCTGCTGTTTTTAAGTGGCTGTCCAGGATTGTGACCTGAGGTGTACTGAATATGAGCACCAGCACGTGAACAGTACTGCACTGTGCAAATGTCCAGGAACGACTGAAAAACCACCAACCCCCTCTTCAACTGTCTAAGCAAAAATGTATTTATGCATGCAACTTTTTCATTAAGCTTGCAAGAGAAAAGCTCTCCTGGGTGGAAGAAAGCCAGCACCATTGCTCACCAGGGTGCAGACATAGCTGTACTGCTAATACACAAAAGGTGTCCTCCACAGAAACCATTTCTGATTACATCAATTTCATTGTCAATTCCATCACTTAAATCCACACACACATACACACACACACACAAAGTTAAACATCTCTACCCTTCCAGTTTGTTTCAATGACTTGCATATAGAATCTATATCATAAAGCTACCTGTGCCCTTCAACAGAGATATTTTACATATAGATTATCAACATGTTTTTCCAGACCAAAGGAACAAGAAGTTAGGTTAATTTAATAGAAAAAATAAAATATGGAATAACATTGATTTTGGCCAATATCAATTACAACAAAACTACCCTATTTTACAAATAACAACTGAACATTTTACACATGTACAGTATTTTTTCACTAAAAATGAATTTGGATTAACAACGTGTCAGGTTTTTTTTTTGTTTGTTTGTTTGTTTTTTTGTTTTGTTTTTTTTTTTTTTTTAAAGAAAACAAAGATATTAAGTTTTTCTCTATAATAGTGTTAGAGGCATTTGTAAGTACCCAAACAAACTCTTTACAATCTATTACATAATTAAATCTCAATTATGAATATATATTTATATAATATATATATAATATTAACTTAAACTTTGAAAGCATTATGTTCTAGTTAAAATTGTTATATTGAGAAATGAGGCAGAAACAGACTAGTAGTTAAACTAGCACAAATTAAATTCTCATAACTTTTCATGTTTAGCAAGAAATCTGTAATGGGCACCAGAGGAGCTTCACAGGCCTCGTCTACAGAACCAGACATGGGTTGTAATATCTATCTGCTCTCCAGCAAAGTGGGCATAGGTCTATATTATTAATTCATTTGCAAAATTTCAATGATAATTTTTGTATTTAAAAAGGAGGTTCTCTTTGTTTTCTAACATTTACATGCTTAAACACCTGCAATACATTTTCCACTTGTGTGTCCTAGAGCAATAATAACAGAGTGACTTTGCACATTTTAAGTATTTTTCCCACAAAACTTCTTTGTAGTTCAGTTTACTGTTTTCTGCTAAAATGAATGGTTTCCAAACAGCATGCTAGGTGAAACTGATGAATATATATCAAACAACTGTGTACCTGGGTATAGAGACAAGACAGAGACCTGCCTCTCTCACCACTCCAGGGTGGTTTTGCAGTGAGGTAACTTCATAGGCCTCAACAGCATTGTTCCTGCTGAAACTTGTATTAGGAGCAGTTAAAAGCAGATTCAGGCCCATCAAGACAAGACTGTTATATCAAGAAAACAGTTGATTTATTGCCCTATATGTTAATACTCCTGGAGATGTATTTGGCACAGTGTTACAAGCTCAATTATAAATCCAGTCCTGTAAACACATTCTGTCACATACAGTCACACTGGCATTTCTGTATGGGCACTATAAAATATCCCCACATACTTGCATGATAATATCCCCTTTTTGGTGAACGTTACAAGACAACAATAATTTATGAATACTCCTTACATGTTAGCAACTTTTCAATTTCCACGTATACATTACTCTTGCTTATGCAAACCAAGAGTAGTATCTTCTAAACTTGTTCACAACAGGAACAATGTTTTTGTGTTTTTTTTTTTTAATTTTTTTCAGTTTATTTGAAATAGCTTTTACAATTTAAAAAAATAAAATAAAAATCCTAGCGTATCTGTTAATAAGCTAGCTGTCTAAAAATGAGATCTATATGACAAAAAAAAAACACTTTGGGCAAAACATATATACACACTGCATGTGATACAAAAAAACAGCACACAGCAGAGGAAGTAGGAAAGAATTGTGTGCAGAAATGATCATTTTTCTTTTTTAAATACTGGTACAAAAAGGACAGAACTTGGTCCTGCAGATGACAATGTTTCTGATTCCCTTAGGGACTCATTTCCTGAAGTTCCCCATCAATTCACAAAAAAGACTAATGCAAACTTTTTTGTATTGTTTAGTTTTAATCCATGTAAACGTGTGTGTATTCTTGAAACACTCTTTGAATATCCTGAGGGGGAAACAAACAGGAAAAAAAGGGAAAGATAAAGACCTTCAAAAAACAGAAATAATCCTAAAGTTGACAGGAAATCAAATCATGAATTAAACGTTAATTTTGGCATCAAATGCTTTGGTCACACAATACTGACTCTGTGATTCTGGATGCTCAGCTCTAAACACCCAGTTATGAAAGGTAGGCGTGTTGTAGGTTTTCCATCTAAGTTCCAACAAACAGTTCACCATCTCCCCAGACAAACAGGGGGGAGAGAGAGAGAGGTGGCTTTTTTTTTTTTCCTTTTCAATAATACGTGTTAATCTATAAGTCTACAGGAGCAGGAGGACTCTGGGAGGTGTGAGTTCACCCCTTGTGCGTACATGTTCTGCAACACAGTTGCTGGAGCACTTTCCGCTGGCAGAGATTGTTCTTTTTCACCAGCATACAGAATCCTCCCTCGGCCCAGGACTCTTCCGTGGCTTCCGGAGGGCAGCAGCAAGAGAAGAAGGGGAAGTTGAAGGTTTGGAGAGCATGGTTTTTACCATGGAGGGAGGTTTAATTGGTCAGATAGGTAGATTTGGTTGAAGAGACCATTCAGGAGCAGGTAGCAAGTAGGAAATTTGGTCCATCAGAAGGAATTTCAGTCAACAGCATTTTATTTTTCAGGAAGAGATTTTGTGTGGTCCGACAGGGAATGATTGGTATCCATTTGTGAAAAAGAAAAAAAGATTAGAAAGAGAATAATTAGAAAACAGTGATACTTACAGCAAAGGAATTTGTTCTTGATTTTCATGAATCAAAAGAATAAAATAGACAAACCATGAAAAAGGAATAAACATTCTCAACAGATATTCAAATCCTACATAGTAACACATACCCAGTGTTTGACTGTCAGGTGGTGGAATGAGAGCCTCCACACTCGGTAACTTAACAGAGAAAAGACTTCTGTCCCTTCCTTGACTAACCTACACTGTTGAGGGAATATGCCACGCAGTAGGATCCCATTGCATGCCACTGCAATTGCCTCATGGCCCATGTGCTGCTCTGCAACTGCACTCTCAAGAACAGGGCAGATGAGACAGAGGAGAAGTGTCCTCAGTTCTGGGCAACTGCATGTATACCTAGATGAAGCTGCGTGTGGACAACTAATCAGCCCTACCATAATGAAGACCAAACTGATGTATACATATAGGCATGTAAGATTGTATTTTATAGTGGGAATCTTTCATACTGCTTAATGCAGGGCTTTATTTCAGTATGATCTTCCTCTTGGACAGCAATTCTTGAGCTGTTATCTACAAGTAATTAACATAGTAACATTTTCATAGAAGAGTAACATTATCTCAAAGTCTCTGTAATTGAGATTTGTGAAAGGAATGAATATTAGTGAATAATTAAGCCAATCATATGCAATATGAATGATATCTTTGTTGACTCAGAGTACCTGGAGGAAGTTTAAGTCTCCATAACAAATTGAGTGCCCTCTATTCTTTTCTTTCCTCATTACCTTCTCACATAATTCAAGTAATACTGCAATTACTGAACATCCTTTTTACTTACCAGCATTTCCACGGTTTAAAGTGGTGAAACACATACACGCAATTCTACTGACAATACACTAGGGTCCTCTTGTAAAAATCTTTTCAAAGCAATGATTTTTGAAAAACAGGTAAGGAAGCAAAAGTAGGCTGCTGCAGGTAGGGGGGAAACTATTTTAGGAAAATTCGGTTGTATATGTGACTAATTCCATTAATACACTACTTGTGTCGTTTTCTCCTTTTCATAAATCTGAAAAAGGTATGAAGTAATGTAGCCCTAAAATAGAGAATATAACAAAAGAAAAGAAACCAAACCAAACTAATACATGTAAGAAAAACTGCCAGAAGGGGTAAAAAAGATCTTTTCAGGAAACTGCACTCACCATCCTTGCAGACTGTTCCCACTACGCAGACACCAGAGTCTAGGTTATAACCACTTGGGCAGATGGTACAGTTTCTGTCTCCTTGACCACTGCAATCCAAACAGCTGGCATCACATCTGAAAGACAGTGGTTGGGTTTGGCCCTTGTGGCCTCACCAAATGCGAGAGCACCCAGGAGAAACCTTCTGAATTGTAAAGGGCTTGTTTGCTGTTTCCAGAGGTATCAGCTCCTCTAGCAATGACAATAATTTAAAACGTAACCTCCCCTACAACTCAGTCCTGCTTTTTTTCCTCCAATCACTGTTTGTGAATATATTTTTTTAGTAAATAACTGCATATATATAGTTCTTTGGAACTACATAGAAGTAATAAACAAGTATTAAACAGACAGTGCATCCATGTGCCATTAAGGGATGGGCTCAAAGCCATGTGATGGAAAAGATCGACCTGTGCCTGGTGATTTCATCACCTTTCTGACTTCATTAGATTTCGACTGTATATTCATCTCTTTTATTTTATTTCATTTATTCATTTATTTATTTTTGAGTGGAAAACTGGAAAACCGTAACACATCGCAAGTTGGGGCTGTTCAGCCTGGAGAAGGCTCTGGGATGACCTGATATTGGCCTTTCAATATCTTAAGGAGAATTGTAACAATGAAGAAGACAGACTGCTGAGTAGTGCCTGCTGTGAAAGGATGAGGGAAAACAGTTTCAATCTATAAGAGGGGAGATTTAGATTGGATATAAGGAAAACGTTTCTTTATTATAAGAGTGGTGAGGCACCTGTGCAGACTGCCCAGAGAAGTAGTGGATACTCCAGCCTTGAAGACATTCCAGGTCAGGCTGGATGGGGCTCTGAGCAATCTGACTGAGCTGTAGGTGCCCCTGTTCACTGTCGGTGAGTTGGATTAGATTACCTTTAGAGGTTCCTTCCAACTCAAATGACTCTTTGATTCTGTGATTCCCTTCCTGCCCTGAATTCAGCGTGAGTCGATAATGAATTATTCCAAAGGGCAAGTGGTATTTATTTAACAAAGGAAGGAATAAAAAAATACTCCCCTCCTTTGCTCAGCACAGTCTTTTTGAGGGCTCATTCACCCACTGATACATGCAGATGAGCTATGCTGGACAGCAAATCTTGTAATATATCTACGCCGTGTTTCTGTCTGCAGCTGAAGAACTGAAATGGTCCTCATGAACAATAATTAACTTACTATTAAAAAGATTCCACTTTGCCTTTTTTTGATTTGTTATTGAGAAACAGATCCTCTGCCAGATTTGTATATTCTGCATTTCGTTGCTTACTTACAGGCTCTCACTACAGGCTCTTTAAAGTCAAAGACATACGTGCGGAACAAAAACACTTTCAGAATTTCCATTTAATGTAATTCAAAATTCAAAAAAACACTTCTTACTTCATTTGTTTGGCATATTTCTTTTTTTTTTTTTTTTTCTCTTTTCATAAATATTATCTTTCTCAACACAGTAATTCCTAACATACTGCTAATTATTAGAAACGTATATTACCACAGATCATACCTTTTGCAGCTTTTGTATCCACTTTCAGTAGAGTGATCAAGGTAGTAACCAGTACTGCAGGATTGCACACACCTTCCATCTTCCATAAAATAGCCCTGTGTGCAGTTTATACATGCATCTACTCCACCACCTTAAAACAGAGAGAATATACACTCTATTATTGGCTAGTTCCCCCTACCTACTGCCTAACAAACACCATATCTCTAACTGTAGCAAAATCTTACTGCCATTTTAGAGACAATATTTAGCCTTACTTACCTTCTTTCAAAGAGTAACATCAAATTATAAAGGTGTTCATTTTTAAGAAACCATATTGCATAGTTTCACTATCTTTTTTCTGAAAGAAATAGGTGTTGGTAGTTCTGCAGGTGCCACAGAATTTACAAATCGTTCTTACAATCCAGAAAGAAAATGGAAGGCATTGCAGGAAATTAGAAAGAGCATTATAAAAGGAAAAAAAAAAAAAGAGCATTCACACTTTCAATTATATTTTTATATTAGCTGACAGAGTTTGGCCATACATATAATATGTTAGATAACTATCAAAAGAATTCAGAGATTACATGTCAGCAGTCACATTATGATACAGTAAAATAAGGTAAGAGCTAAAAATAGAGAGTAAAGGAAATAATGCAAATAAATGTCAGTGAGATACCTGCACATGTTGCACATGAACGGTGACATGGTTCACATTCCCTGCCATTATGGTATTTTCCATCTTCACAGCGGATAGCACATTTTGTGCCATGCAAACTATTATAAAAAGGAAAAAAAGCACAGTGGTCAGGTAGATAACAGCAACAACATACAAGCTCATTCACAAATTAGTAGTTCCCTTTAAAAAAACAGCAACTCGTAGATCAGGATTCACTGGCTTCCTTCGTAGGTCATATTTTACAAATGACAGCAAATGACTTCAAGAGGGAATTAAATACATTTTCATCTATAGTGAAAAACAGGAGCTGTTTACAAACTATTGTAAATACTAGCAAGTAGGAGAGGACAGAAAAAAATGAACAATGTCATTATCCTAAAAATTCAGGCATGTAAAATACAATTACCCATGAGGAATTTGGCACAGGGTCAACACCACTGCATTTAAAAAAGTACACAGGACCTCATGCTTCATGTGAAAGACCAGCAGCATTTCCTGATATTGCTCTACAGCACAGGTCAAGAGCAGACTGACAAGGAAGGAAGCTGCCACCCTTTTCTGACACAGCAGTTTTCTTTGAAATCTCCAATTCTGCATGGTGTGGGAGATTTGTCTAGATTACAGCTAAAGGTATTCTGCCCGCAGGCACTTTTGAGCAGGAGCGTAAGGTACTGACTAACAGAGGAAAAAGGAATAGCATAAAGAGACACATCTCCATACCTATGCTCTAAGCAGCGTTCATGCTTTCATTTTGAAATGCTGAAGTAGGGCTTTTTTTTTTTTTTTTTTTTAAAGTTAGGACTTCTCTGCCATGCCTACCATCTTAAATAGAATCTCAGCTTTCACCTGACTGAACTCTTTCTCAAAAAATGCTCTTCAGCTACAGGGATTATCGCATAAAGCGAGAGCTAATGCTGTTTTGCAAACTGAAACCAACAAAGTTTTGCATGCTCAGCACCACTGGAAATTCTGAAGAGTAGATATGGTCCCAGGTTAGCAAAAAAAAAAAAGAAAAATTCAACAGATGTGAGAGTACCTACTTTTGCTCAGCAACAACCTCAAAGTGCTTTATGAGTCAGGTAGCATTATCATGTTTTTACAAATGGGAGAATTAGTCATTTGCTTGAGTTTAGTTAATAGGCCAGTAGCAGGATCAGAACTTGGATACAGGCCTCCCGAGTCCCACCCAAACTCCTGTCTACTGATCTAACAAGACAAGAAAATGCGCTAATCTTTGGATCACTAGGGAATGCAAAATGCATGTCCTGGAGATGATACTGATTTCTGATTTGTCATATCCATGCAGATGATGTTCCTTGAAAACATTACCAAAAACCAGTCTCAGCTGGCTAATATTATCCAAGTAAAGGTTAGATATAAGTGACTTTTTAGACATTTGTTTCTCCCTCTTTTTCTCACAGATTACACTTGTCTTTCTCCAGTGGTCAGGTTCATGCTCCTGAGAAATACAGGAAATGTGGACATAGCTGTGACAGAGACTGTGTCCTATAAGGTCATAAATATGCAGTCTTGGGCATTCTGACATATATGCCAACTGTTGGAACTTCTGAACTGCTACCCTGTTAAATTGATTTCACAGATACATAGAAAGCCATGCTGAGTATGTTAAAATTCTCCAAATCTCTAACTGGGATTGAAAATTTAATTACATTTTAAAAGGAAAGCAGATACTCATATTTCACAGAAACTGTAAACAGCCCACATTCAATCCTATGCTTTCCTTCCCATTAGATCACACTTCCTCTTCAAAGGGTCTCTTTTCTTGTTTTTTAATTATTTTTTTTTTTTTAAAGAAAATATGTATTTGTAATAAAAACTGTGCAGGCACTTGAAAAATAGAAATGCAATATATTGATATGAAAAATCCTTTACAAAACATGAGAATCTAGTTCTTCATGTTCTGTAAACAAACACCTTTAAGCTTTTACTGTCTTAAATAAAAAATTCCACTTAGACAAAAAGTAAAAGCTCAATGTCAAAACATTTGCAGAACACTGTACTCTGAAAGAAGAACCCCTACAGTTACTGAATACCAAGTTGATATTTTTTATGGCATGAAGCCAGCATACACTCCTTCACAGACTTTTTAAGATTTTTGACCTTAGCTGCTTATATCAAAAAGGTCATTCATTCATAAAGGAGCCTGGAATACATACTGATGCTTTGTGGGCCTTACCTATCAGTTTCAGGAATGATTAAGTCCTCCTATGAAATAAAAATATCCACTGCTGCCTAAAATAATGTGCACACTGTATCATAACAGAAAGGAGCCTGAGGTACTTGAGATAAGTGAATGACTGATGTATGAAGAAACACAATAAAGATAAGAAAATAGTTCCTAACTATCACAGGAATGAATCAGAGATTAATATGACTCATCAGCTCAACCTCTACAATAATCCTTGATTGCCACACTGGAGGTCAAAGAAGTGCAGAAGTCAGTTTTCCACATAAGTTTGGCTTTCACTATACCTGAAATGAAAGGTCTTTTAAAAACCCTTTGTTGGCCAAACTGGCACAATAAAATACTATATTAAAACCTAAACATCAATGGAAAACATGAAACGGTGGCAATTCAAGGTTGAATAGCTATCTAGTATTCTTCACTTTACATCCAGTCTCATTAGCCTCTTTGGGTACTGCTTTTAGAGACAGCTGTCTTTTCCTTACCTTAGCCCATGTTTGCATTCTGTGCAGATTTGGAATTCAATGCATGTCTTACAGTTTTCACTGCATTTTCGGCAAACAATCTTATCTACAAAGAAAAAAAAGAAAACAGCCCAGAAAACCTTGGTCAGTTATATTTTATAAAACTGTCTGGAGATATTATTATGTGTCTTACAGTTTTCTAGCTTGAAACCAGAAAGACAGACGAAAATATCTAAATTCTGTCATTAGGTTTTTCCTTCAGCAGATCTATCCATAAACACTATCTTCATCATATTATATCTGAAGCCTCTGCAGAAGTATCATGTTCTGAGGTTGTTCAAAAATCTTTGTAAGCGCTTTATATTTAAACTATTTACAATATGGACTTACACTGGCTTTTCATACAGCAGGTCAAGCACTAATGGCTGCCATATGTTCCAGGAATTATCCTGCAATTTACTTTTTACACCTTACATGCAAATAGTCTGTCCTATCTTACATGTATTGCTGTTCAAAGAAACAATTTTGATCTTAACAAAGATGAGACATAATTTACCTAACATCTGCCTTCTCATCTCACGAGCTCCCTACTTCAAGAGAAGTCTCTGAGATGTGGTGCCATGTAACTCTCTGAGAAGAAAAACCTTGTGGTCCCATTTTCGTAAATTTTCATTTACACATCTTGGTTGGGTGGAAGGGAAATCCCTTCACTGTAGTTCTCATACAGTGGCAAATGGAAAAATTAGAGTAGTACCTGAATTTACTAATCCTCAAAAATGAACAGACAGCTTCATGGCACAGAGAGTAAAAGGTTAGGTAGATCACTCCGAAAGTAATGCCTCCTATTTATTTCCATGGAAACTACAACAGATACAAAGAGCAAATAACACTATTTGATAGAGAAAATTCTCAGCTACAAAATAGTATTTTTCAACACAGTCTCTACCATTAGCTGATTCATACAGATGAGCTCGTCGAGATGCTCTTCATTTCATGGCATGGATGCTTGGCTATCCAGAACGTGGCCTGTCTTTCACATTGCTGTTGCCATTGCTGAAATGCACCACCCACCACCTCACTGTGCTCACATCTACTGTTCGGTTTCTATAAACATTCAGCAAGTATCGATAAATGTCAGTTGGTGTAACTTTTTCTGCACGGAGAAATTAAATTCTACCCTTTTGCTTCATTCTCAGTTCTGTGTCAGATGCCATTTTGTCAGACTGCCCCTCTATTGTCCTCTGTCTCACAACAACAAAATGTAATGGAATATTGGTGGGAATGTTCAGACTACCAACATCTTCTGCCTCTGACATTGTGGGTCAACATAACAGAAAAGGAGGCATTACTTTCGGAGCAACCCTCGCTCAGGTCTTGCCGTTGAATCAAGCGCTTTGAGCACACGTTTGTATTTTAAGCACGTGTCTAAAGCTAACTGAAGTCCATGTAGTTTAAGCATATGTTTTAATATATGTCCATTTTTGTTACACAAAGTTGGAAATAAAGTGGGCAATCTCAGGAGGAAATGGAAGCCCTGCATCTCATGTGGCAGAGAATTACTGCTCTTGAATTATCTCATCATCACAGGTCAGAAACATGCCTGAAACATTAACTGCAACCACCTTTTCCACCTGAGGAGCCTAATTTTCTCAGAGATCCAGTTCAGCAACCATGGTCAGTTTCTCAGCTGCCTCTTCTACAGCATTCTCACAGCATGGGAGACTGGGGAATTGGAATGCTTCGTGCTCACAATCTGGACTTTCCCTTCTGGAGCGGCAGTAACCTGCTCTGTCCTGCAGCTGACTGCGGACTACATTCATTCTGCTGGTTACTCCCATTCACAACCACAAATGAAATCCTGCCTCTAAGCACGATTTTTAAAATGAAGAAAGGTTAATTTCTGAGTAGATTCTTGATCACACTTAGCAACAATGTAATAAGAGGAGTAGGATAAGAGATAGATGCATTCAACATACTTTTCCTGCTTATCAGTATTCCATCAGCCTCCCCAGATCAAATTCTGTAGCCCAAAATAAAGAAACAGTAAGTAATACTAACTCTTATCCAGGTAAAACCCATCGGGGCAGGTGGTAATACAGCTATTGGTTACTTCATTCAGGTAGTAGCCAGATTTACAGGTCATGCACTGGTCACTATGGCCTCCAACACAGGTTTCACAATTGGGTGAGCATTTTTTACAGCGTTTCTTGTCTGCATTGTAGTGACCAGGTGGGCAGGTCGAAACACAGATCCTGCAGACAGCAGGGAAGAGAAGGCAGAGTCGTTAATGAAATAACCTGCCACCACATTCCTGGACCATGACTGCAAAGCAGAAGTATTTCTCAGCATTGCTGCTTTTGTAATGATCATGTGTTTTCTAATGATCATGTAACCCTCCACAGCATTGCATCAGGCTGTTTCTGCTTTTTTTTTTTCCTACAGCACATGCTATCTCACTGGCAAACACCTCGACAGACAGTCACACTGTACAATTTTTGACCATCTACATCTTTTCCTATCTTATTCAAATACAGTCACTGAAGTTGTAGTTGCTATCACAGTTACACACAAATAACCTCTCACAAAAAAAATGAGGAAATAATCAGGGAAGTGTGTTTGAGTGCTGTACTTGAAATTCTGAAACAGTTGGGTTTTTTTTAACTCCTAAGAAAATTTGTCAAAATTCGAGGAAAATAAATAATCCACAACTGCAGCAAAGAGAAGAGAAAAGGAAGTTAAGATACACACTAAGGAATCTATGAAGCAAAGATTTTTTTAAATTTTGGTCTTACCGTGTGTTGTTCTTGGATTTGTAGTAGTAGTGAAGACAGTCTGTACAATGATCTGGTCCTGGCCCATCACACCCTACTTTACTGCATTCTGCATTGCATGGACCTGTATGAAAAGCAAAATACAGGAAAGGAATTAAAACTTCCCCTTTGGTACTTAGCACCCCTCAAAATATACTATTTTAACACAGAATACAATTACCGTGTTTTTGTGTATTTGAGCTTATGTCCAAACTGTAATTCGACCACAGTGAAAGGAGAAATTTTTTAATATTTGAAGATCTTTGCAGACTCTGGCCTCAGTATGTGTTCATACTGATACATAATTTTTTACAGCCATGGCATCTTCTGTGTAATCTATCAGATACTATTTCTGAATCCAAACTGCCTACTTTCTAACGACTAACAAATCAATCTAAATTTTATCTAGAAACAGGCAAAGGCTTCTGAAATTCATAATATGAAATGATCAGCAATGCTGCTTATCACAAGCAGGCCAACATAATCACCAGCTATTCTAGTCAACAAAGGGGCAGGTGGTCCGAGTGGCTACCACAGCAGAAGTGATCCAACCCCCAGTGGCCAGACTCACCTCCCTCTGTGCTGCTATATGCTGCAAAAGCCTCGACTAACTTTTGCTTATTAGCAAGTTCTTCATCTCATCCAGAGTCATGTTTACATTTTCCAAACAGTTCCAAGCAGCTAGGGAATGAGAGCCATCATTTCCTGCCTTTATGTAGGGTACAAGGATATATGTGAACTCTCAACTGTGTCAGGATCATTGCTCCATAGTAAATGAAACTTCTAAGCTTTCCAGGCACCTTTACATGGCTCTTAATATCAAGTAAACTTGAACGAAAGCAAGTTCATACAACAGAAGCTTAGTGAACTTTACAGCAGAGACAGCAGTGTTTCGTCATCTATCAAAACAAGGGGTTGAACAATTCTCCAGCAAAAATGGAGGCTGCGTGTCTGACACACTATGACAGGAGACTGTAATAACAAACTTCTGAATTGAACACTGTGCTGTTAGCTTGCAGGAGTTATGCTTAAGATTCATCAGCACTGAACACCTAGGTAAAGGTACTGACACTGTCAGAATACATGTAGGAATACTGCCAGCTTGACTTATTCTGCAGCACAAAAAATCTAACGCTTTTGAAGCCTAATGAAAACACTGAAAAACTTCTATGGGGATAAACAAGAAACAACGTATATAGATGTAGAAAATAATATTCTTCACATATATGTTTGTGCACACATATATTAAATATTTATGAAAAGTAGTGCATTCTACATAGAATGTTAACCATAGCTTAAAAATACGAAACTGTCTAAAAACTCATATGTTATGAAACAAATTGTTCTGAACTCCCACTACTTCCAAACCTAGAATATCCTTATGAAACTGTTTTTGCAAAGTCATTCTGTCAACACTGTGTTCTAGCTTCAGTACGTTGATTTTTCCACTTACAAATATCATGAATCCTCCACAATTGTTATCAATTTTGCTGCTGCACTTCTAACTAATCAGATGAAATATAAATACAACCTTACTGTTCTAGTCAGAGGAAATTCATGAAAAGCTCCGTTTATTAAACATATTTCTGTTTGGCTATTTTTGTTTTTGTTTCTGGAAACTTTCAGTACTGCCTAATTCCCAGGCACTGAAGGCCACAAATCCTACAGTGGCATCAGAATCCTAGTCTTGAACTAATGCAAAAGATCTAGGAGACACAAAACACGGAAGAAAACAGATACTAAGTAAGCAAGCCAGGAGTCTTCACAATGTATGACCATATTTTGACAATACAAAGTCCAACATTTTATATATGCAGAGTCTCAGGGCAGTAAATGCATGGACTAAATTAATGTACACACCTGAATAATCTTCTGTTCCATAATCTTCTGTAGGATCTTCAACTGGACTGGAGCGTACTCTTTCCACTTTTGGAAAATCATTTCTTGGTGAATATGGCTGGATGGATGTTCCATACAGTACTAAGGACCACTCTTTCAATTTGCCTAAAAGTATTAAAAATCTAGTTTTATACATCATTTCATATTTTCTCTGTCTTACAAAATATATCACTGTGAACAGGAACTCTAAGTAGGCATGAAAGATTTTGCTTAGTTTAATATTGAAAGTACAATCTGTGTTGCACTGTAAACTGAGAAAGCATAATTTTTTCAACCAGATTTTACACAGTATTTTTTGCACTCCCTCCTCTTGTAAGTCTAATTAAAGTCTGTACGGGGGAACTCAATATAAACCATAAACAAAAACCTTAGGCCATATCGTTATTTGGAAAACTTAAACTGATATTCATCAAGGAGCTTTTACTATAGATTTTGCTTTTCCTCAGAAAATGAATCGTCCAGTTATTATTATATCTCTCAACTAACTAGCTGTATTCAGAATTCTGACTTCAGAACAGGGTTATATTTTGTCAATTATTACTCATGAGTACATTTCATAGCTTTATGGAATACATCTCAATGAAGAGGAAACAAACGCTTTTAAAGTCTCTATAGTAGAATATCAATGTGCCTTTCCTTCTTATTTTTTTTGGCCTAGTTATTTTACAGATACGTCACTTCACTGTCTGACCAATATTTTACACTCTCAGTATCTAAGTGATAGAAGAAAATAAGTGTTTTTCAGCCTGAAGTATTTAAGTACTTTTATGTAAGTTCTGTGCTGTGTTTTTTTTCAAGTCGTGAGTCCAAGCTGTCAAAATGTAAATATTCAGACTTCGCCTCCCTGTCCACACTCACCACTAAATTAATTCCACGAAAAGTGCAAAAGACTCAGGTCTGAAATAACATTTCAAGCAGTGACGGATAAAAAATTATATCCTGGCTTGAAAACATGGTAATTAGGTTTGGTCTTAATATAGACTCTTGATTACATTTACCTATGTTGAAGCAGCAGGTTGTGAAATGTACAATTCTTCTTTACATCTGTTCTGTTTACAGCTCTTAATAGCCAGACCAGTTATCCTCTGGGCTTTTTATGCCCTGATCTGGAAGTCTGGGATGCTGCTTCGAATACGCCCCCAGCGATTCATGTGCAGACAGTCAGAGAGCTCCTCCTCTGTCTGGACTGTGACAAGTCCATGGGACTGGATGGGCTGCACCCTCAGGTGCTGAGGGAGCTGGCAGGAGTGATTGCTGAACCCCTCTCAGCCATCTGTCAGCATTTCTGGTTAACTGGTGAGGTCCCAAAGGATTGGAGGCTTGCTGATGTGACTCCCATCTTCAAGAAGGGCCATAAGGAGGATCTGGGGAACTACAGGCCTGTCAGCCTGACCTCAGTACCAGGGAAGGTTAGGGAGCAAATCATCTTGGGTGAGATTGCACAGCATGTACACAGTGTCCAGGGGATCAGACCCAGCCAGCACGGGTTCGTGAAAGGCAGGTGGTGCTTGACCAACCTCATCTCCTTCTATGACTGGGTGACCAGTCTGCCAGATGAAGGAAGGGCTGTTGATGTAGTCTTCCTAGACTTCAGCAAAGCCTTTGACACGGTCCCTCACAGGCTTCTTCTGGGGAAACTGGCTGCCTGTGGTCTGAACAGGTCTACCCTTCTTTGGGTAAGGAACTGGCTAGAGGGCTGTGCCCAGTGGGTCGTGGTGAATGAAGTCCAGCTGGCGACCCGTATCAGGTGGTGTCCCCCAGGGGTCGGTACTGGGGCTCATCTTGTTTAATATCTTTACTGATGACCTAGATGAGGGCACTGAGTGCACCCTCAGTAAGTTTGCAGATGACACCAAGCTGGGAAGTGGTGTTGATCTGCCTGAGGGTAGGGCGGCCCTTCAGAGGGATTTAGACAGGCTGGACTGCTGGGCTGAGGTGAATGGGATGAGGTTCAACAAGGCCAAGTGCCGGGTCCTGCACTTTGGGCACAACAACCCCATGCAGCGTTACAGGCTGGGGGATGAGTGGCTGCATGAGTGTGAAGAAGAGAAGGATCTGGGGGTGTTGGTTGATGCTTGGCTGAACATGAGCTGACAGTGTGCCTGGGTGGCCAAGAGGGCCAACAGCATCCTGGCCTGCATTAGAAATAGTGTGGCCAGCAGGAGCAGGGAGGTGATCATCCACCTCTACTCAGCAATGGTGAGGCTGCACCTCGAGTATTGTGTTCAGTTTTGGGCCTCACTACAGGAAAGATGTTGAGGTCCTGAAGCGTGTCCAGAGAAGGGCAACAAAACTGGTGAGGGGTCTGGAGAAAAAGTCTTATGAAGAGTGGCTGAGGGAGCTGGGATTGTTCAGTCTGGAGAAGAGGAGGCTCAGGGGAGACCTCATTGCACTCTACAACTTCCTCAAGGGAGGTTGTGGTGAAGAGGGATTTGGTCTCTTCTCCCAGGCAACGAGCAGGACATGGGGAAATTGCCGCAAGTTGTGTCAGAGGAGGTTTAGATTAGACATAAGGAAGAACTTTTTCTCTCAGAGAGTGGTCAGGCACTGGAATGGCTGCCCAGGGAGGTGGTGGAGTCGCCATCCCTGGCAGTGTTCAAGAGGCGCCTGGATGACGTGCTGCGTGATGTGGTTTAGTGCTTGTGGTGGGCAATGGTGATGAGGAGACGGTTGGACTGGATGATCTTGTAGGTCGTTTCCAACCTTGTGATTCTATGATTCTCATCAGAAGATTAAAGAGAAAAAGAGGGCACAACTTTTTCTGAATTTGAAAGATTCTATTTTGGGATGCCATCACGAGGCCTCCCCTCAGCCTGCTCTTCTCTCAGCTGAGCAAATGAAAAGACCACAGCTGCTCCTCACACATTCTGCCTTCCAGACAATTCACCATCTTTGCAGCTCTCCTTTGGATGCTCCCTCATAGCTTTATGTCCTTCTGTTGTGGCACCCAGTGCTGTAGGTGAGGCTGCACAGCACAGCGAGCCCCTCCCCTCACCGGCTGGCAGTGCAGGGCCTGCTGCACCCCAGGTACGGTTGCCCTTTGGGCTGCCAGGGCACACTGCTGGCTCATGTTCCTCTTGCTGTCACCACAGCTCCCAGATCCCTATTCCACAGGGCTGCTCTCCAGCCTCTTTTCCCTCACTCTGTGCATATATCCAGAATTGACAAATTCCAGGTGCAAAATCTGGCACCTGCTCTTGTTAAACTTCATCTGATGGGTAACTGTCCAGCTCTGTAAGTCTCGCTAAGCTGAGGAATCTCCTATTGCCAAAGAATGATCACTATCTGACAGATACTAACACAGCTCTCTTAAATGATTTGTCTTGGAGTGAATATAGCATCACCATGTATGCTTTCTGTCCTTTCTGCATTTTAACTCACTTTCACAGCACACTGATTATAATATATTGAAAGCAGCTGAAAACTGTTTGCGTTGTTTTGTTACTCTAAATTTTTTCTCCTTGCCTTTACTGTGCTCCAATGATCACTAAAGTTTCAAAGTGTTGATTTTACATGTCTTCCAGAACACTGGTAAAAGTACTGAATACTACAAAAAAATATTTGCAAGGACCCACTAAAAATAACCACAGGCACTGATGCTTCTTGGGCACAGAATAATGTTGTGTCCAGACTTACTGGAAGGGTTTGTACTAACATACTGGCAGTAAGGTTTGGGGCTTTGACCTCATACCTAATGCAAAAGAGCAGCAAGAGGAATAATGTAGGGTCTGTCAAGAGATTAGCTGCCTTTTAAGAACTATTCAGTAAATAAAGAAGGAAAAAATTCATGTGACTTGCCAGCAAATAAATGAAGCTCGCCTCAAGGCAGGTTTAATTTGCACAATGAAAATATTTCAATAAACAATTATATGTACATATACTCTCTTTAATAATGAATAGACAAAGTGCGCACGTTTATGCCAAAATCTTTCTTTTCCCATTTTTGGCTGTTTCCATCATTTTGTTTGGCTGTAATAATCCCTTACCCTGCTTGTATTTAGTACATAGCAGAGGTCCCATGTTATATGTGCAAAAGAAAGGGTATAGCACAGTGTTTCACAGAAAGCACAAGTCCGTTTCCATAAATTCTACAGAATTAATTGCAGAAGTCACATGCACTGCTTTATGAACTGGACCCTGCCATTCTTTACAGGCAACAGATGTGGCATTGCCTTGCCAGGGCAGGGATATGATGGCATGTTGGGTTTTTGTTCTCAATTTGATTACAGGAAAACTTAGCTCTTACTTATAAGACCTTTCAATACTTAAACAAACACATGCACACAAAGAAACAAGCATGATGGCGATATCAGCCTGATGAACTGCAGGCTACACAGGCACCATAAATTGCATGGAAGTACCTTCTGTTCACATCCTGTTCAGTGTATAGACTAACTCTAACCTGACTTAACAGCTGAATATATGGCATCCACTTTCACAACTTTCTGAACTGACGTGTTACTAGACAAATTTCATTGAGAGGTAAGAATAAGTCTAGAAAGCTGAGGGATGTATTACTAAATACTGTTCAATGAACCAGGATTAAAACTCACCACCAGACCACAGCCTGTGAAATCTAAATGCATGTAAACACCTAAGATCCAAAGAAGTGATTTACATTGTGGTAAGAAGAAACTAAAGAGTATCCTGTATGATTCCTTGAGCATATGAGCTTTCTTCCTCAGCTCAGCTGAGGAGGTTTACTTTTCTCCACATCCTCTCTTCTTCCAGAGGCTGACACAAAAAATGATCAGCTCCATATAATTAGCCACCATACAACTGAGAAAATTATATACAAAGAATAGAAATGAACAGATTATTAAGACCTATACAGTGAATCAGAGAAGCATGTAGGAATAGTATAAAGCTGGAAATGTATATGGTGATTTGGTGACATAAAAGGGCTATGAAAGATGTCTGGTGGATAGCCCAGATGAAGAGTTTTCAAAAGGCTCTGTTCTAGGTTTCGGTGTAGGGAGCATGCCAGGGCACAGAAAAGAGGGCAACAGCTGAAGTGTGTTGCTCTTTGGCTCTCCTTCATGCCTACTGGATGAGCCACTGGGTTCCGCAGTTGCATAAACGTCTGTCCTAACTTGTCCTTTAGGCTGCAGAGATTCCAGCTGCTCTAGGATTACTAAGTGCAAGACTGAGTTGAAAAAAACTGATTTTTGTCTGTTTTCCGTTTAGTAAATTATGACAATCAAACTATGCTGTTTCTTCTATCAAATTCAAAAGCACTTAAAATTATCTGGATGTACAAAAAAATCAGTATAGTTTTGTTCTATGTAGTCTATGACTATTTTGCCAGATACCTTTTTTGAATGACACTTTGCTAAGAACATTTCATCAGCGTAAAGCCATGGTGAAGAAAGAGTGACGCAGATAAAATGAAGGTAGTATTGCAGAACTGACAATGTTATTTCCTTTCTGAGCTCTGAAGGATGATAATCAGGATTTTTTAAAACTCTGTGCTTACAGTTAACCACTTGAATAGATAATGCTAACCACCTTGGAGACCTCATTAACTTTAATAAGAAGTTGTTTGCTGTTGAACAATCTTGACAATAACAATGACTATGTTGGTCTTCAGAATAGGCTGCTGCACACTACATTACGTACCAGGTTTCGCAAAAAAAATGAGTTGAGATTGCTAGTTTAGCATTTGGAAAAAAATCAGGATATGCAGACAACGGAGAAAAGCAACAAGAGAGCTTGATTTGGTGGCCAGACAGGCAAAAAGACTTTTTAAAAAGCAGAGATTGCCTCTCTGTCCATCTGCTGCACTTAACAGAACACAATTCAGCTAATGAAGAGCAGAACTAAAAAACTAAAATTCTCATTCAGTTCCATCTGTTTCAACTGCAGTTGTGTGAAGCTGATCTATGTTTCAGATAGAAAATCAGCACTTTCATTTTGTCATAATACTGAAATGAGAAGGTTTACTTATGTACAAAGAAAACCGTAAAAACCCAGCTGAGTTTGGCCTATTATCCATTTGGAATAGTAAGGAGACTGGACAAAACTGTGTTCTCACATTAGAATTCCTCCTGTGCCCTAGCTTTTTCCAAGTCACAGTGGAAACAGACACACTGAGTTTGCAAGTGGCAGGAGAGCCTGGATGAGCTGCCCTCCCAGCATAACTGCCTCCTCTGAGAGAGACATGTTTACCTTGAGCAGGTGAACTGCACACAGCCTTCTGACCAATGTGAACAATTCAACAAAACAAAAGAAAATGTATTCCATCTTCCTATCTAGTTGCAGAAGTAATGATTTCTTGGACAAAGCTGAATTGACACAATATTACTTAATCTTCCATATTTTAAAGCATGGAGATTTTAAGAATTTCACATTTTAATCACTGTTTCTTTACTTATATAGACAAAGATATATTTTTATGGCTTCAAGTTAGCATCTATTTCTCAGAATTCAGAATGCGTTTTTAGCAAATAAAATAAAAATAATCCTGTCTGCCTTTTGAGTATACATAGCTGAAATGTAAAGTATCTTGTAGTTCACTGAATTATAATTTAATTCTACTGCTAATGTCATTGTTTTCCTAAATACGTTATTTTATAGCAGAATTCTAGTAATTAATTTTAAGCTATCAGAAAGCAGCAATGAACTAGATTTGTCACTTCCAAAGTAATATGATTACATTCTGACTTGCTGTTCAGAGTAAGCGTTAGTATGAAGTAAGAGACAAATTCCAATATATCAGTTGTATATACCTCTCTTACCTTTGTTTTATTCATATCTTTACTTGTTTAAGTGATATTTTCCCTTTGATTGTTTTTACTAAAGGCTTTCTACTTACTTTGTTGTGAAGCTCTGAAGGAAAGACTATGATCAGTATACATGCAGAAACTGCTACTTTTGTCTGCAGACAAAGTATGTATTTCAAAATGGCTTTTAAGGCTGAAATATCTGGTAGGCCCATGGGAACTATATATTCATCTCTCAAAACCAGCAAACAAAAGTAAGCATTTACTCCTGCAAGTCTCTTTGAAAACTCCTACCTCAATCTCCATGTTTTCCAAAACAGTTATACTGAAGTTGGTGAATGAAGCTGAACAGCACAAGGGACATTAAAAGCAGAAGAAGAGTGTTTCAAAATGTCAAAAAATGTCAAATTCTTTGTAAGAGTAGTTTGTAAGCAGACAACTGTGAGATCTCAGCATTTTGCCTACACGCTGGAGCATGATGCAACCTACCAGTGCAGCAAGCCATGAGGCTTTTTCTGCTGTATAGTGAGATTTTCGATTTATATAAACACTGATAAATGCTACTCTTTTTCTTATGAGTAGGATATCAAATACAAAGCAAAGAAAAGCAACATGGAAATAAATACTTGGGTTCTGTCTCAGCTATGAGAGAAACTGGAAATTTCACTCTGGGTTGTTCAAGCTTATGTGGAAGAACTGTCTGAAAAAACTGTAATCAACAACCAGGAAAACAAATGCCTGCATTGGAAATACCATAACTTCTTTCCAATGTGTCACTTGCAGTTTCCATTTTTTATCTTTATTCTTGAAAATTGAATCTAGTAATATTAGCTTTTCCTTAAAGCACTGACTCTATTATCTTGTCAGAAGTAACAGTAGTCCAATCTGGTATGATCTAATTCTAAATGGCCAAAGACCATATTTACGCTTTGAGGCAACAGATCTGAAGGCTAAAAAGCAGCCATTTACCCTTTAGAAAGTGAAATTCTTCTTGGAAATCAGACTAAAGTTCAGAATAAGAGACAACCATATCTTAAATAGCAAATAACAGCAACATAAAAATGAAGAGCGTATCAATAAATTAAATTAAGAATAATGCTTTTTATCAAGCAGAGGAGGCAGAAAATTGGCAAGGTTGAGCTGTTGGTTAAACTGAAAATAAGAAGGAAATGCACAGGCAATGAAAGCAGGGATGTGCGGCCTGGGAAGAATACATGCATGCCATCTGGATGTGCAGAGATGGGATCAGGAAAGCCAAAGCACAAACGGAACTGAACTTTATGAGAGATGTAAAAAACAACAAGAAGTGATTGTTCAAACACATTAGTCAAAAGAGACAAGCCAAAGCGAGTGCACTCCCTCTGAAAAATATGAAGGGAAAAAATGGCAAAAATGAACATCAACAAGGCTGAAGTACTCAGCAAGTTCTTTGCCTCAGTACTCAGTGCCTGTCAGACATCTCTCATGTCCCTGAACATCTAAGCAAGGTTTGGGGGACCAAAATTCCTCCTATTGTAAGAGAAGAGCAACCTCTTGAAACTGAACACATAGCAGACTATGGCCCTCATAGGACATGGCATCCCGGAGGGAACTAGCTGATGTTGTTGCCAAACCACTCTCTGTTGTATTCAACAAGTTCTCAGTGGCTGGAAAAAGGGAAACCACTCCCATTTTTAAGAAGGAAATCCAAAGGAAGATCAGGGAAGCTACAGGCCAGCAGCCTCACCTCTCTGCCTGGGAGATCATGGAACAGTTCCTTTTGGAAGACAGGTTCAGATACATGCAAGATGAAGAAGCAATATGAGTGAGGCTTCACCAAAGGCAGATCATACCTGGCCAATCTGGTGGCCTTCTATGATGGAGCGATGGTTTCAGTGGACAAAGGAAGGACAACTGATGTCATCTACCTGGACTTCTGCAAGGCCTTTGATAAGGTCCTATATCACATTCTTATTTCTAAATTGGAAAAAATATGGTTTCTAAGCTTAGATTATTCAGGGGATAAGGAATTGGTTGTAATGTCACAACCAGAGGTCTGTAGTTGATGGTTTTATGCCCAGGTGGAAGCTAGTGATGAATGGTATACTTCAGAGAGAAGAGCTCATTGAGAGCAGCACGGTGAAGAAGAATTTAGGGGTTCTGGTGGATGAAAAGCTTGATGTAAGCCATCTGTGTGAACTTGCAGCCTAGAAAGCCAAATCTAACATGGGTGCTTCAAAAAGAAGGGTGGTCAGCCAGGCAAGGGAGAAGACTGGCTTCTTCTGTTCTGCCCTTCTGTAGCCCCACCTCCAGTACTGTGCTCAGATGGAGGGTCTCCACATCCAAGAAAGATGTGAAGCTGTTAGAGCAGGTCCACAGGAGGCCAAAAAGATGATCAATGGGCAGGAGTATCTCTCCTGTGGTACTCCCTGCAGAGTGTACCTATTCAAGCCATGGGCTGCCTGCTTCTCCAAGAGAATATAGTGTCAAAAGACACCATGTCAAAAGATTTGCTGAAGTCTAGGTAGACTACATCAGCAGCCTTTCCCTCATCCACCAGGCAGGTTACTTGATCGTAGGAGATCAGGTTCATCAAGCAGGACCTGACTTTTGTGAACGTGTCATCTCACATGTCATGTGATCTCCCTCAAGATTATCTGTTCCATAACCTTTCCTGGCACAGAGGTCATGCTCATGGGCCTGCAGTTCCCTGGATCTTCCTTATGACCCTTCCTGTTGATGGCAATCACACTGGCAAGCCTCCAATCTTCTGAGACCTCTCCAGCAATCACCTCCACCAGTTCCCTCAACACCCTTGGGTGGATTCCATCTGGCCCCATGCACTTGTGACAGTGGAGTAGTGGTGTAGGTGGAGTAGTAAGTCTCTGTCTCTACCTGCATCATGGGGTGTTTATTCTGCTCCCCATCTGAGACTTACAGGTCTGACTTTTAAAGACAGATGTAAAGAAGGCTTTGAGAACCTCTGCCCTTTCCTTATCCTTAGTAGTCATTTCCCTGCATCTAGTAAAGGATTGATATTCTCCTTAGCTCTCCTCTTGCTGTTAATATATTTGTAAAAACATTTTTTGTTCTCTTTTACTCCAGTGGCCAAGCTGAGTTCAAATTGGGCTTTTGCCTTTCTAATTTTCTCCCTGCGTATCCTAACAATTTCTTTGTACTCTCTCCAAGCTGCTCGTTCTTTGATCCACAAAAGGTAGATTCTCTTTCTCCCGGAGCCTCAGGAGAAGCTTCCTGTTTACCTACGCTGGTCTTCTTCCCCCTGGTTCATCTTAAGGCACAGGGGGATAGCCTGCTCCTATGCCTTTAAGACTTCCTTCTTAAGGACAGGTCAGCCTTCCTGGACCCCTTTACCCTTTAAGACTGAATCCCAAGGGACCCTCCTTACCAGTGTTCAGAATAGTTCCAAGTCTGCCCTCCTGAAGACCTAGATAGTGGTTGGCAACCATTGCCATGGCAAGAGGCTGCAACTGGATGATCTTTATGGTCCCTCTTAACCCAATCCATTATATGAATCTATGATTCTCTTCAAAGTCCTGCCTTCACGCTCATCTTCACACTATTAGATATTGCAGGCATATATAAATGATGGAAAACAGTCAAGGCGTTATTAACAACTGCAAACATCCTTCTAAATTCATTGAGCCCCCAAAAAGGTCAGATTCATACCTGGAGTCTTGAAATTTCTCAGCTGAGATGGCGTGTCACAGATTTCCAAGATCCAATCACCTGCTGCTTTTTCACTCCAGCAGTGAGTAGTCATAAACTCCCAGTTTTTGAATCCTTCCATGGAATGATCAAATAGCCTGCAATAGATCACGACATTATATTAAGTGAACTATAATATTCGAGGAGTCCAACTATGCAGACTACTGAATGACATGCTAGTAAGCCAGATAATTCATCTGTGCCTATACATAATGTTATTCAAGATGGTCTTCCCACATATCTTTGAAGTACATTCATGAGTTTCCTTACTTTTTTGGTGGAGGATCTTTACGTGTAATCATTTATCATGACATGAAAGAATGGAAAGAGATTTCACTACAAAAAAAATCATTACTTCAGTTTAATATGATCCTTGTCTCCTGGGAAAAGTGCATAACATACAGCATGAGGTGAAAACAAACTTGTACACTGGAAAATTTCTGTAACACTCATTTTTCACTTTGGATTGGAATACATAAAAGGGAATTAAAAAAATAAAAATGACGGAGTGAACAAGACAGTATTACAGATCAATATATGCAACTCCTTATAGAAAATCAAATGTAACAGAAACATTGGTCTCCAATCTTAAATGATCAAATTATCACTCTATACTTGACAGGCTACATGAGAGCTGCTCTGAAAGTAATACCTCCTATCCTGTTATGCTGACCCAGCACACCAGTGGCTGATGTTGGTCGCATTGCAGCAGAGGTTGAACCTTCCTAACAATATTCTATTACATTTTGTTCCTGTGAGACAGATGGCAGTAGAGGGGCAGTATAATAGAATGGTGTTTGACATGGAAGTGCAGGTGAAGCAAACTTGTATCACTGAATTTCTCCATGCGGAAAAGATTGCACCCACTGACATTCATTAACACTTCCTAGTCATTTATGGAGATCAAACAGTGGATGTCAGCACAGTGAGGCAGGGGATGGTGCATTATAGCAGTGATGATGGTGACAGTAGGTCGCCTTCAGTGGTGCAGATTTTTAGAATAGCAATGTGCAGGCTCTTGTTTGCAAAAATGCACAGCTAACTGTGATGGCTATGTTGAAAAATAGTCTTCAGTAGCTGAGAATTTCCTCTATCAAACATTATTGTTTTCTTTGTATCTGTTGTAATTTCCAAGGAGATAAAATGAGGGCATTACTTTTGGAATGACCTAAGTAGTTTGAGTAAAAATGGAAAGACTAATGTCATCTGATGGTTTTTTCTAACTAACATTGCTGTAATTACTGAGATCTTGGGTGAAGAGTTTGAAACTCAGACCTGGATTATAACAGATTCTTGTACAGTGGCCCACTTCAGAATCTGCAAAATGGTGCTAATCTGATGAGGGAAGGAGAGAGTGGATTGGCCGTATTTTGTTACCTAAAACTGGAATTAATAAAAGTATGGAAAGTCACAAGAGAATGTGGACTTCTATTCAGTGCTCAAAGTGTTTTGTCTGGTATTCCAAAGATTTGGATGGAAGGTAAGATCTAATGGCAGCTCAGCACTGAAAAAAATAAATATACATATATGTGCATATATGTATTTATGTATTTTTCATTATTTTACCTTGGTTCTTACTGTGAAAGTCTTACTGTTGAAAGCAATGTTTAAACATTTCTGATAAAAAATGCTCCCTACAGTAGAAATCCCAGTCAATTGAAAACCTCCTTTCAATGGAAATGAAGAAAAATCCAGAATCATAAAATCACAGAATCACCAAGGTTGGTAAAGAGCTCCAAGATCATCTAGTCCAACTAGACACCTATCAGCAATATTTCCCTACTAAAGAGTAAAGATGTAAACGTGTACAAAAGTACACAATATTTTACAATAACTTGATTCCTTACTGTTCATTTCTAAGTACATCTCAACCTCTAGTCTCAGAAGACTGTGCAAGTGAACAAGCAAACAATGGGAAAGGAAACTAGTTTAAAAGCACTGTATATGTCAGTTTCTTGTAAAAACACTCAATCTGGATGTCAACAAATTTTGATATCTCTTGCTGAAAACCGATCAAAGGAATGGGGCCAGATTTGCTGTGGGCCTACAGACACAGTCCTCACTTGAATATCCCTTGTTGGAACTGTATGCACGGAGCACCTTATATACACACTCAGTACACATCTGATTTTCACTTTCATGTATACAACCCTTTTCCAGTTTAAATGAATGCTTACTCCTTAAATTGAAATAGATATATATCTTTAAAACTGGACTTCATTTTCACTGATAAATGGTTGAAATTTTCTTCTCACAATCCAGTATAAACATATATAAATATATAAACATATATACATTCTGCCATCAGAAATTAGCCTGTTCCATGTCACTGTTAATTCAGTTGTTTGAATACAGCAAATTTCACAAACATATGGCACACGTCATTTACTGAAAGGGTAGAAATTATTATTCAGTCACTACCCAGTGTTTGCATGTGGCTGTGTTTAAATCAAATCATTATGTAGGTTATTTCCAACAGTTAGTCAAATTGTCATATGGCATTTCGCTGACAGCTGATATACTAATTGCTGAATATGCTAACAATCAGTCAAAGCAGCAATATTCTTCCTTGACAATATGACAGCTAAATTACGTAGTATATTATATCAATACTGTACAATTATATTGTAGGCTCTATGAGAGCTGCTCTAAAAGTAATGCTTCCTATTTTATTATATTGACCTACAGCTCCAGAGGCAGATGTTGGTAGTATGGCAGTAGAAGCTGAATTCCTCCATGCAGAAGTGACATTCATTGACACATGCTGAACATTTATGGAGATCAAACAGTGAATGTGTGCACAATAAGGCAATGAGTGGTGTTTTACAGCAGTGGTTTATTATGCAAGATTTAAAATATCATATTTTAATGTATGAGTTTTGCTTCTGGAAATGAGTTAAAAAGCTACAGACATAAAAAAAAAACAAGTTAAAATTAGTAGCAAGATAGGAGTCTAAGGCTATCTGCAAGTTACATCAACTCAAAGGTCCAAGTATTTTTGTGTTGCTCTGTTTACGCATGAAACTCTCAGAAAAAACATAGTAAAATTTCCCCTTCAGAGAAGTTAACGAAAGGATGAAATCACTGAAGTACTTACAGAACTGTCAGGTGCATTTTTTTGGATTAAAAAAAGAAAACGTATCAGACAGCTTATTTTAAGGAGTCTGAAGTCTGGAGCCAGTCCAGATTGTTAACTGATTTTGTTATTTGTCAGACTGATGCCTAGTCAAAACTCATAGCAAGGAAATACACATAGTTGATCGTGAACAAGTGAATTATTAATATGCGGCATGATTAATTATTGTTTTAGTTAACAAGATACTTGAAACAATCCAGTGACTGCAACACTTACACTTATGTATGCAACACACTTATAAGTACGAAACTGAGAGACAGCATTTGATTCTTCATAACTTACTGACAAAGAATCATAGAATCACTCAGGTTGGAAAAGACTTAAAGAACATTGAGTCTAACCATAACCTAATCATACCACCGTAGCTCTAATAAAGCTCTGCTAAATCACGTCCCTGAGTACCACATCCAAACAGGTTTAAACACATTCAGGGATGGTGACTCAAGCTCCTCCATGGGGAGCCTATTCTGGTGCTTAACAACCCTTTCAACTGGCCAACTGGCCTCACCAGTATTGAGTACAAGGGTAGGATTACTTCCTTAGTCCTGCTCACCACACCGTTCCTGAAGCCAGGCTGCCATTGGCCTTCTTGGCCACCTGGGCACACTGCTGGCTCATATTCAGCTGACTGCCCATCAGTACACCAAGGTCCCTTTCCGTCAGGCAGCTTTCCAGTCACTCCTCCCCAAGCCTGTTGGGTTGCCTGTTGTTGTTGTGACCAAAATGCAGGACCTGACACTTGGCCCTATTGAAACTCATACAGTTAACCTTGGCGCATCGATCCAGTCTATCCAGGCACCTCTGCAGTGCCCTCCTCCCCTCTGGCAGATCAACACTCCCTCCCAACTTGGTGTTGCCTGCAAACTTACTGCACTCAATCCCCTCATCAAGATCATTAATAAAGATGCTAAATAGAAGCGGCTCCAGTACTGAGCCCTGGGGGACACCTCTCATGACCAGCTGCCAACTGGATTTAGCTCCACTGACCACAACTCTTTGGGCCCAGACATCCAGCCAGTGTTTCACCCAGTGGAGCGTGTGCCCATCCAAACCCATCGTCTTCTAGACAGTGTTGTGGGGGACAGTGTCAAAAGCTTTACTGAAGTCCAGGTAGATCACATCAGCTGTCTTACCTTCATCCACTAAGTGGGTCACCTTGTCATAGAATGAAATCAGGTTTGTCAGACACAATCACAACAGTACACCAGAACTGCCCTGGTGACCTTTCTTGGTAAAGCAGTTCAAGCTAAAGAGGATGTGCTTTTATGACCATCTATATTCAGAGAAATTAATTTTGGGCTGCTGATACGGTGAATAGCATTGCATTTAAAGATAATGGCTTTTATCAGAAATAATTTAATATACTCTGTACGCACCATATGTAGGTCTGTATGAGAACATAAAGTTTACAGGGCGTAGAGTAAATTACTTGTTTCCTTAAAATAAATTAAAAGTCTTGGCTTCTTTCACTACCATCCACTCAGCCTAGAAATTACATTGCCTTTCTGCTTAAGAAAGTAACTTCAAACAGAAATATTCATTTGTAAGCCAATTTTCACACGAGTGACAATTAGTCGCTTTAAAGAGACTCCAAAATTGAGAACATGAAAGTCTCTGAGCTAAATCTACAAGAGTTAAAAAAAAAAAAAGTTTAAATTATTATCAGAAAATTTCCAAGATACAAAATGCACAAAAAGTAGATTTTGTTTTAATTAGTGAAGCAAATTGGTTTTGTGTGAGAAAAGGCAGTTAGGGTGGGGATCTATTTGGTGATACCACAATCCTTCATCACAACAGTAAGAGGTAAACACATAAAAGTCTGTTTTTAATATCCAGGTCTATTTCTCATCCCAGAAACTGCAGGTGCATCCGACTGATGTGACTGACAGCCATGCTGTATACATTCAGTTGATGACATTGAGAGCCAGGAAACATACATCCTGCACAAGCTGGTGGCTGGGTCTGCAAGCAGTGCAGTAGCTGGCAAAATAAGGCTATTTTCTCCTCTGTTACAGCAGTCTGTATTTATGATGGGCTCCAGCCTACTAAATTGGCAGCCTGACAGGCAAGCTGTCCTTGCCTACTGGTCTAATTGGCCACAAGACTTAAAGTGAACTTATATCTTGAAAAGAGTACAGAGTTGTGCAATTTCAAATGCTTTGGTCAACTATTCTCTTCAAAATGGCTCTTCTACGCTGGGTTCAACCACCTGTCCCCCTGGGAGTTCTAGCCCCTAAAGAGCCACAGACAGCCCAAACTGATTTAAACAGATTAACTCTCAGTAGGGCAATACTGCCCTCCTGCACTTAAGTACTCAGAAAAAAAGAAATGATTGGAGGGCGCACAGGCATTTAAGAAACTTTCTCACATATTTATGTCAGGGAAGATCACTTAAAACCTCTGGATGTGAGATCTAACTAGGATTTATTTAAAGAGTATGTTTCCCCTTATATTTATACTCCATATTTGTTATTGTAGTTAAATTTATGGAGCAATGAAGAAATCTTTTGAGCTGTCATGAAAAATTTGTTTAGAGAAGAGCAGCATGAACAACAGGGTACAGTACCTGCCAGTCTGAGGTAGTGGAGAATACAGCAAATATCATCTTTAACTGTGGAGAACAAGTCCCCCAGGACTATACATATCAGCACAAAACTTTCTGTCATGACTAAAATATCTATCAGGCTGCTGAATTCCATGTGCTGCACTGCTCAGCCAGCTGTGTGGCTGATTCTATGGATGACTTGTAAAAGAATCTGTGTGCTCTTCAAATCACACATATATCTTCAGAAACTTCACCCTAAACAGATTTTCATATCCTGATTGGTCAAGTATGTTTGAAAAGTGATAACTGACTAGGCTCAGACTGGCTGTCTGTCATATAATTCAATTCATTCAAAGTGAAACATGATGCTGATATGGTAAGATTGAGGTGAGCCAAATCTACATACAGCTAGGAAAAGATTCATTCATTCTCACCATAGTTGTTGGTGCAAATGTATGTAGGTTGCTCTGAAACTAATGCCTCCAATTTATTTCCTTGGAAACTACCACAGATCCAAAGAGAACAAAACCACTATTTCATAGAGCAAATTCTCAGCTATAAACCATTGCATTTTTCAACACACTCACTACTATTAGCTACATATCTCACCAGCACTGAAGAAGAGGCTGCATGCCACACTTCTAAAAATTGGCACCAGCAGGTGACCCAACTGTTGCTGTCATCACTGCTGAAACACACCACCCACCATCTCACTGTGCTCACATTCACTGTTTAGTCTCCATAAATGTTCAGCAAGTGTCGAGAAATGTCAATAGGTACAATTTTTTCTGCATGGAGGATTTCAGTTCCACCTATACCTTTCCCTCATACTCACTTCTATGTCAGGCACCATTTTGTCACAGAATCATAGAATCAAATAATCATTTTAGTTGGAAGAGACTTTAGTTGGAAGGTCATTTAGTCCAACTCTTCTGCAGTAAACAAGAACATCTGCAGGTAGATCAGATTGCTCAGAGCCCCATCCAGCCTGAACTTGAATGTGTTCAGGAAATCCACCACATCTCTGGGCTACCTGTTCTGCACCTTGCACCCTCATTGTGAAAAAGCACTTCTTCTTAATATCCAGTCTAAATCTATATCCCCTCTTTTAGTTTGAAAGCATTTTCCCTTGTCTTATCACAGCAGACTCTGCTGAAGAGTCTGTCCCTTTCTTTCTTACAGCTCCTCTTTAGATACTGAAAGGCTGCTATTATGTGTCCCCAGAGCCTTCTCTTCTCCAGGCTGAACCTGGAGCCCCAGCTCTCTCAGCCTATCCTCACAGCAGACAAGTGCCATCCCTCAGATCATTTTGTGGCCCTCTTCAGGACACACTCTATCAGGTCCACGTCTCTCCTGTACTGAGGACTCCACGTCTGGACACAGTACCCTAGGTGAGGTAAGTAGAGTAAAGGGGCAGGATCACCTCCCTCACTTCTTTAGATGAAGACCAGGGTACGGTTGGCTTTCAAGGCTACAAGAGTACACTGTTGGCTCATGCTCAGCTTGCCATGCACCAGTACCCCTAAGTTCTTTTCAGCAGGCTTGTACTCTATCCTTACATCCCCTGTTTGTACTGATAGCAGCATCTGCCCTTTGGGTGTGTTGGCTACACCACATGTAAATCCTAGGCATTCTTCCTCTTGTCTGTCTTATACTTCTTTTTTTAGTTTGTTTTGTTTTGTTTTGTTTAATACAACACTAAAACGTTTAGCTGCATCCTAAACATGTGCTTACCCATTTGTCTTCACTTCCAGTTCTACTACGGAAAATAAATTTGAAATTTTAATTATAGATTCTAATTTTCTACTGAAACTGAAATAGAAATATTGAATACTATAATCCCATACATGCCTATGGTGCAGATCCCTCTGATTAATGATTTGCTCCTCTCACTTATGAAAGAAAGGCACGTGTCATTCTAAATCTCAGATATATGGCACTTCATTCTTCCACATCTATCTTTGAGCATGTTCCAGGATGGATTTTAAAGTTTCATGGAAGATGGTGTCATTTACATGCATTCATTTACTCTTTTGCATATAAATACCATCAGCCTTTGCTGCAGAAGTGGGCAGATCAACAGTAACAAAAAAAACCTTTACCTTTGAAATTTATTTATTCATGTCGGGTCTCTACTGGTCTCTATTACTCTCAGAACTCTTTGCCTGATCTAATGCTAATGATGACAGAGTATAACAAAAGTAGTACTTGGATAATTTTCAGATGCATGGACATTACAATTGCAGGGTTTCAAAGAAAGGCTGTGAATGTCTAACCAAAACTAAACTAAAAGACATAGGCAATATTAATGAAATAAAATAGACCACATAAGAATTGCAACAAACAGTTTTCTTAGAACTGCTTCATCCTGTAGATATAGTATACTGTTAATGTCAGTGCCATATAAGCATAGGAAGCTAGTGGCCTGGAAACTTGCCACCACGTGGCTAAAAATTTCAGTTACGCAGTTTGAATGGCAGCAGCTGCTTTAAATTTAAAGGGCAAGAATTAAACAAACCGTGACTTCAGTAGGAGACAAACGAGCCCCAAGTTTGCTTCTTCTATCCTTTTTCTATTCAGCTTTTCCTGCATGGCTCCCTGTACTGAGTTTCTGTTCTTACAGATCTTAATGTGTCTCAAAACCACTCAGAAAATGATGCTGCCAAATCCAATGGCCAATTGTTTTCAGAAAGGGGATATTGTTCCCCTTTGGACATAACTGTAGCCTCATCCTCACTGCAGCCAGCACTTTCCAAGCCTGTATTTTGCTCTGTTGCAGTACATCCAATGTAATCATGTTTAGTACTTTCCAAACAACAAAGCAGATGTTCCCTGTAATGCAGTTTTTGAAGAATGCACAAGAGGCTCAAGCCAGTGACAGTGTAATCCACCAAATGCCTGCAGAGGAATCCACATTGCCTCTGACTAACAAGTTTTCTTACTGAAGTCATTTTAGGGGATGCCAACATTAAGGATAAAATATGCAGAAAAAAAGGCCAGATACTGCCTTGAGGGACCTGTTTGTCAATGCACCAGAAAATACTCAATGACTTCTCCCAGAATTGGTGGAGAAGAAGTGCACATGTGTAAAATATACCTTTTGCACTTTAAGACATTTTACCAGCAAACTGTTTCAAATTAAACTCAGATGAGTAATGGTAAAGCAATGAGGTTTTCCTTGGGTTCAGTAAAAACAGCTGGTATTGCTGCTATTAATCATGTATGTGTGCATTAAAAGCTCTTGTGTGTCTGAGAAAAGCGTCTCGGTCAGGTAGTAGCCATGTACAGCAGCCTCTGGGACCTCTGCCTATAGAAAAAAAAACCACACCAGACTGCTTTCTGCCATTGTATCCCTGCATGTTACTTCTATTAGAGTACCTTTATCCTGATGGCGTCATGATTAATACTTTAACAGTTAAATGCCCCCAAAGTAAATACATTCTTATATTCATGAATAACAGAACTTCATGATGCATAGATGTTCACCCAGCAGCACTCAGTATGCTATCTACAAGACCAGTAAGCTATAAGAGTTCTTGCAGCAGCTCCAAATAAAGCAAACCTTAAAACATCATTCTGAAAAGTACTGTGTGCATATCCACCACTTTACGATAAGAAAGGGCTTGTGAGGACTCTAGGAATTTCAGACCCAGAGTTTGCAAAATACATTTATTCCTTAATACTAATAACCTGGAGCTGTGAGTTTGTTTCAACCAGATGTGACTGACAAGTCAGCATAGCGTACATGGGAAAGTCATGAAACCTACATGGGAAAGTCATTTCTGATGTGACTGTACAAGTATTTGCTCTCTCATTAATAATTTATTTTTGCAAAAAGGAAAACATTAAAATGCCTTTCACATTTATTTTCTGCTTAGCCTTCTCATAGTGTATTTTAAGAAAAAGCTGAAAATCACTGTTTTTTTTAACTTCTGTATTCTCTCCCTACCATGTGTACAAAAAATCATGTTCTAAGGTATATGAGTTACAAAGAGGCTGCATGAATTAAACTTTGTACCTCTCCCACATATCAGTCATCACCAGAGGTGAACTGTAAATACTAGAATTTATAGTCTTTATCTCCCACTTGCTGTGAGTCAACTGCTTGGAGCCAAACGTTAGCTGTGTTACAACCACTGGGTTTACACAACGTTGTTTTGTTTATATAGCTAGGTGGAGGAGTTTCAGACTTTCTCATTTTGAAGCATGGAAGAATGGCTGCATGAAAATGGAATAGAAAAGTGTAATTTTTTTCACAGAGAACACAAAAGGCTGATTCACAACTGCTCAGAGTGGTTAGCCTTGCCAGAACCAGCAAAGGGCAAGTTCTTCATTCAGTGTAGCACAGTGAAGACACACAGATGTGCATACCCATGTGTTTTATCAGCAAGGAACTGATGGCACCCACGATGACACACAGGAGATATTCTAGAGGGCCTCAAAATTCCAGTACTACTTGCTCTCCATTTGATGCATGAATGTCTCTACATTGAAGAATATTTTTATTACATCTTCTCTTTTAGATTAAGCTCTAATTAATATGTGGGTTTACATCTCAATTTACATCTCAATCAGAACCAAATACTTTTGAGCTCTGTCTCCAAAACAACTCCTTCCTTGCAAGAGGAAAGATATGTCCTTCTGCCTATCACTGAAGGCCAGGAAGGCATGCAATTCCTCATGTCTTAATAGCCACTGTATTAGCAAAACCGGGTGGGATTATTTAGATGTGGAGCAGTCTGGAAAGCAAGCAAGTCTACATTCATTAATAATCCCGAAGAGTAGGACGCAAATTGCTAACACCGTAAGTCATAATCACGTTCATAAAGCTTAAAGACAGTGGTAGTAGAGAATTACTATTCTGTCTGATTTTTATTGCTAGTGAAGAAAGGATAATAATATAGGAGATAGATGAAAAATAAATGCAAATAGTATCTAGAAACACATTTTCTTTCAGCTTGTTTCCTTCTGTAACACTGAGCCTGTTACTTTTCACTTCAAATTTTCCACCCAGCTAATAATTGCTGAACTACACAAGACTATTAAAATCAACTAACTTCTGTTTTAAAGATGATTTACAGTCTACTATTCTACAGATAAAGTCTGAGTTTGACATCTCAGAATTCATTTCCACTTAATTTTCTCCATTTCTCTCCTAAAAAAATGATTAGCTTGTGTCTGTTAGCAAAGCTACTGGAATGACTTGACTGATCTTCTCTGATGCTGCAATCTTACTGCAGTTCCTGCAGGCTGACTGGACTGTGAAACTGCATTGTCATACTATACCTGTTGGCCAAGAGCTGTGATCTGGTTCCAGAAGGAGAGGTTAGGTAAATTGCCAGGTCTCCACGTCGAGGGTGAGTAATAGTGATGCGCACAACAACGTGCTCCAAGTAGATCACGTGGTGATTAGGATTATCAGAACAGCCTGTGGCTTTGTAAATTGAACGGACGACACTGTCAGGTCTTATTGTTCTACAATGTAAGCATATAAAACAACATCAGCACTTCTTCCCTATCCTGTAAAATAAGACAACCCAATCATTTCAGCTTAGTACCGAATGTCCTTAGTTTTAGCACTTTACTTCCTAGCTGAAACTATCACTACGGGGTAATTATTTTACTGCAGCTACTGGCAACTGCCATGCTTTCTGTGCTTTCAGGCTATACTGATACGACCACATGCTGAAAGAGAGCTGTGAATAACCTGTAATGGAATAAGTCTCTGGGACAGAGCATTTTTGCAGATTAGTGGCCAGCTAAGAATTGTTGGGATTGTCATGGGATCACAGCTGCTTGTTAAGCCCCAGGAAATGCCTGGCATAGACACAGTCTTTGCTTACGTAATAGCAAATATTACATGTTAACTGTAGCAAATATTGGGCAACCAGTATCTGAATCAGCTAGTTAAAACTGGCATGGCATCCTTGCAGACTATACCAGTTATGGGTCAAGTCTGTCAAACACACCTATCAAACAAAGTATCTTCAATGACCTTAATGCACTGGAAATGAACCACTAGACTGGATATAGCCACAGAATGCACATACTGAATTTTGCTCTTAAGCCTGGTTCTATACATACCCTATCCTAGAAAGCAGAGGGCAGTTTGGTCTTATCCTCTGAGACAGACTCTCCTGAGACTGTTTGAGAGATATACTATCAGGTAATTTATTAATGAGAAGAGTATCTTCCTGCCATACCTTGACTGATAAGTTTGTACTCATCTTACAAAAATGAATGCAGTATACTCAAGTGAACATTCTTCCCCTTACATATTCTTCTACTTCTGTAACAGCACTGATCACCATCAAATCTGGCTTGTTTTGTACCTTCAACCTCTGGGACATTCTTTAAATTAAGGCCTTTATCCAGTCATTAGAGGAAGCAACCTTTAGAGGCAAATGACTTGATATCTTAGAAGGTGACAGAGATCCCAAGTGTAGCTTTCAAAATGACAAATTAAACACAGTGCAAGGCAGGGTAAATTATACCCAACTTATTTCCACAAGTTTATGCCAGCAAGAGTTTTGGCAGCGGGTATTACTTGATTTGCCGATCCGTGTTCTCTACACACACATGCTGTGGAGGGACTGTTGTCCACTTTTCTGCCTCTATCACCATTGCTTCAGCATCCATCAGTCCAAATCCATAGAGGTGGCTCACTGCAAGACACAAACAGGGCAGTTGCAATTATAGCACAAAATCTTGATATTCATCATAGACTAATTCAAGAGGTTCCTAAGAGGAACTGCTTATTTTCCATTTTCACTGCTTTGACAAAAAGCTCAAAAATCTTTTTGCCAGGAACAATAATGACTATGTCTAATTTGTTGAATCTGTTCGTAACAAATGACCAACATGAATTATACTGCCTTACCATGACCAAAAGCCCAAACTACAGAATGCCAGTAATACAACTGGCTTAGACTACCCTTGGTCCAAGCGCCTTAATTTAGCCCAGGCCTCTTATACAATCTTATGTTAAAAGATGTAAAGAACCAGAGGAATGTTATTTCTGTTATTCAATGACCTAGCACATACGTGCACATACATATTGAAGGTAAATAGACGACAGATTTAGGAAGGAAAAGGCTGCATTTTATTCTGCAGAATGCTCTTAGCTTCCTCATTTTTAAGCAGTATGTGGATGCTATTCTACTCCTGTATGAAGTATGAACCCTGCTGTACAGCCAATCAGATCCAGCCTCTCCCTAAAGTTGCCTGCATGAAAGGGGTAAAAAGCATGACCTAAAGTCCAGTACTTTAAAGGTAATCTGGTTCTCATGTAAAGTCTGTGTCAGGAGGATTCCTTCTTCTGCCTCTTTTTTACATCTGCAGATAAAGGACAGTGAAGTTACTGCTGGAAAGAACTGTTAACATTGCTGCTGACCTCTGATACTAGCTACTGCATATGCTGCACACGCAGTGGTGTTGAGCAATAATGCCTGAAGGTTAGCGCTCTGTCAATGCTCATACCTGTATGCTACCTCAACTTTCGTGCTAGGGAGAGCCAACAATGATTCTACTGCAAGAAAGTCAATGCCTTTTATGCCTGAATACCTTCTACTAAAAGAAGTAGAAAGTCTTTAAAGCACCAGCTTTCTAGGATATGAAGGATTGAAATTTCAAATGTCCGGCATCCAGACAAGATATTTCCTGCAGACTTGCATCAACTCCTTACTTCTTGCTAATTTTAAGAATATTTAATTTTACATGACTGTTTCAAGTATTCTATTGGCTTACAAAGTCTGAGAAGTTACATTTACTGAATCAGTTGTGTGGTTGGTTTGTTTGTTTGTTTGTATTTATTGTTGTTGCTGGTACAATCAAAACAGAAGCTCAAAAATGTATGCTGATGAATTAGAAAGAGCTGCCAAACACGTTGATTTACTGTGACAAATCAGTGGTCTTAACAAAATCCTGAGAGGAGGTGGTGAAAGAAAAAAGCTATGAGAAGGAAGAGTTTAGATCACAAGTAGCACTGTATTAACACACCAGTTTTACTTGTTACCACAGGCAGAGCTACCAGAAAACCCCTTAGAAAAACATAAGCACTATTTTAATCGGTGATGTGACAAGGCATGGTGTAAGTATTTCCAACTGCACTTTGCAGAGGGTTTGTGAAAGCAGCCTCCATTCACTGCCAAACCAGAATTCAGATGAGTCTGTCCAAAAACACCCCAACCTTGTCAAAAAAGCAACAGTTCAAAGCATAAAAATAATCAGTGGTTAAGGATCCCATCTTCCAAATATGGCAGTATCTAATACTGTCTGGAACTGCCAGTCGAAGAGGGCTCCTCAATGGAAAATCCTGCAAAGCTGTGTAATGAACTGCGCTTTTTTTTTCACATCTTCTTTCCACTCAACCCCTCACTGAAATGCAAACAGAAAGGAAATCTTAATTTGGAGAGAACTAAACATAGTTTTTCTGCCAAATGAGGCAGGTACCATTTTCGGAAATGAAACACAAATACTAAAATATATGCAAATAATTAAACTCAGCCTTCATTCATTCTTCTGAATTCTCTTTAATATTTTTCACAAACAAACTGACAGGGAAGGGGATGTCCTATTTTTATTCTGGGTGGACACATCCCGAAAAACGGCAAAGAAGGAAGGCTTAAATGGAGAAACTTTGTACTGTGAATAGGGTTTTTGAGATGCCATTCTCCTTGTTCACAGAAATCATCTTGCCAAAACAGCATCTGCTGATCAAAGCATGCTTATCTACGAAGTCATTTATCTGTTTATACACTGTATCCATTGTTCTGCTATTCAAGTTTTAATTAATAATCACTGTCTTCTCAGAAGAACAGCAAAAGGAATAAGAATGTTAACTCATGGCCCGTAGACAGTTACTCCATATTAGCACCACAGTGCAGGATTAAATTTTAATGAACGGAAGCATCTTTTGAACTAACGTGTGGAAAATGCATTTTTAATTTCTGAAAGGAAACAACCTGACTGGGTAAGTGCTCAGGATGTCCAACTATAAAACAAAGTGTGTTCCACCATCTGTAGGTCTGAAAAGACAGATTTCTCCTCAACTCACCACTGCTTATTCAGAAATGTGGGCAGAGGAGTAGCCTATATTGGCAGGCAGCCTGCTTCTGACTGAAATTTAAAAGTGAAACTGAAATTTCTCATTCCTTACCCTCATATGCAAATTTAATAATACAAACAAAATCGTGAGAGTGAACCTTTTACCTTCTACATTTACCTTCTAGAGCATGAAATTGTTACCTGAATTACTTCCAAGATAATAGTCTTCATTTTTTTTCATTTCTTTCCATTTCATTTCATTTAGGATTGCCATGATTCTATGATTAAAATTTACCACCCAAAGTTACAGGGCAGTACATCATTCAATGCCATTCAGTGCTTGAACTCTCTTGCATGAGACCAGAGTTGGGAGTACAAAGTTCTGCACCAGCTGGCTTTTTTTTTCACAGTTGAAACAGAAGAACACTTTTTCCCTGAAAAGCTTTCCCATTCAAAACATCCTGACAGTCAGGGGTGCTTCTAAAGCCTTCCATAGAGGAAGATTCCAGACAGCTGACATTTGGCTGTCTGCGATGTTTGCACTTCAAAGCCCTTGATGCAATGGGTTGGTTAGCAGCTGCAGGTACCACGAGAGGCCCATCATTTTCAAAGACTAAATAACAGCAATTTTGAAACCATCACAGACTTAACAAAAACAGTAGATTCCTCATGTCTCAGAAAAAAAAAAAAAAGGAAAAACATTTTGTCTCCTACTGGCTTCAAACTGTATCCCTTCATCTGTGTGCGTGTGCTGGTACTGCCATGAACTCAGTATCAGGATGCTTCCTCCATTAAGACTGACCTGGATTGTCCATCCACACAGGGTCATAAATTTCTTCTGGGAAGCATCCAGAGCTCCCGTTTGTATGCAAATGGTACTGAGTTCACTTCTGTATTTGAAAAGTACTGATGACTGCAGAATGAGATAAGGTGACTGCAAAAGAAAAATGCTCCAGGACCTTAGACTTAAGCGCTCTACATTATCACTGCTGTGATTTAGTACTGGACTTGATTATTGCTTGAATCACTGAGGTGTTAGAAAGGGCACAGGGCTGCTCTGTACAAAAACATTTTCCTTTCAGAGATTATACAGGAACATAAAACTGGTGAGGAGTAAGCTGCTGGTTAAGAAACAATTCGTTGCTCTTGCTGAGGTGGAGGGCTGAGAACTGATCTGGTGCTTGAGGTGTCAGTGGGCAGAAATGTCACTGAATCCTCTCCCGACTCATGCAGCAATGTAAACTGACCCTATAAAATTTCTATTTTTGAAAAATCACAGACATACACAGATGTGGGGCAAGTTTCAGACAAAACTTGCCTCCTGAAACACAAAGTAAATATTGAGCTGTAGCTGATCTTTTACTCTTGTTATCACTGCAGAAAATGAAGTCCATTTATTTATCCCTGAAGCAGTTCCTCCATTAGTGCATCATGAAATCCAGGTCTGTTGGATAGGCTTCCCCAGCTTGTTCACAATCCCTTTGTTTTGGTCTGAATCTGCCATTGAAAATTCAATAACTTTCTTATTTATATACCAAGAAGATAGAAAGCTACCTCAAATCTAAAGGCAGAATTATATGTCCTGCCTGACTTGACTAAGAGAAAAAAGAATGGCTGGATCTGATAAATCAAAACTCAGCATCATGCAAGCTCCGGGAAACCTCGGCCAAGACACTGAAAATACAGTATTTCCTGTTCTTCAGTGCAGCTACACTGGATTTGTTAGGCTGCAGTTTTGTTGTCTGTCATCAACATATCTCCTCAGCTTACATGCTAAATCTCACTTGATATTTTGTTCATCTGATGAGAAACAACACAGAATGTTTTCTCACTGCTCTATTTTTGGCCTTCAATTTTCTACAGTGTGAAAGCAGCACTGGAAATATGAATATTTTTTACACAAATATAAAGTACTTAACCATTGTGAGAGAAATGTCAATGATTTCAGATTTTCAAATGAGGAATTTTCAAATGAGCTGCCCTAAACAAGATTTAGCTATTTGCCATGCATATTACTGTGATTTGTTCACTTACGCTACCTTAGGATCCTGCTTTCAAAACAAGATCAGAAAAGTAAGTGTCTCAAATGCTGTTTATACTTGCCCAGCGAGAACAGAAGTTTGATAGTTCACTGCAAATGTAACATATTTCAGTAAGTTTCTGCCACTTGCTTAGTTTATTAGAATGCTTCAAATTGCAAGCAGAAAAGATAATGTGAAGAAAGCAAAGGGACAAAAAAGGAAAAATGCAACAATTGCACACTGCTTAAATTACTATTACTATATTACTATTAAATTACTATTTTCACAATTACACTATGTTCATTTTGTTTTGTCTTAACTAAGATAGCATTGATCGTGTATGAGAATCCATCTTGTTTCAGCCATAACCACAGCTCAAAATTCCCTGTTTTGTGTCAATTTATGACCAGTAATGTATGATAATTGGACGTGATTTCTGAAACACGTAACAGCTTTACAAGCCAATAATGCAACTATGCGATAATATTCTTTTTTATTCTTGTGAACAAACTCCCACGTGCTCTTTTACATTAAGCACAAGAATTAGAATTTTCTATTTTGTATGGAAAGAAACCTCACAGACAAAACAAGTAACAAACTCAGTCCTCCCCTCCTATATGATTCCCTTAAATCCAGATATCCTTAAAGACTCAGCAGGGACAGAAGAAAATTGAGTTCTTAATCTCACCATCACACTAGAGGAGGATTTAAAGGACAGAAAGCTGCCCAATAAATTTGTCTTAAAAGTGGCTTCTACAAAGATGTACAATGAGAACTTGAGGGCCTCTGTATCCAGAAAGCTGATAGGAGAATATTTTTACTAAGCTTCCAGTTGTGTTTATGTCAGTTACTGAGGTACAGTATCTGTACAAATATTTTCTCCAACAATATACTAATTGTGGAATGTCTCAACAAAGGATTTGACAAAAGTAAAAACCAAAACAAAACAGAACAAAAAGCAGCCCTGTAGTTTGTACAGTTCTCCTGCCTAACTGAAGGCTCCTCGTCCTTAATGAAATAAAATACGGACTTCCCAGGAAGACCAGTGGGACAGCTAGTAGAAGCCACACCCCCAGCAGCAGTGTACCTTTGTTAATAGTTTCTGCATGCAAATCTGACACCAGCTGAGACACTACAAACATTTAATAAATGACTCTAGAACACACAACCATAAAACAATAAGGAATTAAATCCAAGATCAAATTTGCATTCACTTTCTGGCAGTATTTACCTGTTTCAGGAATTTAAATCATGTATGGTTATTATGGTTATTATGGTTATTATTATATGGCCACTGGCTGACAAACAGGACTAAGAGCAAAAGGGATTTTTGGAGCACCGCAATCAGGCCCTGTAAAGAATGACAGCAAGTACCACCCAAATGCTTTCTTCTCTCATGAGTGTTAGCAACTTCAAAGCAGAGGTCACTGCTCTTGGCATGCAGCCATCTCAAAGTCAGTGGTCAGCACTGAGCTCCCGCCTGTGCGTACTGAGCACGGCCATGCCAATTTCAGCAGAGTGAGCAGGAGGACTGATTTACCTCTTTGCCACCTAAGAAGCAGGGCTGTGACAGAAACTGAAAAACTGACTACTGCTGGATGGTGCGCTAAGACAGACAAGCTGCTACTTCTCCAAGGCAGGATCTGGCCATAAATCATAGAGCATCTACTAAAGACATTTCTTTATATTGCTTAAAATGAGCCAGCTTATGTGAATGGAATAAATGTAAGAATTATATGCATTTAGAAGGGGAAAAAAAGTTTGCCAAAATAAAGCTGGCTAACGAGCACCCACAGTCATTTAAGCAGTATTTTTTTTAACTCAGAGATAGACTTTTTTATGTTGTGTTTTTCTGAAAAGTGCCAAGATCCATTTGCAAAACATGGCAGCTTACGAGTTTTCTTTAAACAAAACAAGTTGGTTTGTGACTGCACTGTGGTAGAGTTTTTAAGAACATATATTCATTTCCTCTATTAGAGCAAATTTATCCTCAGAGGTACATTTAGGATTCCCCAGTAACTTAATAAAAACAGTCAGATGTCATTTCACCCCATGAAACAATAAAAACACCTTCTGGTGAGAGCCTCTGTGCTAGGCTGCCTCTCAGAATAGATGATGACAGATGAGGTAAAGGCACGGCAAGAGGAAATGCTGACAGACTGTTAGCAGCAGGCACAAAGACAGCATTTCTGTGCTGTCAGGTGCATCAAACACAAGTGCAGAACATCCTTCTCATTCTGTCTCTTGCAGAACTGTCAGTGCTCCAGAGAGATATTTACACTCAAACCAATTCCTGACTGAGCATAGAGCTGAAGCAGATTTAAGCAAAAGCTTTAATGGAGTGTTATGCAAATTATTTAATAACAGCGATGGTGACTTTTATAACTAGATCTACACCAGACCCCAAAGCAGAGAAAATGCTGATCTAGTAAGAAGACTTCACACTGTCCCCACAGAGCTATGTAGCAAATTCTGAGCAATAATCTGAAGCAAAAGGAAGTTAAACAATAAGCTAAGTTTGCGCAAGCGGGTGGATGAATAGCGCTGTTAACAGATCTTGTAGCTGAATTTCTGCATCCCCTCATTTAAAAGCAACACCCCAATGAGTTCATTTTTCCAGAGGGAAATAGCACAACAGTCAGGCGGTTTCAGGCACCTAACTGATCTGAATTGTCCTACGGCGGCACTTAGCTTTCCCTACTACAACTAGATGTTCTAGATACTGCTGAAATGTTCTAAATGCTTGAAAGACTGCGTAGCAGATGGCATGAACTGCTTCCTAATTGGCTGCATCCTAGACCCACTAAAGCAGTAGACACACTGATCATAAGTAACTGCCAGTTTTATAGTTACTGCAGTGCACTATAGCAATGCAACAGCAAAGAGGTTCTCAACAGCAGGTGTTTGTTGTTTTTAGTGAAAATAGTTTAAACCATTAAACTACCACTATTAAAAGACGTTCACGATCACCATGGATGTAATACAAGGACAGCTGCATATTTGGCTAGAATATTTACAAAATATCCTGCTTCAACAATTGGCAAATGAAAGGTTCATGAAACTGCATATAATAATCTTGAGAGGTCTTCATTGTCTGCAAATAAAGAATCCTGCTTTGGAGAACTGTATCAATTTATCCCTCATTTCTTAAATTCATTGATTGTGGCTCTTCTTAATAGCACAAAATGGAAATCTACATTTCAAATTAATCAGTAGACTTAGATTCTTAGGTTATGACCTCTTGGGGAAGACTTTGTTACATCATTCTCCCCTTTCTCCCTGTTGGCCTAATCCTTTGCAGAGTTTTGCTGAAGGTTAGAGTTGGGCTTTCTGAAATGTTATCAAGTCAAAGGTTTTAGTCTGTATATTGAAGTATTGTCAGTCCACCTTGCAATGTTGAGAGTACTAGGAGTTGCAGAGTATAGTAATGGTTCACAGCTTCATTTCTGGGACAGAAAGACATCAAATCTGTCAGTTGTTCAGCAGAGGCAATACTTTCTAAAATTCTTGGTCTACTGAGCTGATAATGTCTTGGTGACAAGTCAGAGTTCTAATATAATACAAATTTAAAGTGCAAATTTGTCTTTTGTCTGCTGTTCCTCTGGTTTTAGAACCATATAATTTACACTTTCAAACAGATGTAAATTGGACTCATGATATAAGATTCCAGGAAAGCAACAAACTGTGACAGAACATGTCAGTCTCTTTTTTCGTTATGTAACCCAGCACAGACCTGAAGTTTCTGCTTATACTCTATTTTAAATTCACAATTTCTTTCCTTGCTTTTCAGAGCCATAGGGATCAGAGTGCTTCAGAGTGGATGAGTAATGAGAAGCTTTAACAATGAAGAGTGTGAAGCCGGGAGAAGAAATGACATCCCTCTGGCTTCTGTGAGAGACTCCCTCTCCTGCTTTGTACATCTCCATCTCTGAAATTATACAGATGCATTCCTGTTCTTACGTGCCTTTCAACTGATTTTGATAGTAGGGATCTCGATTTTTCCTGAAAACATATATCTAACAACCTTGATCAAGGCTGCAAAATGCAATATATTTTCCAGCTACCTTCCCCAAATCCCAAAGAGATCTTTCAGGTTTCACTCAAACCCAGAATAGTTCAGATACGTAGCTATTTGTTTGGATTTAATATATAAAATACTCAAGTTCCTAATCTAATTTTAATAATATCCTTAAAAAACATTCATAGCTGCCAGCTGAGCTGTTGGATGTGGAAAGGAAACAAGAGCCATCTTTAAAGGTTGCAGTGACCATAAAATAAAAAGTCAGAATCATGTTAAACATGCTAATCAAGAAATACAGACTGCATTGCATTTGCACAAGTTCAGCAAGTAACTTTCTGGCAGCATTCTACGCTGTCTACCTGAACATATCAGTACTATCTTTCAAAAGATACAGCTATCAAAAAATCATTAATCTAGCTTGCATTGTAGATAGCCTTCTTCATGCCTGCAAGCTAAAACTAATGCAGTTCTATGTGTTTGGTGTCAGATTCACAAACTACTCCAAAGTAGGATTTTAAAACAGACAAATTCAAGGCCCATGTTCCACACCCCATGCAGCACACATGTGGGCACTAGGGCTGGGTAAAACCGGATACTGGCTGATGATGCCATATTCAAATATCAGTAGAAGCTGTAAAACTGAAGGGTTTTGTTAGATTAACTGCTTCATTTGGCTGACATAATAGTTCACAAATTTCTTGCTATTTTTCAAAAGTCACATGTCTGCTTCTAACAAGGATTTCAAAATATGATTTTAGAGTTAGTTAAAATAATCAGCAGGATGTTTATGAACAGCTTGTCTTCTCTGAAATGTGTATGCTGTTGTGAAGACTTTCTTGCTCAAATCTAAATTTGAGCCTGGCTACTCATGTCCCTAAAGAAATATAAATATGGATAGTCACGTGAACACTGATAATCTTATCACTTCCTCATTTACAGAACTGGTAATACTCTGCTCATAACAAGAATGATTGAAAATTAAAATTAAATTATTAACATATTTTATAACAGTAACAGTAATAATATTATTATTATTGATAATAATAATAATAATAAAAGTTCATAAACTAATAAGTGACCACTTTTTTCCTGAAGCAGCAGATACTTTTTTAAAATCTAAATGGAAGAGACTTGACTCTGCTACTGGCACAGGAGATAACTCTCAGTTTCTGCAGAAGAAATAACTCTGCAGGGTGGAGAAATGGTCTGAAGTGAAAAAGAAGAGGCCTAAAGTTTTTACTTCCCTTTATCTTTCAGTTGCATTTTATTTCACTGCACTGAAGTGTTATTATATACACTCTAGAGCCAGGAAGCGTGAAGGATGTTCTCTAAAAATCTCCCCACGAGTTAATAGCATTCCTTCACTCCAAATGGCCTGTTTCCACAGAGACAATATTTAATAGTATTTGGAGCTTCACTTACATATAAAAAATTGTTCAGATGATTTGATCGCTGTTCTTGAAATCTCAATGTTTTATTCTGCATTTTTTAACCTAGAGACAAGTTGACATTAACATAGCATTCCATTTTTCTGAATGCATTCTCATGCTCTCTTGTTGACCAAACAGTAGACATAACAAGGAGCCTTTGCATACCAATCTGCCATAGAAAAAGCAGACCAAATATTCTGATATCTTCACAAAAACAGATGTTCTCTAGTATTTCTCCTCATACTAAGTTAATTATCTTCTTTAGTTATATAAAAATATGTATCTGTCTAATGACGAATAATACAAAGCTGACGGGACCAGAAAATATTCTAAAATACATATTCAAGTCTTCTTTTTTGAGACTAGAATAGGTAATCAGCTCCTGCTAGGTAATAAGATGCATGTTGGCTAGCAGCAAAACAATAATAAAGAATCACCAAGAAAAAATTCTTACCCTTTCCTGGCTTAACTATTGACATGCATTTAATGAATGCTGTTTACTTGCCAGAAAATTAAACAAATAATGGGCATTGCTTTAGCAAATCACTGGCTGGCTCAAGTGCTTTTCATGAATTAATCTTTCTTTTTATGAATGTAAGATAGAAAAAAAAGGGAAATCTTTCAACCAATAATGACGTCTGTGAACTCCTTCTGTGTGTTCTGTGCAGGGTAGAAATGTAAGTGACTAAAGCGAGGGACCGTGTTGCCACGCAGCTCAGCCAAACAACCCACTAAAAAGGCATGCTGACCCACTTTCAACTACCAGCTACTGCTGACCCTTTGTTGAGTGAGAGGTTCTTCCAAGTTTTTAGTTTTTTTTCGCCCTTTCCGCTCTTACTTTTAAAGCAGCGAGCCTGTCTCTCTTTTTATCCTAATTTTTTTCTTTCTTCCCCAGCATGCGTGGAAGAAAAGAAGATTGTTTCTTGTGACTGCCTTTGCTGTAGTTAATTTAGAAAGAAATCTTTCACCCCTTCCCTTGTTAAGAGCATGCTCTGGAAGAAATACGGATCTTGCCATCAACAAAATTATGATACAATTCCTTAAGGAACTCAGTCTGATCAGAGTAACTCATCTACGAAAGACCATACTTTAATTGTTACTCTTGGCAATAGTGAAGGATAATAGTGTAATGTTATACTAAATATTGCCACGTGCAATAGTAAAAAATTGTTCCAGCCTTGCCAGCAGCGGTGTGCAAACCCCCTTTTGAGTTCAGGTTTGGATGTTGAGATTTAATCTAAATCTTTTGCTTCTCCTTCTTCCAAAACCAACAGAGGTTTAAAGAGAGCTGGATTTTTATTAGAACCATTTGCTCAGCCTAAGTTGCCAAAATAATTTAGTTAAAACTAGTGCTTTTATTTGGGTTAAAGTTGATTCCTGAGCTCTACAGAGGTTGAAGCTTTTAGTTTGTCTTCCTCTTTTTCAATTCCACCAGAATCTACTGCAGAACTCTGCCAGGTCAAGTTGTACTTCCTGTGTCCAGTCACCCAGTTGAGCTTATCTGTATGTTCCTGATTTTGCAAAAGAGGAGAAGAAAACTTTCTCAGCCCTTTTCCTCACTGTTTATCCATTGCAACACGTAGAAAAAAATGTGTGGCTCTGGTGGTGTAAGAGTGCAAATCCTGCTGCCCATGCTGCTACTGCTGGTGTATTAGTGTGACTTATCCTTTGCTAATGAGTGACAGCTGCTCTGAAATGCCTTACACGGTGTTTGGCTCTGTTGAGCAACAATTAGAAAAACATAAAAATACAGAATTTTGGAAGTGAGCTGGGGGAAAAAACACTTAGTTTTATGCTACTTGAAAAGCATTGTTTGAATTTCAGATAGTTCCAACAAAATGATAATACAGTCACAATCTTCTGCCAAAACTTTTAAAATCCTGAGATATGTTTCACAATAACAAAAACTGTGATGTTATTGCAATTCAAGAGGTACAAATTCTTACTGTATTTGTTTTTCTTCGTGTGGGCACATGCTTGTTGTAAATGGGACAAAAGCAGTCTCTTGAATGTTAGAACCTTCAGATGGTGAGGGAGTCAACTATTTGTTTCTAAATCTATTCTCTGTATTTAGTCTGATTTGGATCCAACAGTGAAAGGCTATGATTTTATTTATTTATTTATTTGTTTATTTATTTCTACATTTTGGTTGGTATCATTCAGTTGCAGAAGAAGTATCATGGGTTGGAATGATATATTAAAGATGTGCTATTGTAGCAGTGCCTTGGTCTGGAATAGATTAATACCAGGCTTCAGAAAACAGCGTAAAGATCTGATGGTTCTTGTTCATTACTTTGTTCTCCCAGGAGATCTTAGCACGAAACAGTTCCAATCTCAAGACTTAAACTCATCTTAAAAGAAGTACTTCAGTACTGAGCAGAATTCTTATGTGAAGAGAAAGAGAAATAAGCCATTCTGTTGTTTTGTTTTTGTTACTGTTTTTCTTAAAGCAATCCAGACTGAATTTAGTGAATGAAAGTCAGAAACTAGCCCTTGCTGAATATAGCATTGGATGGACTCAAGGTCCAGTTTTAATCTATCTTATTTACCTCTTTTAGTGGTGCAAATGATTCCCTCCGCTTGCATTATAAAAGAATAAAAAATAAAACAGACAAAAAGACATAACTATGATACAGAATTACTAGACTGTACAGAAGTTCTGAAAACTCTGGGACAACCTAGAAATCCAACTGTATCCTGGTTGGTCTGCACCAAAAGAAGTGTGGCCAGAAGGTCAATCAGAGGTTGATTCTTCACCTCTGCCCTTTTGAGACCCCATCTGCTGTGATCATCTCTGGAACTCCCAGTATAAGAAGGATGTGCACCTGGAAGATCAGGTCCAGAGAAGGGGCATAAATATGATCGAAGGGCTGGAGTACCTTTTCTGTGAAAAGAGTCTGCCAGAGCTGTGTTCGACTTAAGGAAGAAATTCTTCACTATGAGGACTGTTACATACTGGTTGCCCAGAGAAGTTGAGGATTTCTGTCATCTCTGAGATCTTCAAGATTAGGTTGGATGGGGCCTTGGGCAATGTAATCTAGTGGAAGGTTAGAACTAGATGACTGGCACTGTAAGGTGCCTTCTAGCCCAAATCATTCTATGATTCTATGACTGTACAACTGAAGACCATGATTTCTTTCCCATTAAACGTAATAATAGCTTCACATTTTATTTTATCCTAAATCAGACAGAATTTTATATATAAATATAAAAGAAACATAAAAATATTGTTCTGTAATTTTAAATGAAAATTGACAACAATCGAGAATGAGACCATGGTCAGCCTTCAGTAACTGCTGTATCTTCAACTCCAGGTTATTTTATCAGAATACTTGCTACATGAGGGAGATTTGAAAGCACTAGATTTACTAAGTTTTCTGCCAACAATGTGTCAAATAGGGCTGTAAAGGCCTAACAGGATCCGGACAATGCATTTTGTAGCTGCCACTTTTGATTTTAGTAATTCTAAGAGCTTGTCTTTATGGAAGACAGGGCCCTTAAGTATGAGCCTGGAAAGTCTCCAAACTATGTACAACACAGGGCCATACAAATTACCTGAGACTGTTTCTTCTTCATAAATGTGAAAATACAACATTGTCTCTAACAGAAAGAAGAAAGGAAGCTCTCACCCTTATAACCAGCTGCATTGGTTTTCCAGTCATTAGCATTCAGATGTCCAGCACGAGAAGTCCTGACAATAATGTGTTGTATGTCTCTCCATGTCAGAAATGGACTAGAAAGAAAGGAGAAACATGAAGTCATAGATTAGATATATTTTATTAGAACGGAGAGATACAAGGTTATGTATGCTAAAAACATATTCAAGTTAAAAACAACACAACTCTCATTTCTATTCCCTTCTCTACTTTGCTCACCTCAAAACATCATGACCTCACCTTACAGAATTTCGACATGAAATAATTTACACAGCTAGGAGATTTGCATTAAGGAGACTTTAAAAACGTGTAATACTCCACTGTATAAATTTTAGTGTTTGCTAAGGGGAGATGAAGAAGTGCCCTTCACCAAGACCTAATTCATATGGCCACAAACAACTATATGTTGCTATCTGCTTTGACCAGTGTAAAGGAAAAAAGAAAACAAAATGTTGGCTCACTGAAAAGCTGTAATAAATCGTAATAACACTGTGCTAAAGCTGACAATCCCTTCCAACTTGCAGCTCCCACTGAAGCCATCGGTACTGGAAGTTACAGGTGTTCTGTTGTTTTTCATCTGTTTGTTATTCCTGGTCTTGGAATTCAGAGGGGCTCCATAAGTATTCTTCAAAGAAGACCAAACAAACAGCACAGTCTCTTTATAATTATAGAGCAAGTGTGTGAGGAGTGAGGAGTATTTCTTTAACAGATTTCTGATAATCTGTCCTCTGCAACAGTGAAGCAGACTGCTTCAGATTGCTTGCATCCTTACTATGAAATTAATACTTGTCTACTTTGTAGGAATGGCAGACGACTATAGGCAGTGTTTGTCTAGATCCATCTCAAGGAAATTTGTTTTCTTAGGTGATCACATCAAACTATGACGGTGCTATTTTTAGTTTTTTTTCTTCTAATTTCTCAGTTTTTCTATCATTCATAATCATAATAAAGAGTATGCAATTTAAAACTGCAGTTTAGTAGAGGAAAGGACAAAGCCACTTCACTAAATAATGAAGAGAAAAACATCAGACAAGAATCACAAGGGTCGTTGTCATAGTATCATTATTGAATGTCACAAATCAATCCAGGTGTAATGATGAAGATAAACCACAACAATGTTAATGAGACCCAGCACTGCCTGTCTATAATGTCAAGTACTAGGCAATCACTGAAAACCTGGGAAACCTCAGTTCCTTAACACATCTTCTGTATTCCTTGAACCAGGATTTCTCTTGGGCTGGCAGACAGGTGACTTATTCCAAAATCAAGAACAAAAACAGGAATAAAATAATTTTCAATAATCTGAAGAAAGAAGATGATTTTAAGATCCTGCTGATTGCAGATTTTGCAGATTTTTTTTTTTTTTTTTTTGTAGTTTCTTCAAGATTGTACCATTTCATCATGATTTCATTTTTCCTCACTGCTGTTTTTTGTTTTTTTTTTGGTTTTCTTTTCATACAAGATACAAGGGTTTTCCAGTGAAGCTAATGCATTCTGGCCATTGGCATTTATTAAAGCATTACTGTGCTCATACATGCAGTTTTTCTCTTTTAGTGGGATTTCTCACACAAGACAGTTGGACTAGAATGGCCATAGTTGTTTATTCAGCTGAACTGGTAAAAATGAATGCAAAAAAAATTGTCAGGGAATGTTACAAGCATTCAGGGTTTGTAAGATAGGGTATGCTTGGACAGTCACGTAACATGCTTCAAGAAAAAAAGTCTATATGACTTTATACTAGCTCAGGAATTTCACTAGGAGCCTGTGTAAAGTCTTAGAAAAACATATTTCAGGCCTTCAGGAAGACCTCCAGGAATCCCATGAGCTGCATTCTTTATAATCTGGAATCTAAACAATCTTCCATGAAGCAAACTGTCCATGCTACTGGTGGAAAATAAGGCACTGAAACACTTCTCTCATCTTTAAGATGAGATATTCAAGACAGGGCAGACTCAACTCATTATTTAAAGAGGAATGGTGGCACTGCTGGGCTCCATCTACCTTCAGACAAAGGAGTTGAGGCTTTGCCTTGAGGATACGGGCCTCCCATAAACTGGGCTTGATTGCTGAATCAGAAAATGAGACTCTCAAAATTAGGGTTTGCTTTTAAGAACAAAAATAATAGCATATTGCAAAAACTGAGCTACTAACTGTTGTATCTACCATCTTTATCTAAATGCAATAATTAATGTAACAGTCTGTGGCAGAAAACTCCTTTTATCAAAGTTCCAATTTCCAGGATACAGGTATACCACGAAATCAGTCTGTCTTTTATATAGTTTTCTTTTAAGTTTGCTAACTGTAGCAGTCAAAATGTTTTATGTTTTCTTCTCAATCAGTGACAGATCGGGCATATTTATATCAAAGAGATTTAACAGCATCAGAACAATGTTCAAATCAATTTCTGTAGCCAACTATAGGACCTTCATAATACTAAAAATTGAGTTATTAACAATTTGAAATTTTCTTTCTACAATAGACACCCCATTTGAAAAAAAAAAGAGTGCCATTGTTTGCCCATACATATTTATTTTTCAGAAACTTCAGAAAGAAGGAAGAAAGAAATTGGAATGATGTCAAAATCACAGTTCATTTGGAGAAAGAAGGACTTTTTTCCTTTTGTTTTTTAGACAAAACAGCCTAGAAATCAATTTTAAAGCATCTGGAAAAATCACAGACTTGGTTAAATATTTGTAAAACATGTAAAAAATTGAAGTTAAGTGAGTAAACAGTTGCTTGCAAGCCACTTGGGCCTTAGATCTAGACAAGATGTCACTAATGTTAACTGATTTACCACTTGATTTATCTCACAAAAATTAAAGATTAAACATCTTGAAATGAACAAATACACGAACAAGAACAGTACTTAATCTGCTTGATTATGGATTGATTTCCAAAAACAAGCAATTTCCATCCAGAAAAAAAAATAAATCATGACTCATCTGAAATTGCCTTGGGATTACGCATACCAGACAATACTCAAAATCAAACCAGAATAAGCAGAAGTGAGAACAATTACATACAAAGTGCTTGTCCAGCAGCCAAAAAATAAATGTTGTGACCTTAACTGACTATTTATACTCTAAGGTACGGTGCTCTTCTTTCAGGTTTCTCAAAATCTTTATGAAACAAATGAGAAAAACATGAAAGAGGACAAGTATATTAAATTGTATTACAGTAATATTCACTTGAGATTTAACTGTATCTTTAAACAAGAACAAATATCATTACTGAAGCTGCTTAGAAATAGTAGGTCATCATTTTTGGATAAATTTGATTTCTTCATTCCACAAGTAGTCTCCCTAGTGACAACTGGACTAATCTTGAAAAAAAATAAAATATTCAGGCTCTATTCTTTTGCATAATAATAGTGCCAAAAATAACAATTCAGAATAAGTAAGTGGAGCAAATGGACAATTAGTAAAAAAATATAACTCAAAATAATGATTATACACATAGGGTGCAGTTTGCCTTTTTAGAAAAATGTTGTGGTTACCAAGATGAATAATGACTGCTGCATTATTTTAATAAAGAGCAATTTCAATTTGACAAAGGTGGCCTATCCAAAAAGGTATTTCTTGTCAAAAGAGCAAAGGCTTATGCAAATTGTGGGAAGAATACTTTTACTTCCCCAAAGAATCATGGAAAAAACACAGTATCATAGGGTGCACTAAGATCATATTTCATTTTATAGAATCAAACAATCTGCTTTGGAAATCTTGGCTACGATAGAACTGACACAGATAATTACTGCTATGAAATATCTAAAAAGGACTCCCTGTCGTAGACATCTTGTAGAGCTGTAGGAGATCATTTTTTCATGGATATTTGCATAATGCCAGCCTTAAGGATGTTATGATAAATCTATAAACAAAACGTAGTAGTTGCTTAGTTTATTCACATGTTGCCATTACTTACAAATCAGCCAAAGTGTCCCATGATACTTACAACCCTATTACCTGTCTTAATGATTCCTGCTTATATCCCATGGACAGGAATATTAGGTATAGCAATGGGAGTCATTTCTCTTTTCCAGGTCACACAAAGAGTCAGTGTGAAGACATCTCTTGCAACGCAGAACTTTAACACAGAGAGAAATGAAGACAGCTCCTAAATGTGACATTTACCCTATGCTTACATGTCTACATGATGTACACAATAGCCATTTAATTCATAAAAACCTGGAGGTTAAAAAATGGAGCTCAGTATTTAACATCTGAGTCACGCATATATATGGACACACAAAGTATGCACTTTGGACATATCTGACACTCTTATGAGTTCTAATTATCACGAACTCTGCAAATAATTCTATCAACTCCTTGCAGGAAAAACAAAGAATATCATCTGCTTGCTGATCAGCGAGTATCTTGTAAATATAAGTTTTTTTTTTACCCTACTGATTTCTTCTTTATCTGACCTGGAGAACGATGGTTAATTTAACCAGTAGACCAAACAAAATGCTCCTTTATTTGGTTGCTGCATAGTTAGTTCTCTGCTTACAGTAGTTTTCTGGTTCCCAGAAATATTAGAAATATCCATATCAGGTACTTATCCTTTAATTTTACCCAATGAAAACCCTTTGAAAGAAAGACAGAACAAACTCAAACCTGACTAAAGATAAGACTGTCATAAAAAAAAGCTAATGGCAACTGAGAATACCAGGTCAAATGTCAATTACTGGTTGCACCAATTAAGTCTCTGTATAAAACAATGTACAACTGCTGAAGTATGGGGAAAATGCCTTTCCAGGACCAAACTGCATCTCTTAAGACAGCCAAGAAACTGCAGTCCTGCAAATCTGCTGTTCTCGCATCTTCCACATTTTCCTTTTTCTGTAAGGACACAGGCAGAGAAAAACAGAATGGCTCCCTGCTCTCAGGTCAAAGTCTGGATGGGCAGTGGCAACTCAAAGAGCAACTTCAGAGACTGCCTTAAGTAGCCACTAAAAGCCAAGGCTGGGGAACATTTAGTCAACTAAGAAACTTCAGGGAATAGAGCTGCCAAACTCTTAAAGCTCTCAACAGAGCACATGCCAACTGAGATTTTTCAAAAACTTATAAAAGCAAAGGCATTGCCTTGACACCAGAATAATGGCTAACCACTCATTCTATTTCTAGCTGTTGCTGCAAAGCGCAGACACAGTAAAACTCAATGAAAGGTTAAAAATGATTATAACATTTTGTTTTTAAATCTAGGTTCAGTTTAAGAAATATCTGGAAGGAATTTTCTTAAAACCTTTTTAAAGCAAGTTACATGGAAAATTTCAGACCAAATGATTATTCTTTGGCAAAATTATATATAACTGAAAACGAGACCTTAAAAATGCGAAACACGAGCAATCTGAACTCAGGGAAATACTTCCAATTCAATCTCAACATAATAATTAAAATTCCAAAAGTGACACATGTATTTAAAGCTCAAGAGAAACACATACAAGTTCTGATCTCAGCATTTATTTGTGTTTACATTTTTCAAATACTTCACTGTTAAGAGCGCTGCTTCAAGTTGACTTGAAAAAAAAGTGAAAATTCACAAAAGGATTTCTTAGACACTCTAACATCCCCTTTTGTGACAGTCAATCAGTGGAGCTAAGGCTGCTGCACTTAATTGATAACTTCTCCTTCTCTTACATGGGAATGCTGCATACAGAGGTCACTCGGCAGTACTTCCACACTTTGCCTCAATTGTCTAAATCACTTATAGTCTCTGACTTACGAAAAAATAAGATCTCAGTAATTTCAGTGGTACAGAACAAGTTCTCTGTATTCAGAATTGCTCCTCATCAAACAGTACACTGTTTTTTTTTTTCCTCTGTTAATGGAGTTTGAAATAAAATCCATCAATATGGGAAGTACAGCAAGCATCTGATCAGCTTTAAGAAATCCGAAGTCTCTTCCTCTAACACTCCCAATCACCTGCAATGTGAGCCCAATTTTCCTTCCTTCTCAGCGATTATACTCAGTGTTACCCATCTTTTAGAATAAAGCTGTGCATTGTCCATATTCTGAATAAATTAGTGGTATCAGAATTCACTGAAATTCTTTATCTTTTTCCAGCATTAACTTGTTCTAGCCCTGGGTTTGTATAACCAAAGACAAATAGAGTATACAGTGCATATGAAGAGAATCATGGGAGGAGGTACAGAATCTCCAGGTCTACAGCACTGAGAAAACGTGGATATATGATAGACTGATTCTTCAATTTCAGGTGCTATTTCTTACTCACTTAACTAAGGTTTATACATCATGGACTGGAAATGATGCGAGGCTTTTAACAGTAGCACGTGCAGTTTACTTGGGGATGTATAATGTATTTTTTTGGCAGTGCTGAAGCAACACAATATTTTTTTTTTTATTTGGCTTTTCCATAGGAAGGTGGCACTATGCCCACTGGAACCAATGCAGCATACTGTTTCTCCTGGCTGATTCACCCAAATATCAAATTCGAACCTTTGATCAGTGGGAGTGTTTTTCTGATATCAACAGTAGATGGTACTATGCAACACAAATAGTTTATTTTTAGGAATAAGATTACTGTCGCTGTTGACTATTTGACCATTACACTTTCTCCCCTAACTGCTCATTTACAAATAGCAAAATTCAGCATTGCATACTGACTATGAAATGTAACATAAAACCAAGCATTTATTCACAGAATCTGAACAGGATACTAGGTGCACTGGGAACCCATCAGATAAAACTGCTGTAAGAAAACCGTAGAGAACTACAAGAAGGTCACAGAATATAGAGACTAAAAGTTAGCTTTCTTTTTTGTGTCATGATTTCCCATGAGAATTCCAGTCAAACACTCTCAAACTCAATTACCAATCTTAGGCTCCTGAAGGCAAATGTGCCAGTTGCTATTCATATACTGGGCTGAAACAACAACTCATAAGAATGATGTGTTCACATCATTTTAAATTGGGGTAGTCAATGGGCAGCCCTCAGAAAACTCTTTGTTGTCAGGATTTTGGAACCAGATTCCAGTTGGAATGCCATCTAAGTGGATCATTCAAATCAGTAAGCAGGTAAGAGCTATTTGCCAATCTTACTTACCAGATGGGGCTTATCAAAGAAAGAAGTGGCAGCTGGGAACAGAAATCTGCCTTGCTCATTTTGCACTGTTTTAATGTACCTTTGCGTGTGAGCTGAAGCAACTTGGCTGTTCTATCTCATCTAAAGGCCAGACTAGCACTCCAGTTGACTCCTGATGTCTCTCAAGAACAGAACTTGGCTTCTGCGAGAAAACAACTTTTTTGGCTTCAAAGTCTTCCATGGTATATTCTGTGGTGTTTTCCAGCACAAAATGGAATAAAACTATACATTATTACAGACATATTTGAGAAGCGTTCAGAACTGTGCTCCAATTTTTGTGCAGTTCACTGTATGAAGAATATAATTAACCTTGGAAAACCCCTTTCCAACTAATCTTTTTTTATATATCTCACATGAACACTTCTGCTTTTAACACAGGCACTAATGTGGAATTTAAGGAACAATCTATGCGACAACTTTGTCTGAATGCAGACTAGTCCCAGTAAGTCCTTCTGCTAAGACACAACATCATGTGTAGAGGCTGAACCTGCCCACCAGTATTCCATTATATGTTGCAGCCATGTGACACATGGCAGCAGAGGGGCAGCCTGACAGAACGGTGTCTGACATGGTAGTGTGTATGGAATAATGGTGTGGAATTGAATTCCTCCAGGTGGAAAAAATTGTACCCACTGACATTCATCAATAGGTGCTGAACAAGCTTATGAACAGAAGGTAGACCAACTTTGTACGTGGTGCAATAGTGATAGGGGAAGTGGAGATGGCTTTAAACTAGAAAAGGAGAGATTTAAGTTAGGTGTTAAGTGGAAGCTCTCTTTACTCAGAGGGCGGTGAGGCATGGTGCAGGCTGCCCAGAGAAGCTGTGGATGCTCCATCCCTGAGGGCATTCAAGGCCAGGTTGGATGGGACCCTGGGCAGCCAAGCTGGTGGGGGGCAGCCTTGCCCATGGCAGGGGGTTGGAATTGCTTGATCTTTAAGGTCCCTTTTATCCTAAGGCATCCTGTGATTCAGAAACTATTGAAAATAATCAGAGTTGATTTCATATACACAGCTCTTAGACATTAAAACTGAGTATGTTATGACATGATCTTCTTGCAGTATTTAAGGTCTTCACTTACTTCACAAGATTAAATGTTCCTCCAAACCTAGATGTGGATTTTGAATATTTTATGGGGGAAAACAGCAAGGGAATGCTGGAAAAAGTTTTCCTCCTGTGTTTCACTCCCTTGGCTCCATTTCTGTTGTAAGTACTCTTGAGAGAAAAGTTAGTGAACGGAACACAAATGAGGAAATTACATTTATGCTACTATTAGTGTAAATCCTTTATGTCAAGTTAAACAACCAAGATAAGAGTTAGAAACAAGTGGGAAGCCTCCATATAATGAAACTGGACAGAATCGAAAAAGATAGAAAATCAATACATTATTTTTTCCTCAAATCTTATTAGCACTATGCAACAAATCACTGCAAATACAGAAAAAGTGACTGGCACTTTCTGTTTTCACCACACATAGTTACTGTATACTCTTACCCTTCTTTCTAACATACCTGTTATCACAGAAATTATTAATTTGGGTCAAAACACTCTAGTCTGAAGGCAGTAACATGGATTATCCTTCGTCATGTTATCACCAAAGTACACAGAAAAATAAAACACAAAGAGTTTCCAGTTTGTGATAGGACACCACAATAAACAATAGCTCAATTGTAGGTATTATGTGATATTAATTGCCTATGACCTTTAATTACAGTGATTTGTCAAAAAAAGTGAACTCAAAAATATTATAAAAAATGCAAGCTGTGAATTACATGGTATGCTAATCCATTAAGAAGCAATTAATAATAACTTTCATCAGAAAGAAGTTTTTTGTACATGCTTCTTTATCTGCATGTGCAGATTGTTTAGAAGAAAATTTAAGGGCTTTAAAACTGAGATTAAGAAGAGATTGAGAAGAATGTTCTTTTTTTCAGAAATAGTAACATTTTATTAACTTTTCAAAATAGCTTTGTTTCTAATGACTGAATTAAGAAAATGTAATTATAATGATATTAGTTCTGCACTACTTAAGATTATATCAGGTTTTCAATCACAAACTCTAATTTTCATGACTATAACTCAATAGCAGTGACATACTCTATGTTGAGTACTGGCTCATGGTTTCTTCAAAAAAGCAACATTAAAAATAGAAAAACAACCCTGCTGCTATGAGTTATACACCATTTGAAATGACTACTGTAGGCATACCTTTTAAATCATTCAAAGGGACTGCCACTAAAGGAAACTGGTTTCCTTCATAATCTAATAGAATAAATCTCATAGCACTTAGAACCATTTGATTTCAAACAAGATTTGGGGTGGAACATTAGAGCTTATTCATGCAAATACTATACAACAGGGTGCAAACTAATGCAAGATGTTTTGAAACACAGTTCTGAATGATAAATCTCCAGTCTCCACCTTTTCATAAAGCAGATTAAAGATATATATTGAAGACAAGGAACAAATGCCTGCTATTGAGAAAAGGTCTAAGGAATTGAAAGTTTTCTGAGCTAAATGTAGAAGGACTGTGGAACTACACTATCCACGATTTTAACAGCTATAGAACTTCATCAAAAAAGACAGGCTTTTTTTTTAGCACACAGACTTTGAGAATTTTTGTTTTTCCTACAATGCTATTTTCTACACATGGTAGTTTAACATCTTCTCATTACTCTCCTTGACATTCAAGAACAGACACTGGAAAGAGGAATATGAGGACTACAGAAGGCCTGCAGAGTACAGTGGATCTGGGCAGCACTGCGAGGCAACCAAAAGGCACTGTGATCACTCAGTGGAAGCTACCTGTGCTCAACACCATTTCAACACCCTGTTTAGTCTGTCATTCATTTCCATAGTGCTACTGCTCCTGCATATGAAATTGCCATGCTGATCTTCCCCGCCGCTGGAATTGTACTGTGAATTACCACATGGGAGTTTCTAAAGCACTTTGAGATCCCTGAATATAGGTGCCATGTGAGTGTAAAAGATCAGACTGCATGTTTATTATTATTATTATTATTTTTCAGAGTATAACTCAGATCTTACTTTGCTTCCAGTGCCAGTGCAATGATGCCTGCAGCCATTGGTGCAGAGGCTGACGTTCCAGTATGGCTGTCTGTGCAACGCTGCCTCAGGTCTGTGGTGATCTGGAAGAAATTGAATGTGTGAAATTTAAAACACAGCTTCAGGAATCAGAACAGGTTTCATTCAATCAAATGAGTTGCACATGTGGAGGGTATTCACTTCTTCCATTGCAAAGGAAAAAAAAGCTTGTCTGAATACATGATGTCAACATTCTACTCTGATCTCTAAGTCCTTTGTGAACTTGAAGATTGTACTGCACTGAAAACATAAGTTAGTATCCATTTTTTTTCACAGCCCGATCAAGAAAAAGACTGGTAAATTAAAAAATCCATGGGGTTTTATAACAGCACAGTTAGAACTCTGCCCTATCATTTGCACTTTGCACCATCCAAGAACCTCAAAGTGCTTTACAAATAAAAATGAAGTTCACAATGTTCGCATCATAGAGTGATCAGGTGCATTTTAGATACAGTAAAACCAAGATACAGAGATGTTAACTAAGTTGCTTTTTGTTACGCTTCAAGTATGATGGTATATGTTTCTGCTCATGCAAACTTCTGTTTAACAAATGGGCCTTTTTTATTGTTTATGCAATAATTTACATGAAATTAAGCAGGAATTGATCTGAAAAGCCTGTTGTCATAAATTCGTCCTAGAAACCAACTGCCAATTAGTTATTTACAAGTTCTTTACAGAGAGAGTGGTGAGGTGCTGAAACAGGCTTCGCAGAGAGGTTGTGGATGCCCCATCCCTAGAGGTGTTCAAGGCCAGGTTGGATGGGGCCATGGGCAGCCTGGTCTAGCATTAAATGCGGAGGTTGGAGGCCCTGCATGTGGCAGAGGGGTTGAAGATTCGTGATTCTTGAGGGCCATTCTGTGATTCTGTGATATTTGAAGCTTTAAATTGTTGTATGTGCTGGACAATGTGCTGCTACATACTTGTAACATGGAACCCAAGTGGATGTATAAAACTATATAAAGCAGGCATGTCCAACCCACAGCCCACAGTCCACATGGGGCCTGGCACAGCCCATCCTGTGGCTACCCGCTGCCCTGTGCCATCATGATTGCAACTCTGCCTGCTGAATGGCCCTAGCCATCCCCAGGCACACACCCAGTGCTCAAAGCCACCAAACACTGCTGCATGATCATCAATGCCTGGACTGAAACCAGGGCATGGGGAAGGCACAGTGCAGTGCTAACTCAAATGATGGCAAATAATTGTATGCATTTTGACACAGCCCTGTGAACAGCAAAAAAATAAGCATCCATGCTTCCCATTGTGATCAAGGACTTTGAGAACAGGTTTCAAGACTGCAAAAAAAAAAAAAAAAAAAAAAAAAATCACTTTTATGGTTTATTAGCAACTCAATTTTAAGTCAACATAAGTACACTGCCTGCAAACTTTTGAATAGAATGTATAGAGTTGCAATCAGAAATTCAACTCAAAGAAAAATCTCATCATGTCTCTCTATAGGACTTTTATAAGCCCTCTCTTACCAGAGAAAAATATCCCTTACTTCACAATCACACTTTATTCACATCAGTGCTTTTTGGCAGTATGCGCATTTGTGAACAACTGTTTTCAAGGATGAAGCACAAGAAGAGTAAAATTTCTCCAAAAATCTCCAGTGAACACCCTGACAGCTCTCAAAGAATTGCTGCCACTGCCACTGAATCAGACTGATGCATTAGTGTCACGGAGTTACTTCTAGATCTGACTCTGTGACAGGGGTACAAGCCCAGAAGTAGGCAAAAGAGAGAGGGGGAAAAAAAACTACCCCACTACCACTGTGTGGCTGGCCCTGGCCTGTGACTAATGAGGCAAGGCACTTGCAGGCCTTATGCTCCAGGAGAGGGGGAGAGGTGGAAGGGTAGGGAGATAGCAGATGAGTTTAAAAAAGAACAACGGCAGCAATTTGAGGAGCAATGGTAATTTACTAAATCCAACAAAATCAAACACAGTGAGAGAGAAAAGAGTGTCAAAATACGAGGTCTTACACTAGCAGACTGTAAGAGAAGCATGTGCTCTTCTTGCATGTGCTCATGGCAAACTGAGAGAGAGAGTCAGCGAGAGGAAGAGCAGCCGATGTCCTGCCAGGAGCTCCATCTTTCTATCTCTGCATGCATTCCCTCCTCTCCTCCCCTCTGAGAACCCAAAATGCCCAAAAAAAGGCAGTCCATGGAACAAGAACATTAACTCTTCTACTCCCGCTGTTTTACATGATGTTCTGATGTGGAATACCGACAAGAAAAATCACAAAACAACAACATTCCACCCCTTATTCCACATCACTACATCATGCTTACCTTACATCTATGTACAGACAAAACAGTAATGAACATGCATTACATACACACATATCTATATACATGGAGTCACTGACTATACTCCCCCAGCATCAAATTCCCTTGTGGTACACATTGGATGTCCCCATTTTTCTCCATCACCCACCAAGTGCACTGAGGCCCTTGTGTAAAAACAGTTCCAAAGATAGGTCTGCCCTTCCCAGAAGCTGGAAGGACCCAAACTGCTTTTCCCAACATGCTTTTTATATGTACCACAGGGACCTTATCTTGTTCTACAGTATGTAGGGAGCTGGACTGCATAAGACCATCTCGACTGACTAATCCTCTAGTGTTGACCAGCCAGGTGGCTTCTGCCAAATACTTCTCCCAGTGCTCTCCCCTATTCTGCCAGTCCAAGTCTATTTGAGCCACCTCAATTCTGTCAGCTCGATCTACCTAATGGTATTTTGCTGTGCTTCAGTAGTGCTACTCTTAGGCAAATGGCCATCTAGGTGACACCCCTTTATAACTATATTTTTTGTTCCCACTACTGTAATCACCCACTTGAGGGCATCAGAGTGTACTGGGCACTGGTGTCCAGCAGTGTTTTATATTCCTGTGGTTCTGACATGCCAGGCCATTGAATCCACATAGTCCAGTACACCTTATTATCCCTTTCCCCCTTCTGACTGATGGCAGGGCCCCGCTACTTTTATCTGCAGTAATGAGAGCAATTTCGGTAGTTGATCTGTTTTGTAATTCTCTCACTAGTGCTCATAGTGCAGGAATGGGTTGGTGGTGCCACTTCTTCATGTCCTCTCCGTGCTCACGTAAGTAGCTCCACAGGGCAGCATGAGACATAAATTTACTGTGGTCCTTTGCTCAAACAGGGTGGTGTTTGCCTTTGATAGCTGAGACTTTAATCAGTTCAATCAGCTCCTTCAGCAGACTCTATTGATCATCCTGGTCTTCCTCAGGTGTTTCTGATACAGCCATGGTTCACTGTGATTAATCACTAGGGACAATTCCTCCAACAGTGGAATTCCTCCAACAGTGCCTGTTTCTTATCCACTTTATCTATTCTCTTATCCACTTTATCTAGTCTTTCTGTTACTTTGGAGATGGCTGAAATGGAAGCATGGGATGGAGGTAGTGTTTGTTCAAAGTTTTGAAGTGTAAGAATCAGTTCAAAAACTGGGGGTCTTCTGCCCTTGAATCTATTGAACATTACTACCAGTGTACTGGCGTACCTTTCTGGCACTGTTCTTGTGAACTTCCACTGTATTTCGGATGTACTCCTTACCCTCCAGGACCATGGCTCTGGCGTAGATCATTAGGAACAAATGTGAGATCATACAGCATTCCCACCATGGCTGTTTCGCTCAAATATTGGATACCATACTCAACAGTATTCTACTTTCTCATCTCAGGCTCCAGATTGTCTTTGAAGGGATGTCTTTCCTTCACAGCTAATAACATTCATTCCCAGAGGGTGTTGACTCTGTCCAGACATCTATTAATCCATCTGTTAATAGCTGAGTCTCTGGCAATGCCTCCTAATTGGCAAGCTTCATTACTATATAGGGACACGCTACTGGCCTCGTTGTTCCAACACTGAAGAAATCAGGCATCAATAAAGTAGGCATCAAAAGTTCTTTTTTGTGCCTTGGATTTCAGTCATTTTTAGGGGTCAACAAACTCCCCTCACCCCTCACCTGGATCTTCTTCTTCTTCTTTGCATGGACACCAGTTTCTATTTCTGCCCCTCCACAGGGGCAACTGACATTGATACTGGTGCTTCCTGTGATCGCTTGGGTTTGACTTGGAGGTTTTTCCCTTTGGTTTGGATCTCAATTTGGAATCTCTCTCCCCAGAACAGTATTATATAGAGCTTGGTAAGCCAAGCCCCAGATAAGTCGTTCCTCCTCAGATCTTTCTGAGCTGCACCAACACTTACTCAAACGCTCGCTTAGTTTCTAAGGATTCCACAGGTGTTCAAGAGTGAAATCCCATGACAATGGGGGTCTCAATGCTTCTAACCTCTTTCCTAAAACCACATTCCCTGCCACTTAACGTTCTCTGGTTTAGGGAAAAGCTTCCTCCACATAATGTAAAATACTATTGTAGAGAATACATTCAGAGAGACCGATAATACGTCCATAAGCCAGCATCCCAAACATGCATAAGGAACTGAGAAAAGCACCTGGAAACCAGTCCAAACATCATATCGTCTGTTATATTAGCTAGGATGTATAGGAGCCAGGCAGGTATCTCCATCAGTACTCTTAATTGGTTATATGTATATATGCAACTCTGACTCTGAACATGATGAACTTAAATTAATATGTTCCAAGGAACATAATGGTTGTTAGTCCTCTATACAACGCTCTTAAAATGAAGTTAGAGATTCATAGCTTCTGCCTGCATTCTCCAGCAATAACTGTCATGGAGTTATCTCTAGATCTGCATCTGTGACAGGGGCACAAGCTCAGAAGGAGACCAGAAAAGAGAGAGGGGGGAAAAAAATCACCACACCTTCTGCAGTGTGGCAGTCAGCCCCAGTCTGTGACTCATGAGGCAAGGCACTTGTGGACCATGCCGGAGATGGGGGGAGGGGGAAGGGTAGGGAGATAGCAGATGGGTCTAAAAAAACAGATGGCAACGATCTGAGGAGGAATGGTAATTTACTAAATCCAACAAAATCAAACAAAATGAGAGAGAAAAGAGTGTCCAAATATGAGGTCTTATGCAAGCAGACTGCAAGGGAAGCACGCGCTTTTCTCCATGGCAAACCAAGAGAGAGCAAGTCAGTAAGAGGGACAGCGGCTGGTGTCCTGCCAGGAGCTCCATCTTTCTTCCTCTGTGCGCCAAGTCCTCCAGGAGTGCCACTCCTCCCCTCCCTTCTGAGAACCCAAAATGCCCAAAAAAGGCAGTCCACGGAACCATAATATTAACTCTATAACTCCTACTGTTTTACATGATGTTCTGACGTGGAATACGGACAATAAAAATAACAAAACCACAATAATTAGTCTCACACAAACAAGGTCAGATGTCCCACTAGGCTTATGTTAATGCTGCTATTTTTATGTTAGAAACGATATTTAAAGCAATGTTGTATTACATTAACTATATTACGTATTTCATTTGAGGACCAAGACAATTTCTCTGCACATGGCCAAGCAAGCCAAAAGGTCGGATGTCCATGACATAAAGTGTAATGCGCAATACCAATTAAAGAGAAATTTGTCTACTTAGTACTGGAATGTTCTCATCTCATAATAGATTTTCTTGCAATATTTTCTGTAAGATAATAAATCATACACAAAGATTTACTATTCTAAATCTTCTTTCAGGCAATATTAATCTGAATATATAGTCTCTGATCTATTGTCTTTTTTGTTTTTTTCTTTCTTTTTTTTTTTTTTTGAAGAAATATGTCCTAGAAAGTGTCAGGCAGTAGAAGAAATCACTACTATCTAAGAGAAGCTTAAGGAAAATGCACATGGAGTTGCGACCAGTTGCTAGTGAACAGCAGTTCACAGGACAGAAACTTTTCATGAAGGTAGAAAACCCAATGACCTGTGAAGTCAAAACTTAATTCTCAAAACTTCAGTTGATCCTTAAGATTCAGTCACTAATAATATATCCACCTGAGAGCCAAAGTTGCTAACACATTTTCTCACCGAAGAACAGAGAATTCTTGTGTCTCCATTTCATGTAACTCACTAGCAGTGTACTTCATCCCCAAAGTGGATGTGCACAAAGATAAGTGAATGAGAGGATCAGAGGATCAAAATATCATGAAGAAGTACAGGACATACAAGAATGTCTGTCTAGTTTTGATACTGGAAGAAATGTAAAATATAACCTGAAAAAACAGACACATTGTTCTAGGTACAGTAAAACAATTACATGTATAAGGTATAGGTTTCACACATTTACATTAGCAATATTCAGTTTTATGTGTACTGCATAAAATACATAAAGATACTAAATGTTTTCATGGGTAAACATACACAAGCAGACACAAAAGACTTATAATAGTTGAGATGAAGCTAGCAGGACCTAAGACTCATTGTTGGAATTAAGCAATCAGCAAGCGAAACAAAATGGAAGATTCTAGAAATTGAAAAAGACAGATTAAATCGTTTATAATGTCATATCCTTAGATCAGTGAACTCATCAAAGGTCAGAATCAAGAACAACGGAGTCAAGAAGGAATCTTTTTTGTCCTAATAATACCTTTCATAAAAGTACAGACACTCTTGAAATTCTACTATCAGCTAAAAGCTGAGCCATATAAATAAGATTTCTTTGTCTCTTACCTTCTCTCATATTAACTGTGCATTAATTTATACAATGACAATCAAGAGCAGCGGAAAACCAGCATAAACAGAGATTCCATAAATGTCCTGACAGTATTAAGAAAAGAAACTGTAGCAGGAACAAACCTAACACCACACTACCGATGCATGTAAAAAAAAAGATGTGATTTTGCAGCTGAGATTAACATGACTAAGGACTATGGGTTGACTTACAAGCTTCACGTACGCTTTTCACAAGAACTACTCTCAATGTAGTGGCAGGGAGTGTAAGAGAGGCCAGGAACATTGCAGAAAAAGATTGAGTAGTGCATTATTGTCTTTTCTGCGTTCTCTGTGGCTGGGGCTGGGTACCCTCTTCCCCTGCAAAAACTGTGCAGCAGGCTTGTTCCTCAGGAGACAGAAGGATAACAAAGCCTACAGGAGCTCAGGCAGGGAGCTATCACAACTACTTTGCCTTAAGGGACAGCCTCTCAATACAGTGATAATTGTGCTATCTTTGTTTCTGATCCTCTGGAATAACATACTTCCAGAGCATTTTATTGTCCTGTAGCTATAGATATCAAGCATAATAAAACCATGACATCTCTTTATTCAGCAGTGTTGTTTCTCAAGCTGCAAGCAGATGTTGTCGCAGCAGCTTGAACTACAATCCCTTATCTCTTTCTTTCACAGAGTAAATATTTCAGCACAAAATGTGTAAAGAAAGCTCCTTAAGTGGAAATCCCATTTGAGCTATTTCAAAGGGAAGTTACTGACAGGAGCTGAGATGTTTAGGTGTAAATTACCTTCATGATCTAAGGCATATTTTTCAGCACAATGGGTTCACTGTTAGAGAAGTATTGTATCTACCTTGAGAAAAAGAGTACAGGACCGCCAGCAAGTGAGAAACCTTCAAGAAGAAAAACAGGATGGAGACAAACAGGAATTTTTGAATCTGTCATTCAGTACAACATTTATTTGCTTCAATAATCATCATAACAGTTGCTGGCTTACGAAAAGGCTGGTGAAACTATCCAAGATAAGCCCACACAACACTTTTTTGGGATCTTAAGATATATCTACTTCTAGCTCTTCTTAAACAACTAGATTTAATGGAAGACAATGAATTTGATGGAAGACAATGATTGTGGTACTGACCTAGTTAAATGAACTCAAAATTAACAATCTAGAACAGACCCTATTGAAAGGCAGACAGAAATTCTAACAATCACAATTTAACACAGTAGTGTTAGCTGCCATATATACAAGTCCAACAGCTTTCAGAAAAGGCACAGATTCTTCAAAGAACATACTCTAGGCACACAGTAATAATTTTATAAAAGCAACTTGTCCTGAAGAGACAAGGAGATGCCATTTCTGTACAGTCATTATTAAGACTGCAACATCAATCTTCCCAAAGTTCTACCAGCTGAGAGGTTAATGCCTAAGGTCTAAAATGGGATGTTCCCAGTAAAGAAATTGCTCACTCTTCCTAAGTCTCTTTATTTCTTGTTATTTCAAATTTCAGGACACGAGCTATCTGAATTGACTGAAATGCTTTTTACCTTCTGCTACAATTCCTCAAGATGAGTTGGTTTCTATGAACCTGTGTTCCTAGAAGCAGCAAGCATTTAACAAAAATCTTCAGTTCCCTCTGTACAGCTGTACCTACTCAAAGTAAATGGTGTCCTGTTGTGTCTTAATACTCTGTAAGAGTTTCTGAACAAGAGCAGTTTTTTATTTGTGTTTAAGGAATGACAGTTTTTTGTTTGTTTCATCTTCTGCTTAAGGCAAAAGCAAGTCATCAAGGCAGAAGTACGCCTTCAGGAAAGAAACTCAGGAGATCACAAGGCATTTTTTACAAAATAAAGTAGGAGAAACAGAAATACAGAATTTAATTTCAGAAGGTAAGTCATGTAATATGTTTGCAAGTAATATTAGTGTTTTAGTTTCAGTTGGGACAGAGTTGCTTTTCTTCATGCTGTGTCTGATACACTGCTATGTTTTGGTTTTAGGAGAAAAACAGTGTTGGTAACACAGTGACCTCTTACTTGTTGAACAGTGCTGCACAGAGAGAAGGTTTTAGTTTTCTCAGCATCTCCTATTTTCCAGCATGGGGGATGGAGGGACACAAGGAACTGATAAGAGAGGAGAGGACAGAGTCAAGGCAGCTGACCCTAACTAGCCAAAGGGATATTTCAAATCATGTGCTATTATGTGGAAAGAAAGGTAGAAGAAAGAGGGAGTTTGCCATTGCTTAGGAACTGGCTGGGCATCAGTTGGTGGATGGTGAGCAACTGGTTGTGCATTGCTTGTTGCAAATACATATATGTATAATTATCATAAATATTATTGTTCTTTCCTCTTCCTTTTCTCTATCTTAGTAAATACTTTTTATTTCAACCCATGAGTTCTACTTTGTGGGTTTTTTTTTTTTGGGTGTGCAAAGAACCGTGTGGTGTAAAGCTGCCTGTAGGGTTGAACCACAGCAGTGAGGAACTTCCACATATTACCAATGCTTTAAGATGTCATTTGGAAAAAAACAAACTAGCAAATGTGATTCATTTGTGCAACATGTCTGGTAAATGAAAGGCCCATACGGATAATCATACTTAAATAGTACTAGACATACTAGGTATGTGGTCCAGAGCTGAGAAGCCATCTCCCTAGTGTTGTTCCCAATGTTGTTGCATTCAAAATAGCAGAGACAAGAATAATAGAAAAAATACTTTTACAACTGTATATTGCTGTTACTAATGCTGCACTGTCTCTGTTATGAGGAATAACTGCTACATGGAAGTAGATTTTCAGGGACTTTACCTTCTGTTCATTTGCCTTTGTCCCGGAGTGTGAACTTCTACACCTGCGGCTGTGCCTTTACTTTGCAGCTGCTCCTGAATACACCAAAAATTAATTCTAGTCCTTTCCTCTAAGAGTCTCTAAAATACATACACCAAATCTGCATCTGTGACATATTTGTAATATATGTATCTGTTTGTATGCTGCAGGAACGTTAATAAACGTTGTCCTTAATGGGCTAAAATATAATGTAATACAAATTTGGTGCACCATGAAATCAAGCACATTTTGATTCTTTCCTGAGCAACAAGGAATTCATAAAAGATGCTAATATCATTGTGTTTGACAGCATCTATTAGCTCAAATAATTTCATACCAGAATGTGCTGCCATTTACATTAGTTCTGTCAACAAAAGTCAGAAAAAAAAACTCCACTTCTGAGTTATATGACAATAAATAAGAATGGGTTATATAAATTTTGATAGTAAATCCAATGTTGAGTGACTTCTGATTAACTTCAGTATTATGTACTTTTCTCCTGTTTTAGATACAAGAGTCTCACTCTCACAAACCAACCAAATGTTCCTTGATCAAACACTGCTATTCTTTCTGTGTAAAGGCATGAAGGTGAGCGCTGAATGGCTAATCTGTTCACTGCTTTTGCATGAATGAGTTTGGAGAATTATATGCAACAATAATATTTCTATTATCCTTTTTTTCTTCTATTCTTCTATTTTTCACTTCAAGCTTTAAGCATTTTGCACTGAAGTATTAAGATAATCTCTGACAGAAAGAGCAACCGCCCAAACAAAATGTACGATGCAGTGGGAAGGAGCAAGAGAAACACACAGGTGAGAGCAAAGCTCGTGTATCCATGAGGGTGCATATTGAAAAAATTGCTCAATATTCTTGATTGCAAGGGTTTCCTCCACAATTTCATGTCTTTTCTGACTTGGCAGTTATGTAACAAAAGCACGCAGTCATTATCTTTATAGGTTTAGACACAACACAAGTTGTTTAATGCATACTCCAGGCAACCCTGCTTTGCCACTGAAAATGTAAGGAAGACAAATAGGCTTGCCTAGCTTTGAATGCCAAGCACTAGCAGTAAAATGTCCTCAGATGGGACTTTCGTGTGTTTAAGAAGTCAACAGACAATACAGTACTGGAAAAAGAGCCTTGGATGGAATATGTGCAGTCTAATATTCAAGCATTTGAGGTCAGCGAAGATTATGGCACACAACACAAGGTAGCTTTACACAACAGTAGTCAGGGTGCAAGTTAAGTTCCAGTAAACAAAGGATCAACAGACTTAGGTTAATTCTTATGGCTGCTCAACATGCTTATGCTTTAACCCTTCACTGTGCACAATGACATGCTTTGTAGTAACAGTCAAAACTTGGTACACGTAACTGAATTTATCCCAAAAGAAAGGAGGATGTGATTAGAAAAAGTACCTAAAGAAGTGATGATTTCAATTAAAAGTTAATAGCAATGTAAAGTAAATGGATAGTTCATTGAATGTCCCCCTCTCAGTGAAATAATCTAAATGAAGTTTTCAGTGTATACAAGAATGATGAATTGTCTTCCTATTCATAGCTATTTCAAATAGCAAGTTTAAATCAGAAGTTTGGAAGCACTAAAGAGTTTTACGAGAGCTGGAAAGGCAACATGTAATATTGTATTGTTTGATTTTACTAAGTCTTTGAACTCTGGAGACGTTCCAGAAGATTGAAGGAAAACCAGAACTGTGTCAATATTTTGAAAGAGTGAGCAGTATTGCCCTAAAAATTCCATCTTCTTGCCAAGTTTTATCTGGTGTAAAATAACTGATGCAAGATTTTAACTAATGGTTAATTAATTCACTCAATAATAAAATGTTTAATAGTGAATGACTTAGGCTGCTGGAAAAAAAAGGCTGCCCAATCACTGCACTTATTTTGTTGTGGTCAGCACATCTTTTGAAGGTAGAATAGTCAGGATTCTGCAAGGCACATAATGTGATACTACACATTAAAACAATTCTGAAAATGATTTAAATTTAAGAGATGATACATAGATTTAACACAAAATAATTACCAGGTCTCAAAAAATATATATGCATGCTTAAAAGCACATATTCTAAGTTGTTTCTTATCTGGCCTGCTAAGATTTAGTTCTTCTGCTTATAATGACATAAAGCTTGGTGAAAACCCCAACATCATCTGAGGGATGCTGCATCGATATAAACATCAGAGAAAGTGATGATGAGGACTAAGTCTGGAATGAGTCTAAACTAGTACCACCAGAGTCAAATAGTGTAAGAAGGCCCTCCCACTTGTGCCCCATGCAGCAACTCTGAAAAAGAGAGGCAGCAGCTCTGAAAGTGACTTAGGTTCACACAGTGATGGACATGTAATGTTAACAATGAGGTGTATAGGTCCCAGTGAGGCTTACTGTATAAATACAATGGAACTGAGGTGGCAATCACAGATGCACATTTCCAAGTGCATCTGTGTGTCTAGCAAAGGCAGGGGGATGTCTGGAGGAGCTCTGTAGTGGTCCTACTGCAGACATTAGTTGTCCGGTCTGTGTACAGGGGCAAAAGACTAATTGAACCAGTGGCTGGTTTTCTCCAAAGTTTTCAGTTTCCCTGAGGATAGCTGGCATAGAATCACAGAATCATAGAATGATTTGGGTGGGGAGGAATCTTCAAGGTCATGTAGTTCCAACTCCCAGCTACAGGCAAGGACACTTCCCACTAGACCAGGTTGCTCAAAGCCCCATCCAGCCTGGCCTTGAACGCCTCCAGGGAGGGGGCATCCACAACCTCACTGGGATACATGTTCCACTGTCTCACTACCCTCACAGTAAAGAATTTCTTCCTAATATCTAAATCTATCCTCTTCCAGTTTAAAGCCATTTCCCCACATCTTGTCATTACATGGCCTTATAAACAGTCCCTCCCCAGCTTTCCTGTAGGCCCCCTACAGACATAGGTGGTGCTAGGAAGGCCATCCCAAGGTCCCCCCAGAGCCTTTTTTTCTCCAGGCTGAAGAGTGCAGCTCTCTCAGCTTGTTTTCGCAGGGGAGGTACTCCAACCCTCTGATCATGTTTGGGTCCTCCTGTGAACCTGCTCCAACAGCTTCATATCCTTCTTGTGTTGAGGGCCCCAGAACTGGACACAGTACTCCAGGTGGAGTCTCATGAGTGCAGAGTAGGGGGACAGAATCACCTCCCTCGACCTGCTGGTCATGCTTCTCTTGATGCAACCCAGAATATGATTGGCCTTCTGGGCTGCAACTGCATACTGCCAGCTCATTCTGAATCTCTCATCAATCAGCACTCCCAAATCCGTCTCCTCAGGGTTGCTCTCAAGCCATTCTTTGCCCAATGGCAGGGCAGTTTTGTCCAGTAAAGTGAATGACCAGGGGTCTTGAAGCTGAAACGATCTCAACATATTCTCAAGCTTTCATTGGGTAAGACAGTCAGCTGACTGGTGTGGAGCTAGGCCATGGAATGCGAGTGCTCAGTAAACCGCTTTTGGTATGCAGGACTGATGCTATGGAATGAACTGAATGCCAGTTTAAGGTGCTCCATGCTAATGCTCATCAGAGCCCAGAAAAGGTGTTGGTTCATCTAGACAGTCACAGGACAATGACCACAGAAGTCATAACTTGCTAAGGAGTTTATATCAACTCACCTGTCCAGTCAAATAGCCCTGAAAATGGTTGGTGCCACTGCTGGTGGTGTGAAGCCATGAAGGCTACACTGTGACTAGTAGGAGGATTGTTTGGTGGCCTAGAAGTCTGGGGCATCAGCCCTGGTGAAGCCACCATTAGTGCAGATCTTGGTGTCAGTAGCAACTATTCAAACAAACTATTAAAGGCCAAAGTGGAGGACAGTTCCATATGAATAGCAGTTGAAGTGGGTCCCGTGCAAAGGGCAGGAGCTGGTCCAAAGGGGATGGCCTCTGTTTCCCTCAGCCAACCAAAAGGAAATCGGATTCAGATCTCCCATACTGGAGTAGGAGAGACAGGTGGCCAGAGTTGCCCAGTGCATTAACACAAGCTATCCTGGAGATGCTACTGATAGCCATGGGAAAGAGCTCTCTTTTCTTTTTTTTTTTTTGCAAAGGGCTGGACATCCTGGAATATGTTTGTCGCAGTGAGGCGTCCATGCCTTGGACAGCATTGCAATAAGAAAAAAAAAGCCAATAAAATATTATTTTGGATGATGATACAAAGCTGGAAGGAGCAGCTGACACATCAGAAGGCTGTGCTGCCATTCAGCAAGACAGGCTGAAAAGCTGAGCACAGAGAAACTTTATGAGATTCATCGAGGGCGTACAGTCCTATACCTGGGCAGTAACAACCACACAAATATGTAAAGATAGGGGCTGACCTGACCTGCCAGAAAGGACAAGGACCTGGGTGTCCTGGTGAATATCAGGCTGACCAAGAAGGCACAAGAGTGTAAACAGCATGTTGAGAGAGATTATCCTCCCCCGCTACTTTGCCCTTTGGGAGGGCTATATCTGAAGTACTGTGTCCAGTTCTGGGATCTTCAGTTCAAGAAAGACTGGGAACTACTGGGGAGATACCGGTCAAGGCCTACAGGGAAGATTAGGGGCCTAGAAGAGTATCTCTTATATGAAAAAAGGCTCAGACCTGGGAGAATTCAGCCTGGAGAAGAGAAGACTGAGAGGGGATTTTGGCAATGCTTACAGCAATCTTAAGGGCAGGTGTCAGATGGATGGGATCAGGGTCTTCAGTGGGCCCAATGACAGGACAAGGGACAACAGGCACAAACTGAAACACAGGAAGTTTTGATGAACATGAAGAAAAACTTCTTTACTGTAAAGTTGACGGAGCACTGGAATGAACTGCCCAGAGAGGTTATGGAATCTCCTTCTTTGGGGAGAAAACCTGCTGGTGCTTTCCTGTGCAACCAATTGTAGGAATATGCTTTAACAGAGGCACTGAACTAGATGATCTCCACAGGTCCCTTCCAAGACCTACAATTCTTTGATTCTGTGATTCTGTTCCTAAGAAAACATGCTTTGCACAGAATGATGCAAGAAGCTTAACTTCATTTATAAAAAGAGAACTGATTGTGCTATTCAGTCTGAAAGAAGGATGTCAAACGCCTGGAAATTCAAGCTAGCTAGAGATTAGACAGCAAAGTTTTTAAACGATTATGCATAATTAGGACTACTTACTCTAGACCTGACTGGATATTTTGTACTTTAAGGAAAGATTAAGCATATTTGTAAAAATTACTGATCAACTGACCATAACTACTGCATTTGAAGGAATCAGAGAAGTTCTACAGACTTGGCTATGCAAGAAGTCAGACTTGGAGAGTCACAATGGTTTCTGTTGACTTTACGTAATATTAGTCTCACTTACAAGTACATAAGTTGGTGAAGGTCTTTTAAGGGACAGTAAAAGGAATTTAGTCACAGAAGTGACGACTGGTAGGAAACTGAGTAATTCTTTTATTATTTATCAAGTAGAAAAAGAAACATGCCAGGAACAGAAGATAAGGTTTCTGTGGAGAGAAGTGAGTAAAGAACAGAAAAATTACTGGAACGGAGAGGTACCTCAGAATAAGTTTAAGACAAAAATTAGATCATCTGAAAATAAGGAAGAATCCAAGAAGGCATGGCCAGCATCCCAGAATCCTGAAAGACAAAGCAGACACTAATAAAAAAATAGCTGCAAGAATTTTAACTCTTCAGTGACACCAAGAGAGGTATTTGCAAACAACCAAAAGAAGGTAATGTTGGACCAACACTTCAGACAACATCTGAGGGGAAAAAGAAAAAACAAAAAAAAGTCCACCTCATTTTATAGGTATAAAGAAATGAAAATGTACACTATTCACTGTAATTAATAAGCTAGGAAGAAGACAATGCCCAAAAAACTAATTAATAGTTAGATAAGTATATTGAAGATGCTGAATTTGAAAAAGCAGGTAATATTAACAAACCTGGTTAATAGTAATACAAGGGTTTAAAAGTCTGAAAGGAGCAATATACTGATCACTGAAAAGTATATCTAATGCATTCAATATTTAAAATGCAAATTTATCATACTGTACAAATTCTGATGTTATCGATAGTATATCAAACAAAATTAAAACAACTTCTGAGTTTCCATCCAAGACTAGAACATAACTGAAAATGGATGCACAGCCCGTTCAGGAATGGGACGACAAGCAGCACAGGAAAGAAGAGCACCGAGTTTAATCTTGCTCACAATATACCAGCTACTAGGAATAGGTAGCAATTTGAACAACCTATGTGCAGTCTGCAGTTTTCATACAATAATAAGCACATAAAGCTATTAGTACTCCCTAACAGCAACCAAAGGAGGTTTATAAAGTTGGTGAAGGGTCTAGAGGACAAGATGTACAAGGCTCAAGTTCTGGGTGTGTTCAGCCCAGAGCAGGGCAGGCTGAGGGGAGGCCTGATGGCTGCTCCCTGTGAGGACAGGGAGTGGAGGGGCAGCGCTGAGCTCTGCTCTGTGTGACAGTGACAGAACCTGAGGGAACGGCTTGGAGCTGCGTCAGGGCAGGAGCAGCTGTGGGTTAGGGACAGGTTCTGCACCACAGGCTGAACAAACATTGGTACAGACTTCCAAAGGCTGTAGTCATGGCACCAAGCTGCAGGTGTTCAAGAAGTTCTTAGACAGTGCTCTCAGCAACATGGTTTGATTTTGGATAGTCCTTGTGGAAACAGGATCTGCAGTTGATATTTGTGGGTCCCTTACAACTCAGGTCATTCTACAACTCTGTGGTTCTATGCTTCTAATAATTGAGTGTCCATGAAAGTAAAAGAGGAATGATGCTGTATCCAAAGAAATCTGAGAAAACAGACAGGCAGGTAAGAATACCTACGAATAATATGTATGTTATACATATGTATGTATCCACATAAGATTTAAAAACTAATGATAACTGGATTAAAAAGAAAAAGAAAGGAGGATGCGTTCTCAGGCCTATTGAACTTCTAGATATTAGTAATGAAACAAATTATTTTGGTGTCAATGGCAATAGGATTCTTGAAAGCACCACTGAGAGCTGGCAGCAAATAATTGAATGGAAAAGTCTACTATGAACCAGATATACCTGCACTGCTTCCGGCTGCAACTTACTGCTTGCTTTCAACCAACCAGATATGGAACTGAAAGTATGGTGACAGCCACCACCTAAAGCACTTGATGAAGTCAGATTTTCCACATGTATTTTTTTCCTAAAGCAACCTATTATTTAGTGTAAATCAGCTACTTCTCTTTCCCTTCCTACAAAGTCACCAGGCAACATATAGATCAGTATGCAACAAAACAAAAATAAAAAACGTACTATTTTCCTGTCGTAGGATTCTCCACTGCTGTATGTTGTGGCTAGTGTGGAGGCACATTCTTCCAGGTACCATGGCTTCTTCCCGCTTTCAGCTGTGCTGCTTATGGAGATAGTGTAGATGCTATTGGTGTAGCCATCACAGGAGCAGTGGTCTCGACTCCTTCCACCATTTCCAGATGCCCAAACAAAAACTGACCCTAATCCTCTTCGTCCCTGTTTGGAAAGAACACAACAGATTCGAATAATAATTCTTCCCCCTCACGCGTTTAATAAGCAAGCATTTGTACACAAAATCTACCTGATATGAGAAAGACAATAAAACAAGCTTTGTCACTGAGAAAAACCTGAAATAAAAACATGATTTAGCAGAGTTTGGAATTAGACATAAATATAATTCAGAAAATGAGTAGGATGTACACAGCTTTAGAAGCAACATTTCTACAGTGCCTATTTGTTGCTCCACACGTATGTTGTCCTGCCTTACTAAGAAAGACATGCTGAAAACTCAGAGAAAACATTGACATATACTGAGTTGAAACAGGAAAAGAAATAGCATACTTGTAAGTAAAACTCTTCGTAATACACGCTACTTTTGGTCTATTAACTCTTCTACCTTTTTATGTCTTCCTGGATTGCCGGAGGCATTAAATACTATTTGTGTAGCACTCGATACTGGCAAACCGCAATTTCATGGTTTCATAGACACTCTAAATCATGACACTCTAAATCACAGAATCACAGAACTTATGAAGTGGGAAAGGACCTCAGGTCATTTAGTCCAATTAATCTATTCCACTGTAAATACTAAGTGCAAAACACAATATTTGAACAAAAACTGACAAGAAGATCTGTACAAATCAAACACTAATGCATTAGCTCAGTGAGATATTTTATGCATATGAATAGTTAAACAACTACTTAGGAATATTTGTAATTTGAAATGAGGACTTAATGTAGGTAACCTCATATTGACATTTTCTTAATATGGCAAAGTTATGTAGTGTCCAAATGAATCAAAACATATTTTCAGTGGTGCTGGTAATCTTAAATAGGCATTGATGTTAAAAGTGCAAATAGTAATCTACTTCGCTGTTTCATGGCAACTGAAAATTCCCATGACTGACACAGGTCATGTAAATTGAAATTTTCCTGGTTTATATTTGTACATTTTATGCTGGTGAATTAAATTCAGATTCATGCAACTTTATGATCTCCTTTAATTATCAGCAGCCACTGTCTGGAAGCATAAAATTCAGGTAGGAATGCTCAACAAAGTTTTAACTTGTCTTTGATTAGGCTACATACTGCCACCTTCTTTCATAGGACATTCTCTCAAACAAAGGAATATCCTTCTAAGTAATAATTAAAGTAACATTTTCATTTATACTTCATTTCTCTTAACATACCACGTAATATCTACCTGCGTTCTGTAAGAGCTAGGCCCATCTCTGTGCATGATATTTACGGCATAAAACATCACTTCTTGTGCAACAATTAATCACTTGGTCATGTAAGGGGCATTCATTTGTTTTTCTAGACAGAGTGCAATTGCTTACCACAAATAACATAAAGACAGGTGTAGGACATCTACAAGATCAACCTTAAACAATCAACAATTCAGAGATTCATTTAATCCAGATTCACAGAGGGGTTTCATTATGGCATTTTGTGTTGAGAACCTACATCAGTGTAAGACAAAACCCCCTCACAGTTCACACCATCCGAGCTTGAGTTCTCAACTGTTGATGAATTCCATTTTGTGAGTTTAATAAAAGTAAAGTACCTGGAAAGACTCTTCTCTCTAGCAAAATATGTTAAATATCAAATTCTCCTGGCTAGTGTTTACATAAAGTTATGTCTCTAAAATGCAACTTCTCATTAAAAAAACATTTCAAGCAGAGAAAAAAATTCCAGGGTGCCAAGTTAAATGTATTATGAAATCCACATTCTCTAGACAATATCAGCCTGACCAGCTGAGAAGTGTAACTATTTCAACTTCTTTCTTTTCCTTTAGTTGATCCTAGCTACTACACCAATAAAAGGATGCAAAATAGCACCATTTTTATTGTTTTAACGAGAAGTTTCCTGAAGTGTTCTATTCCTATAGCTCCGTTTTCCCACATTATGAACCCTCGACAAATCAAAACCCTTTCTGGTTTGGGGTTCTTGTTCGGCCTCCACTTTTTAGACGGAAGATTTTGATTCAAAACTATCCAAAGTCAGTGGTATGTGCTTTGCAACTTCACAGGGCAGGAACCAGTTTACTGGTTCTTTCTCTTTCATTCTACTATCTAGTCATCTCCCTTTTTATATCTTTACTTCATTTAATCTGACAAAACAGAATATGACGAGGAAGTGCTTATGAAGCAAAGACATCACAGAATTCCTCACCAGTGTGGAAAAAATTGCACCCATTGATATTCAATGCCTTTAGGTGAATGTTTCTGGAGACTAAACAGTGGATGTGAGCATGATAAAGTGGTGGGTGGTGCATTTCAGCAGTAGTGACAGTGACAGTGCATCACATCTACAGTGCAGATCATTGCAAGTACAGAATGCAGGCTCCTGTTCATCGCTGTTAAGAATGCATGGCTAATGGTGGTGACTGTGTTGAAAACTAGTGTTTTGTAGCTGCAGATTTGCTCTATCAAACACTATTATTGTGCTCTTTGTATTTGTTGCAATTTCCCTGGAAATAAAACAGGAGGCAATACTTCTGGAGCAACCTACGTATTATCACAACAGGTCAGGGAGACAGAAATTAGGGCCCTCTGCGTATCTGTCGAGAATGGAAAGGAGGGTTTTACTAAAGATACACAGCTGTTTCTCTACACTTTTATCTGTTCCTTCTTGATTTTTACTGGTTTGCTTCAGATTGCTCCCATTGTCTCTTGCAATTAGCTAACACTTTCCAGCAGTATTTTATTATTTGCTTTCATCTTGTCACTTCAACATTCTGGCTTGTCTGTCAATTGTGACATTCATTCTGGGGTCATGTAAAGATTCTTGTCTTGACCTATGCCTTAAAAACCAACTTCTGTCTTGTACAAACCAGTGATGTAATACATGGACAAGCAGGCAGAGTAGATACTGCAAAGCATATCACACAGACACACAGGACTAGTCAAAACATTTCATCAAAATGTTTTGGTGAATTTTTTTTGTCTCCTGAAGAATTTTACATCGTCTCTTTCTTATGCTTTTCCTTTTAACACAGTATTATGTAGCTATGTTTGGCCTACTTGGTACCCCACTGGAAGCACACAGTAAACCACCAGTATGACCAGTGAAGAAATGAGAGCTGGAAGCTATTTTATTATTTTCTCTAAAAGTCTATCTCACACATTTTGTAAAAAATAATATAAGGTACAAAAATGAATAAATTTATGCATAGAAGGAGAAGACAAAAAAATCTACCAATAATAATCCACCTTTTTTTTCTTTTTCTTTTTTTTTTTTTTTCTTTCTCTCCCCCATCAAAGTCATCTGTTCTGGCTGATAAGTCTGTAGACAAAAGTATAACATGACTTGTCCTTCTCATGCAAAGAAAACCATTTCACAGCAGGGTAGGGCTGCAGTTTGTGTGAATTTTGCAGAAGCTGAGTTATTAGCTTCTCCGAACAGAGAATGTGTCCATACTTCTTTAGACACATACTTCTGCTACTGTACTTATCATGAAAAATGAGCTGCAGAAAATGATACACAAGTACATTTTGGGGAACAAAATATAGCCTCATTGCTATATGATGTTAGAAATTCTGCAATGCAGTATTTAAAAATAATATACACTTGTTTTTTTAAACAACTGATAACATGCATTTCTTACACACAAATGTCTCCTGTAAACATATTAGGTATCAACATCTCTGTCATTGCAATAAAAAGTAAGTACCAGGTTCACTGACTAATGGAAAAGAGTATTTACTAACACACAGAAAGAAAGAATCATCATTCCCTAGCACACTGCAATACTGAACATCTTTTCACAGAAAACAGCATTACCTACAAAGTAGAAAACATGCAAAATATCTTGCTCCTACAAGGCATTTGGCAAAGCAAAGCAAAAGCAAAAGCAAAACGGCAACCTCCTCAAATCTAAATTTGACCTGACCAAAATAATACATCAAGTAAATAAGTTCTGGTTTACATTTACTGTCTATTGTTAAGCTGCAATTGGTTTCCTCCTTCTCCATGTTTCCAAATACCCCGCTTTAATTCAATAGACCCAGTCATGCTCAGGAAATTATAAACTTCCTACTAACTACACCAAACAAGTAATTAGAGCAACAACATAAGCTGTCCTACTGTATGTGAATGCATTTCCCAATTGGTCTCCTTTCGATACGTGAAGTTAAATAACATTTGGACTGTGTTACAAAGTTAAGATAAACATACATGCAAGGCACTCTGCAGCTTTTACTGTTTATCTAAATCTATCATCTGTCATCTGCCAGATGCCCAAGGGTGTCAAGATGAAAAGTCAAGCCTTAAGCTGCCAAAGAAGCCATGTGTCATTTATTACTGAAAAGCAAAGGTGCATTTACAGACCATATGGGTACAACTTGGATGAAACTAATACAGTTAGAGAGTTACGGCAGAGGTATGGACGAGGGTGGAAAGGGTGCAGAGCAAAACACGCTCAGTGCTTCTCCCACGTTGTTAAAAACCGCCTCTCCCCTTAAGCCGTGTTGTGTCTGCTCTGTAATTTGCAGTGGTAGCTACCAACTCCCTCCTACAGACTCCGCAAGGTCTGTAACTGCACTTTTGCATTTCAGTGAACCAGACCATTATGAAATGGTCTCCTTTTGTTTTGTCTGCTCTCTTACATTGCTTAAAATGCCAGATGACTAAAAAAAATAAAAATAAAAATCACATGCTCCATTTTGAAATGAAATGTTTCACTGACATCTAAGACTTGCTACTGACCTACTGACTCAGTCCAATTTTCTAGTACATTTCTTGGGCAATGTTAGTGTTCTCCACATGCAGCTGACTGTAAATGAAATGGACTCATGTCATTGATAAAAAGAGCCCAAGGCAAAGACTGCACCTGTAAAAGCACAGCCCAAGAACCGTGGGGCATTCCCATTTTTTTTCTGCTAGTACCTCCTTTTCCTTGGTCAGCAAGCTGCAAGGGGGGTAAAGTGATACAAAAGCTTTTTTTAATTTTTTTTTCTTTTTTTCTTTTTTTTCTTTTTTTTCCAATTCAACAGCATGGAAGGGTTAGTCTGCCAAGAACCAGAGCCAGTATGAACATTTTTGTAATGACATCTGCAGAATTTCCTAACACTATTAAAAGAACATCCACCGCTCCAAGTGCATGTGTTAGTATATGTATGTGTGTATACCTATAAAACACATCTCTCTGACTGAATGCCTTACTGGTCCTGGCATGTACCATTGCAAGATAGAGACCTTCACACTTCAGTCTAAGGACAACCAGCAGGCCACATATTTGCAAGTTGCTTCCAGCACGCTTCCATCTAATAAAAACAGTTTCCATCTACAAGCTGCAGTTTCAGCCAGTAGAGCAAGATTTATTCACACTGTTTTACAGAGTTTAGACTGGCCATTCATTCACTGCTTTACAAGTCAAGCTGCCTTAATCCAGCTTTCAGAATCTGATGTTTTCCTGCCCACGATGTAGGACACGAACCCCATCAGCCCTCCCTGTTATACGGTAAGTTTTGCAGTCTTTGTGGAAGTGATCTAATTTACCAGTGCAGAGGAAAGTAAGTTAAAAGGAGCGGGAAATGCATAGGACAGAACTGCTGAACTCAGAGTAATCAGAGGCACAGGGGCTGCAGCCAGTGAGAGGTAAATTGGCAGCAGTATGCTAGAAATCCCACATTCACAAGCACAAAACACATAATGGAAATAAAAAATGAAGAGAACCTTATCCACGGCTAGCGTCTAAACATTTAATTTCCTCTGTTCTCAGTAATATTGTTCTACAATTACTTAATGCTTCCAATAACAAAAAACTACTGCTGGGAAGTGAGATTGATGCTGATGTGGGAGCACAAAGAAGTAAGCCCACAGTAAGAACTCTTCCTCAAAGATGAATTCCTTAAGTGGAAATGCTTGTAACTGAAGTTCTAGAACACAGGTCAATTCTCTGAGGACCTAAAAAATCCAAGTATGCATGCATGGTTTTGAGTGCAGTCACTATAGGGATAGGCACCACAGAACACAGCATCCTGAGAAATGCCTTGTAAGAGACAGTATCTCTTTGCTGACAGCTTCCACGGATTTCTGCACAGTCTGGGAGCTGGATGCCACTGCCCTGCGTAGAGTCAAAGTACTGCCAATCTGCTGAGTGGCAACATTTTTCTGTTGAGAAGCTGCATCTCCCAGCTCCCGCTGAGTTTCTACCAGCACACTTAACCTCTAATTTGGAAATGAAAAATACAGTCTGGCACACCACACTTAAAAACTATCTGGCTCTTCTGTAGTCTGCAAAGCACTCTCACTCTGAAGCAGGCATCTCTCCAATGGAGATAACAGCAAGCTGAGAGCCCTAGGCAAAAACTTTGAAGTCCTATCAAAAGACAATCAAACAGATTATTTCTTATTCCTTTTATTTGATAGCCTCTCTGGCTATCAAGAAGTAGAAAAAAAAAAAACAGCAAACAAACCATAAACAAAAGGAGAAAAATTGGAGGCCGTGAATTCTGCTAAGGTATGCATACTTTCAGGAAAATTCGCATTTGGATATCAGTTCATTAAAAATGTATTCCTATAATCTCTATGACAGTATGGTAAACCTAACAGATGTACATAAATAAAAATGCACATTTGAGAAAATGCTTAAAAGCTAAGTCCCATGTTTGTGTATTAGCATTCCTGTTTTTATTGTTTGAGAAACTAGAAAGCTGGGGAAGAATTTCCTAGTGCTGGAACAAGTGCTACATATACCATGCAAAAGTCTATCACTTAAAACAAGAAGCAATTAACTTAACTTGTTGAAAAGGTAAGTTGTTGCTAGTGCGATTAAACCTGTTGAATACTTCTAAACCAACTTTTTTATATAGAAAAGAAAAAAAAATAGTCACAACAAAATGTATTTTGTTAGCTAACATGATTTGACACTTTTACGATGCTGAAGCACAAAAATACTTCAATGTGTGCACTAAAGGAGAATGTACTGAATAACCTCAAGCATCTAAGCAATAACACAGTAATTATTGGGATATATCAGTGGTACATTGCAACATGTATCCTTGCATGTCATGGATTTTTTATCTTACTCTTCACTAGAACAACAGCTTAAACAGCTCCAAGTTATTCCCCACAGAGCTATAATTAGTGCTTAAAGTGCAACCAAAAGAAGTGTTGGCTGAAACCTGAAATCTGAACCTGTGGAATGTTGGAATGAATTTCCCATTTTCCTAAACAAAATAGAGCCAGCTACAAGGCTGCACGAATCACAGTTCTGGTTTAAGCTATTTCTCCTTATCATTATTACTATTATTGTTGCTGATACTGTTACTGAGGTAAAGCAGATTGCATACTGTAAACACCTGTGATCAAACGAGCTAGGTTTTCCAGAATTTCTGTTACATGAGGAGTCTCTAGTTAATGACAGGGAGAATTGTTTCTACATGTAAAGCCAAAGAATAGGCACCATGTAAGAAAGGTACCTGTGTTAGGACTGGATAAGGGATAGATCTCACAGGCAAACACTCAATCATGGAGACAGCTCAGGCAGTTCTTGCTACCTTTACACTACCATGTGATTACACTCTTATAGAGAGGAGGCTATGCTTATCAAATCCACATAACTGTTATTTCAATTATTACTTCAGCTTTCCCTTACAGAAGATTTCAGGCTATCAAGACATCTACTGAACTTTCAAGGCATTTTCTGGAAATATAGTTCTTTTTAAATAGGTGAACAGAAAATAAAGCTGTATCATGCCTACCTCTATAGTCTGAGGACTGTAGGCTTTGGGCAGTTTCCTTCCTAGTAGCATTTCTTTAGAAAGAAGAAAGAAACTCAGTGCATAGTTATTGCCCTTATGATTTTGTGCCTTAAACTTATGTCAAATTCTATACACACACACACACACACACAAAATATGTATGTTTTCCCACATGACACACAGAATTGCATAGATTTTGCTGTTGTTCAAGTCTTCAGAAGTAAGTTAGGGAAAGGAATAAGCCATCTGCTCACGTAAGATAACTAGTTTAGCATTTCACAATGCATGAAATTTCATGTGCACTCTTTGAAATGCACATACTTCAAGTATATGGAAACAGATTCATTTTGCCAAAGCTGCTCTTGAGTATTGGCATTCAAACCATGATTTATCTCACACTGTGAATGGTGTGGGTTTTCATGTTCAGCTGCATCACCTGTTTCAGGTAGAGCATGCAAACCAGAGGCCACTTTGCACAACTAGTCCAAAAGCAGTAATGCTGTTCTGGCTTGCTACAACAGTTTCCATACATGTGTGAGAATGGATGAGGTAACTAAACAGTTTTGGTTTCCAGTACACTTTGTGACATTGTAAGGAAACTGGACATTTTGAGGTATATTTTCCTGTAACTTTCATTCCAAATTTTCCTGCCCTTTAGGACATGCATATTCCAGTGAATGTAATGTAAGAACATTCCTGGTACATTATTTCTTTTTTTGCATATTCTTTTTTCATACTACACACATTGACTATCTGTAAGAAACCTACTTCCTACGCAAAGCAAAGGAGAGGAATTTTACGATTAGTTTTGTTTGTGTACTTCTAAATGAAAATAAAATGCATAATCTCATAATTCACCCAGGTATTAGTGAGCACAAACTGTTTAATTTACTGGAAAGCAGTATCACTAACTCTGCATTGACTGAATGCTGGAAGTTGCCAACTAGGTGCAAAGTAGCTAGTTCAAAGAATTATAATTGGCTTAATGATGTGCTGAGCTTGTCACTTAACCTGATTTTGCTGGGTAATCTCAGTTTGGAGAAAACTAAATCACATCAAGTATGAACACTCCTTGCAAAAGCACTGAAGTATACTAACATATACACATGAGCCACATGCAATGAAATGAAGTCTGTAGGCAACACATAGACGATGAACAAATTCTTGGAAAGCAGTGACTCTGAAAGGGAGCTTAGGGTCATGGCAGATAACCAACTGGCTTTGAGTTTCTGTAAAACTTATTCTGATTGTTGGATCTCTAAGCAGAATGAATATGAATACGTGAAGGAAAAATATATCCCTGTGCAGAAAGAGCTACAACTTCTGTTTCTCCTTTCTGGTAATCCACACTTTAAAAAGATATGCTGGGAAGTAGGAAGAGTTTCAGAAAAGAACTATAGGGATGAACCATGGTTTGGAAATCCTGAATAAAAGAAGGAAACTGAATATATGAAATATTATTGGTCAAAGACTATGAAGAACAGAGTCAATGGAAGTGAGTGAAAATGCAATGTTCTCTTAGTTTAGAAATCCAGATATATTTGTTAACCTGATTTATGCAGATAAACGAATTAGAACCAGTCTATCTGGTTTCTACAAAACATGTAATGGACCTTCAAAAAGTCAATAATGAAATAAAAGAAAATGAAGGTTAACGCAACAGCAAGGTTGAGCTGGGAATGGCTGCACTGAATGGGCTGTGCTGCAGGGCTCATGGGGGTTGAGGAAGTTATGTGAGTAGAATATTCTAATGCTGTAACAAAGATATTAGGTAATTTGGAGATTAATAAAAAATGCTAATGAATCTACTATTACTGTTGTCTGCATTCAAGAAAAGAATTCAAGTGGAAGTATGTGGAGAAAAGCATCACTGTGATAATCAGGGAGATGGACATTTTAGATTTTAAAAGTGAGAGAGATTTGAGTAGCACAGCAAAATGAAGGCTGAGAGAGGATATGATTGTGGTCTATAAATATATCATATGAAAAAAAAAAGGTATGAGAAAAGCTATGTAAGCTGAAGCAGTTTTGGCACGGCAACAAAGGGGCAAATACTGCATGTGAGTAAATCTGGCTTAACTTAGACTACATAATAACTAAGAAAAAAAGTCTCTAAAAAATAGATTAGTCAGGGCTGTGAAAAAGATTTCCCCCAGCAGAAATAGGGGAATTTTTTTTTCTAATTCATTTTAAGATAGAAATTGCTGAATATGTTTACAAGACAAGATGCCTGTGATAACAGAGAACTGCATTGGATGACTTACTTGGTCATTTCCTGCCTTGTGTCCCTATGCTCCAACTTAATTTATTTGAGAGGTCACTTGGCCAAAATCTATAATTATTTACAGGTGGAGATTTTTAACACCATAAGATGCACAATAAGTATAGCACAAATGGGATTGTGCACTGGAAAGGAAACTAACAAACTTAAATGAGCAAGAAGTTACTGAGTTTTAATAGTGAAGGTAGTTAGTGATTTCCACAGCTGTGGATGTACCAGGTTTCAGACAAGGCAAGCACACAAAATTCCTCAAATAAAATATGAATCAAGATATCAATCAACAATTTGATGAAATTTTGCTGATCTGCCCTTACTATGAAGGCTAGAACTTGTAACTGCCTTTTCTGTAGTTAGAAATATGAATACTTCTAGCCAACAGTACCATATTTCACGATGTCAGAAAGCAGAATTACAATATTAAAGCTCAACACCACTTTTCCAATTTTCCTATGCAGTCAACCCCCACCGACAATACAAAGGCACCCAAAGTTTAACTTCACTTGTTAAAGTAAACACAGTATCACATAAAGCATCACAGATACTATAGCCATACACAGCACATATATGCATAGCATATATGCAGTACACATAATTGATGAATGCCAGGACCTAACTTCAGGTTACTTAAGTACAGTGAACACATCTCCTGTGTCCCTAACCCAAGCACAGTATTAATTCTGATTTAATCTTCAGCAAGTAGGTTTTGGCCAACTCATAAGAACTGTGCAGGAGGTCTTATGCATGCACAAGTTATCTGTGTGTGATCTGAGTTTATGTTAAAACGTGTTCATGTTACGTGTTCGTTCAGTCACAAACTACAGACATACAGGGTTACCAAACACAATTCGTTGTTTAAAAAGTATGGTATTAGCCTCTGTGTAGCACAGTATTTTAGCATAGAAAATGACAACCACTTGGTAATTATTTTGGGACATTTGACTGGAATTTTCTTTGCAGAAATTACTATCTTTGATTTTTACCATTCAGTGCTCTTACAAATTTGAATGGAATAACTCCTCTTTGCATGTACAATGCGTCCTATTGAGAATGATGCAGAGATATAAAACAGGAGAAACCAATGGCATTTTCAAATAAATTTAAGAGAAAAATATACGTGGCACAGCACAGGCAGCAAACCTTGTCCTGGACACTTGCAAATTGTGAGCAACCTTTTTCAATTTTGGAGTAAAAGCATTTAGTAGTCACAACCATAATATCAAAAATGTGAACTTTTTTTTTTTCTTTTTTTCTTTTGCCTCTCCTTCTGTTCCATTTTCTTCACTTGTTCTCCCTTGCATCAGGGTAGAAGGCTTGCTTACCAATTGTAAAAGAGCCTTCTGCTCCCTGAAATCACTTTGAATACAATCTGCAGCTGAAGTTGGTGAAGCGAGAGAGATAAGAAGGGGCACTGATGATGGGAGGGAAGGCACCAAGCCGAGTTCTCACAAGAGGTTCAGCCACACAGCATCTGATCATTAATGTCCATCAAACATTCTGGCTTGTGTCCAGCTTGCTAAACAGAATAGTGTCATGGCAATAAGATGAAGGCCCCTATGCTGATGCAGGCAGAAAGCCAAAATTTCCCATGTAGATTTCACTGCCTGTCTGCACTCGTAGGTTGTATTAAGGATGCCTTGCCACTGATTTGGACTACCTTGTGAGTACTGCACAAAGAATAACACCAAACATGCAGTTGGTGAGCTGCTGGGAGAACAGTTCCTTATAAACATATGGACTGCATTTTCCGGAAACTTGACTATGAAGTCTTCATCAAACAGCAGTGAGAGAACCAGCCAGAATAGCTGAAATGTATTATTCTCTCAATGATGTTGAGACTGATTTAAATGAGAAGGCTTTTTTATATGAACACAAATGAACTAGTTCTAATTCTGTATTCCAAAGTCATGCATCAGAACATGTCCCTGCAGTGCTTACAGCACTGTGCTTATAGACTGTAATTTTCAGGCAGATGTCTTAAAAGTCACAGTTATTTTGCTTTCATCTTTTTGAATCAAGAGAGAACTTTTGTATTCTCCCTTTTGTCCCAGAACCAACAAAATCTTATTACACGATTTGGCCACAATCATGTTTTGCCATGCTGTGCCTGTTTGTTCTTAACACAGGGTAAGATCTGACACTGTCTACCTAATTTTTTCTTGCATATGTTATTTTGGACATATTGCTCTTCATTCTGCTGCTCTGCATGTTTATCATAAAATTGTTTTTGAAATTATTACATCTACAACTTCTAATGCATAGCATCCAGAAATTTCTACCCTTATGAGTACACCATTTCCAAGAGAAGAACCTGGTCAACTGGAAGCATAATGCAAAGGAAGCTTTCATATTTGCATAAAAATTGCTTGATAGCAAAGTCTCCAAGGTGTGTCTTTGAACCAGTGTATGCAAATTTGATATAATAAAACAAAATACTCTAAAGATGACAGAAAATAATGGTACTCAGGACAGGTTTAAAAATTGGCTTCCTCTTCTTTTACCCAGATTCTAGAAAGAATTTTGAAAGTATATTCTATTTGTGGTTTAAATTTTCATTTCATAAACTCAGTTACTGCTCAGCATCCTTTCTTTAAATAGATTTGTATATTTTAATTTATGGCATGTGCTGTCCCTGTGGAACTTTACAGAAAAACTGTACAGTCATTTATCTTTGTTATTTTGTGAAGTATTTGGAAGAAGTAAGCATACTAGCTCAGCAGATTTAAAAATAATAGTAGTTCTAAAACACCTTACATGAGCTATTAATTGGAATAACATGTGCTAAAGACAAATTATACATTTTTTTTAAGGATCCCAATCTGTCAGCAAATAGTAAGAAGCCGTGGCAGTTTCATCCATTCTTGTTTTAATTGCTTCATACAATTAAAAAATCATTCAGTTTAATTGTATTCTGATCAAAGTTATTATCCAGCATCATCTTTAATTTTCGTAATTAAATAAATTAAAATTCTTTTTAAAAATCCTGATCTCTTTTTTATTTTTACAATAATATCCAGTCTGAGAAAAGATCCTGACAATTTCTTCTGTAACAGTGTTACTTTACAGCAGAGACACTGCATGTAATACTGTTACCTCATTCAATACATCCAAAGGAGAAAGGTCAAAAAACACAGTGTAATATGCATTTTTGTCTGCTTCTTTCTATTTGCACACTTACTGTGACTGTTCAGGGAAATGTGTGTTTGGCAGAGTATCTAGTCATTGCCTTGGATAATGATCTGATTTTAGGAATATTCAGGGAAAGGGATAATTTGTCCTATCTGCCCATTTGCGTCGTTGTTTAAAATGACACATCTTAGAACTGTGTAAAGAAATATAGAAACTGAAAAGCATGCTTGTGGAAGAGAATAGGAACAGGCTCATCCTGATGTTATTTTTGATAAGCCTATTAAGGAATTGAAATTTGCAACCTTTCAGTCTGTATTACATTTTAAAGAACGAAAATTGAAGACTAATCTTAAGCATTTTATTTTCCTATCACTATGATTTTCAAAAAAATCTGAGTTTTGTTTAAGTTTTAAAGATAATATTTATTTCAATTGAAAAGATGAAAAGGATTTCACAAACAGAACTATAAAAAATTTCCATATTCTTGGAAATACTTAAGTCTTTTCTGGATGACAAGTTGAGTGGTGAGTTGACACATGGGAGGAAAGGAACGCCATCCTGAGCAAACAGGACTGAAAGATGGGACCCTATGAACTTCATGAAGTTCAGCAAGGCCAAGTGCAAAGTGCTGCACCTGGGTCAGATAGACCACAGACACAAATACAGACGGAGCGCTCAGTGGGGAGACAGCAGCCTCCAGGAGCAGAACTTGGGAGTACTGGTGGATGAAACACTGAAAAGAAGCCAGCAGTATACGCTTAGAACTCTGAAAGCCAATCATGTCCTGGACTGCCTCTAAAGAGAGGTGGCCAGTAGGGCAAGGGAAGTGATAACAACCCCGTGCTCTGCCTTTTCGAGGCCTCACTTGGAGTACTACATCCAGCACAAAACATGAACCTGCTAGAGCTCTTCCAGAAAAAGGACATGTGTATGAGCAGAGGGCTGGAGCATCTCTCCTGTGAAAACGGGTTGACAAGTCATTCAACTAGAAGAAGAAATGGCTCTGGGGAGACACTATTGCAGCCTTCCAGTATCCAGAGCCTACAGGAAAGCCGGAGAGGGACTCTTTCTCAGAGAAAGTAGCAATGACAGTTTTAAACTAAAAAATAGTAGGTTTATATCAGATTATGTTGGAGGAAATTCTTCACTTAAAGGATGATGAGGCACTAGAACAGTTTGCCTAGAGAATCTGCAGATGCCCCATCACTGGATGCGTTCAAGGCCAGGTTGGATGGGGTTTTGAACAACCTGGTCTGATGGAAGGTGTTCTTGTCCATTAGCAGTGGGAGTTGGAACTAGATGGACTTCAAGATCTCTTCCAACCCAAACTATTCAACGAGTCTATACTTCTGTTCAGCTATGAATGAGCAATTCTGGGCAGAAAAAGAAGTTAATAAAATGAAATAGAAGCAAAATCATAAAAAGTCCTCTGGGTACAGAAATTTTGGTTAAACTTCCCATGGTTGTGTTACCTTCATGAAATATATTTAAACTAACACGTGCCTGTTTAGACATAAAACTTATTTTACTTATTGTGCTTGAGCAATTCAACAATATATTTCTTCAATTTCCCCTTGCATACTGCCACAGTTCCTTTAGTCTCCCTTCATTACTTCATTGTTTTTCTTCTCAGTGGTCATTGTCAAACAGTAATAAACTGCAATGGAGTGATAGGGAGAACTGACACTCCAGCTGAGAGGAGGATTGATGATGTGTGGGAAGTAGTAATGGAGAGGTATTCGGACTTCTCACATTCTTGTTATATTGCTCTAAAAGCATTTCAATAACTGTTCTGATAATGATATGAAATACAGCAGAGCTCTCTGGAGACAGATTTTGCCAGTGTCCTTAAATGTATTTAACTGCTAACTCCCTAAAATTTCTTACAAAGTCAATTACTTGCACGAGTATTTTGCTTTACTAAGCTTTATACAGTATAAGTATAAGCAACATATAGTACCAGTAAAAGCATGACTCTGTAGCTCCACACTGATCACCATATAACCCAGAGAAAGGAAGGAGGTAGTATGTTGTTGCATGGTTAATATTCATTGTACTGAGCTTTATGAGAGATATTTTTAATATTATGTACCACAGGAAGTACTCTGTCTCTGTCATTAGTTTAGTTTTTCAGTAATTGCTCTTCATAGCTTATCTGCTAGGTAGCTGAGCATGTATTATTCACACTTGGAGCAGGAGAGGGCAGGGACCTAGGTCTATATGCTGAAAAGTCTTGGAAATTTAAATAACAGCGAAAGTTTCCAATCTTGCTGCAAAGAGTTAGCATGTTCCATTAACCATGTTCCAGTTCTCCCTTGAGCCAACAGTTTCATGCTTTTTAAACAGATGTTTCCCAGATCCTAGATTTACTCATCTTTGAATCAGCTAATCTACTGCTGCACTCAAAATAATGATCAGACATTCAAGTTCAAAGCTTTAGAATAATTTCCATCCGGTCCTATATAGATAGGAATTATCTGTACTTGCTTATTACAGAAATTTGAAAAGGTCTGAAATTTTAAAAAGGTGTATATATCTAGGGATAGGGATATTGAGGTGTTTGGGATTTTGAAAACCGAGAGCTGTATCACTGTATTATTACAAACTAGTAGAGAAATGTATACATAAGTTATAAAAATGAGCGTGAGTTCTCTGACACAAGACACGAGGTCTGACTCCTGACCCCCTGTTAAAGCAATCAAACTTCAATTAAGAAATCATGGAAAACAAAACAACAAAAGAAAGGTAGAAGGAAAAACAAAAGCTTTTGCTTTAAAAGTTAATTGTAGTTTAGACTTGATGACTTAGCAATGCTGTTGAAAAATAGCTTTTTTCAGTTTCTCTTTTTTTTCTTGCAGAATTACATCATTACCTCGGGGTAGTTTTAAAGGACACAGAAGATGATGTATTTCAGTTGACAATGAATACAGCTAGTTGATACGTCAGGAAGTAGTGACTGTCAGGTCACGACACAACGAAACTGTGTTTTTAGATTTATGTAAAATAAGCTTTTCTTCTTTCCTTTCTTTTCCCCTATGCTGACCACTCGCACATACTAACATACTAACCTTCCACTTTCACATAATAACAAATCCAGGAGATAGACTTTGATATCAACCTACCATTCGGATTCCATTCTCAAAGGCCTGACGTGCTAGAGAAGCAGGTCCGTCTACAGTTTTGCCGTCGTCATCAGGCCCCCAGCTAGCACTGTAGATGTGGATGTGCTGGGGATTAAGGCTCAGAGACTTTGCTTCTACCATGTCTGTGACATCTCCATCCAGCATCCTGACACCTTCGGGATGAAAAATACAATCAACATGACAACCAAACACAAAAAGATTCTTTTTTCTTTTTCTTTTTTCACAGATAATGACTGTGTGGGGCACTGGATTAAGATTTCTAATGTAGAAAACAGAATCTCTTTGGATATGTGTTTCTCCAACAACAAAATTTTCCATATGAAAATACTGTGAGGGAGTAGTATTATGGTCTTTGAGTTTTGAGAACCGTTTTCAAGTCATTTAGTCACTGTATAACCTTTGAACTTCAACAACAAGTTTCTATTCTGAAACAAATTAAAAAATAACTTGAATATTGTTATTGAAATGTTTGTTTATTTCATTTGAAGACAGAATACGCTTCTCACTCTTCTTTCATCCTGCAGTGAAACTGCAGAACTTAATTGAAGACATTCACAGTCCTAAGAATGCTGACAAATACAGAAACAGGATATCCACTGTCAGGTAAACATGGGAATATTCCTTCACTGTATCAGATGGCCAGGAATAAGGCAAAGGGAAAGCTTGTATGCACAGATATTCATGTAGCAGCATGGCAACTATAGGAAGCCACTAGCAAATACTATTTCCTACACACTTCTGAAGTGAATGGCATCATGGTACTTTAAGATCACTAGACTAATTAAGGTAAGTTTAAATTTGGAAGCTGAAAAGATCCTTCAGGTTTTTCTTTTGACTAAGATTTTGATCAAAGTTAAATTCTGTCTGAGAAAACCACCAGTATCAGTTTTAACCTACACAGGAAAGAGGACCTTCATACAGTTAGTGTAATGTTTGATCAAAGGGATATTAAATATTGCATCATAATTAGTATGTAACCGTAGAGAGTAATGATCACTTCCAAAATTAAGCGGTTTGAGGCTTGTTTCCCTTTAAAAGTCCACTGCTATTTATAAGCCAAATTTACATATTTTAATTACAGACACATTGCACTTTGCTCATGAGTTCAGCCTGCAGTAACTTGAGTGTTTACAAAGACCCTGACTTTCAATTAACAAAAAAGTATAGAGGCTGCTTTGTTGATAGAGGGTCTTTTTTTTCTTCATTCTAATTGACTCAAAAATGAAAAGTGATCATATTTCTAAGTTCACACAAAAGCTGCCTATGTTTTGTGAGATAATAAACTTATCCAAACAGTGATCTCACTATGAACTTTACTGTATAAAAAAGCCATTAAAACAACTTCGGGAATCTCAGGTTTTATTTTAATTCCTAAGCATAATCTTAGAAAACTAATGATGGTTGGAAGCTACGTTCTCATTTCTTGCAAGCATATTCAAAATAAAGAGACAATGAAAGGAACAATGCATTTAAAAGAAAGAAGATAAAGCTTCCCTTTATGTTTCTGTGACTGTGTAGCAAACCTAAGTCATACAGCGTTTACCCAGTGAACAATAATACCAGACGCTGCCATGGCATCTAAGTAATTCACACCAGGTTTTTCAGTTGATGGTGAAATGGTCAAATCCAAAACAAGATGGACAAGGCTGTGCCTTAGGTGCAGCTCTGTTCTGCCCACGACTGGCAGACATGCTTCAAGTGTAACTTTGATCAAGGATATCTCAGTGGCTTTTTACAAAGCACAAAACAACACACTCCTTTCTTTCCCTGTCTCTCCTTCTTTTATTTATTTATTTTTTTTTTTTCCAAATGTCTGGAAGAGTTAATTTTGCTGATCACAGAACCTCCAAACTCCATTTGGCATGTGGTGATAGCACAACAAAAGCTGTCCAGAAGGCAATTAGCAGACTGTGTTTCCAGACTGTTCCACCTAAGACTCTGGAGCTCTGTAAACTTTTTCCAATATCTACAGTAAGTGCCAAAATGTAAGTGGCATTTTAGTCAGAACAAACTTTCAGCAAATCACAGGAAACATGCAAAACTAAGCTGAAAGAAGGTTTTCTTTTAAAATGTTTGTCTTTAATCAGCATCTGACTTAAGCTTAAAGAAACAGCTGAACTAATTCCTCGTCAGCTGAAGACAATCTACATCTGTTGTGCCATAACTCAGTGTAACTGTTTTCCTGTCAGGACTCCAGCCCAGCCAAGTAACTAAGCACCCAAATCCCTGCAGAGACTTTGCAACTTCCACAACCAGTCTGCAGCAATAACAACAGCCTAACCATCCTTTCCTATGCAAAGTCTCACAAACTCCTTAGGTGGTAACTTGCTATATATGACTTCCATGGAGGGTCACACATTAAAGAAACTACCCCTTTTTTGCAAGGCATTGTGTTTTAATAAAAGGGGCCTGTATCTGAGCTAAGCACAAACTACAGGCATATTGCTTAATTTTTTTACAAGAAATATCCCACAAGCTATAAAAGAAATGAAGGTCCAGACTGCATTTTTACTGATTTCTATATCTGCAGATTAAGTCTTGATTCAAAGTATTGCAGAAGGCTTGGACTTTTTGAAGAACTTGTGGTTAGAGGCTTTTATATGTGCGAAAATGATCACAGAATATGAACATATTTAGAAGAAAAGTGGTGGACCTACTTGTTAACAACCTTCCATCACAACGATCACTAGTTGGACTTGCTCAAAGAATCACAGAATGGCCCAAGTAGGAAGGGACCTTAAGGATCATGAATCTCCAACCCACTGCCACACGCAGGGCCACCAACCTCCACATTTAATACTAGACCAGGTTGCCCAGGGCCCCATCCAACCTGGCCTTGAAAACCTCCAGGGATGGGGCATCCACAATCTCTCTGGGCAGTCTGTTCCAGCACCTCACCACTCTCACAGTAAAGAAACCCGACATCCAACCTAAATCTCCCCTCCCTCAAAGCCATTTTCCCTTGTCCTGCAGTTATCCACCCTTTCAAAGAGTAGACTCCCCTCCTTTATGTAGGCTCCCTTTAGGTACTGAAAGGCTGCAGTGAGGTCACCCTGAAGCCTTCTTTTCTCCAGGCTGAACAAGCCCAGCTCCCTCAGCCTGTCATCGTAGGAGAGGTGCTCCAGCCCCCTGATCATCTCTGCGGCTCTCCCCTGGACCTTCTCCAACAGCTCTCTGTCTGCTCAGCTGACGTTATTTGATGTAATGTTGGTGGGAAGGATTTATTTTTCCTTTTGCCTTATTTCCTTGCTATCCCTAATGTGTACAGAGATATAGCAACTCCCACTTTGATTTAAAGTAAAGAATACTCATCTCATGCCATGAGAAATCTCATGGCAGAGAAAATTCAACACCACTGCTGGCAGGTGTTCCTCTTAATAAGGAAAGTGTAAGTGCTTTACCTTCACTCTACTTTTTCTCCAAAATAGCAAAAGGAGGGTCTTTAAATCTGTGGGAAATAAGTGGGCTGAATACTAGTTCAGTATAATATGATTCAACGTTTTTACACTATATCTGGCCTGTGGAGAGGGAACACAACCACTGCATACTCACATGCGTAGGTTATGGCTTTTCTGAGTGAAGGGAGGGAGCCATGCCAAATACAGGTCAGCAGCAAAATTCCTACATATGAGCACCTAGTAGAAGGGAAAATAACAACCCCCTTTTCCAATATCTCTGAGCTCTCTTTGGTCTCTCACTTTCTGTGGATTGTCTGTTGAGGTCCTATTTTCAAATACCAATAATGTTAAGAGGTGGTACATGGTCATGCTGCCACTCTAGTATTTTCCAGCTCTCTTTAAATAATGGTGATACTGATGGTCCACCAGAGTTATTGTGCTGAATAGAGAGGATAATTATTTACTTAAACTAGACCAGTGAAAATTCTTGAAAGCTGTTATATTCTTAGAACAAAATAAATAAACACATTATGCAAAAGGCACACATATGCTGCCTTTGCTTTTAACGTAAATTGTGTTCATACCATGTCCATCTGAATCAGTTTTCACATTATATTTAGAAAAAAAACAGTGATTCTGCTAATATGCCTGTTGTTCTGTTGTGTTTTGTTTTTTTTCTTCAAAAATATTGTTACTGCAGATTCCTGGTGCCAAATAAATAATAGCCTATTAGGAAGCTATTGTTAATAATGAAGAGCTTCACAAGCACATGCCTGGGCTTTCACACGTCATATCAATATCCAACCGGGAAATGAAAATTTAATTCCAGAAGTCACCTTTTATTTATATCATTGCAATAACTCTTTTCAGATGCTAGTTTGAAGCAGTAAATTTGTTCATAGCTGCTGGTACATGATCAAATGCCGTGCCCACATGAGACAATCTGTTCATCTGCCACAAGCTTATTTGGCCAGCTCAAATATTTTAAAGCCTTCTGACACAGGAATTTTGTGCAGGCAGGCTCTTTGCCTGAAGTAAAATTGTTTATCTGCATCACTCTAGCCTTATGATGGAACAGATACTGTCTTGAAGCTAGTAGGAAAACAGAACTATCTCTCTGCTTTGGCTAATTTGAAACATAGTTGTGTTCACATTTGATTTGGATCAAACTTGTACTGATCCAGTAGGGAAAAAATACAGTAGTGTTAATTGTGGAAACAGCCCCAGTCCTGCCTGCTCATATTTTTGAACCACCTTCTGTGATATATATGTGTAAATATATTTCTGTTTTCATAAATAGGTTTCATTTTAGAACAGAAAACTGACAGCTAATGAATTTGAGCTACAGATATTTTACTGAATGCCAACATACCAATCCCATAATTCCATCAAAAATGGAACAAGGTAAAACTTCAGTTGAAGCATTAAAATATGGCACAGGCAGGCTACAGCTTAGAAGAAATGTAGTTGACATCTTTACAGTCATTTCCAAAACCAACTGCCAAAAGTCTTGAGCTGCTATTGGCTAAGAACTGATAGAAATCACCTGGAGCCTCTTGGCTGAACAGAGCATGGACACATTACTGAATCTCATACTTTAGGCAATAGTCCAATCACATCCAGGGATTAAAAGATACTCTTCAATCATGGCCAAACAACACAACAAAGTTTTCACAGTGTTTTTCTTGAGATCGATATGCAAGGCAATATTCCTTATGTTTACATTTACTTCTGATTTCTCCAAGCTCATTACTTACAGCTCTGGATCTCTAAGAAAACGCAGACGGTGTAGTTCTGGGTTCTTTGTTTTCACTGAACGTCTCACTTTCTATGTTACTGTGTTTACTGACAGGCAGTGTTCCCAGGAGCACTGGAGAAGTGTCACTGAAGGACAAACTCCTTCAGTACTGGTCTTCAACCATCACTCTACTACTGAGTTAACACAGCAATTACCTGTATAAACCTCTTCCTCTTGTTGAGAAAGATGAGAATGTAGCATTAAGCACAAATGTCTCTTTGATTTCTTTTTTTGTGGTGGGAGACTGTTTCACATACCTCCAATCTTGGCATTAAAGGCGATTCCCACTGTGCAGTGTGAGTTGTTTGCAGTGGCTGCCACTTCTCCAGCACAACGGGTTCCATGCCTAGAGTCAGACAAACATTTTTTCAAGTAAGCACAGACCGCTAGGATTTATAGGCATCGGCTTTGCTTATCCTCAGGTGCTAAAGGCACAACTATCCACAATGTCCTGCACTATTTAAAGCCCCACAGTAATTTATACCCACATTGCAATATTCCTTTGAACATATTTTAACATCATTATCACTGTTAACTTAACCTGTTCATGGCAGGCTTCCTAGCTACTGGAAACACATGTAACAAAGGCATACAAAGATGATACATGATCCCACCAACAGAAGGAAGACTTGGGCATCAATTCTTGATTTTAAAGCAGTTCCTAGGTTATGCACAAATTGCTGTACTGCATTCTCTCATAATATCTGCATGTTGCTAGCATACACATCTCCAATCAGTGAGTACCCTAGGCAGCCACAAGACCTGCCACATTTCCCATGAAGATGAGACTGTGCTCTGCTGTGTACTGCTGTTCACAGGCATGCCTACAGCTGGCTGCGAGCCAGGTGTAATCAAAGCTGCTGTAAAGGCATGTCATAGTCATGTCTTGGGCTAACCCTACAAACCTGCTGTCTTTCCAGGAGCAGAAAAAACAGCTGGAGTCTAGTTTCACATCAGCATTATGCCCTGCGCCTGGGATTTGGGCTGCAAATGTATGATCTTGAGAAGCAGCTGAAAGAGAATGCAAAATCTCCAGTAGTTGCTTAAACTCTTCTGTGTAGTACAAGGCCAGAATAGGATGCCTCACCTAGCCCTCATCCATGCCCTCTACAACTGTAATCACTATGGTAGGAAAGCTGTCCCTGGTTCCTGTGATTCTTGTCCGCAATACAAGCTTCCCACAGTGATTTCCATCAGTAAATTTTGCCCTCATCCTTGTGCAGCTATGCAGCCCCACTGCAGAAATGTGACATAACTAACAAGGAGCAAACAGGGAAATTCATATTGTTGCCGTAGAGAAGAGCTATGAAGTTTCAATCCAGAAAGGAAAAGAGATCCAAAGTTGATGAGATGAAGATAGAAAGACAATGTGAGGCTTGGCTAGCCACAAAGAAAGAACTTAAAAATTGAAGGCTAAAAGTAGATAATGAACATGGCAAGCAGTTTAGGTGAGGTCAGTTGTGTACACAAGCACTCTTCCACTGGTGATGGCTGACAGACTGCTTACATAGACATCTGGAGAACACGGGTGTTTTTGAACTAAGGTTGACGCCCACATTACAGACAAGAATCACAGTTGCCTTCTCTTGGTACAAGTTGTTTTGGATAAAGTCACTCCTTATTTCCATATTATTAGTCTAATTTTTTCCCCTTAACCTTCTGAGACACTTTGATGAGAAATGTTACGACAACATGTAATGTAAAACATGAACAACAACATGACTAGGAAAAAAAGAGGAAAAAAACAAGGAATAAAGTGATTGGAGTTAACCTGTTAGAATTTTGAATGAGACAATTAAATTTATCAGGTAAGTTAGAAATATGTTCCCTGAAAAAGTGTAATCTTTACTAACAAAACCAAAGTGATGATATGGATGCTGATGAACTCTAAAACTGGATTAAAGTTTCACAGTTACACATGTAGCTTCTTGAATCACTTCCTATTATCTGTTCACAGTTCATCATTCAATTGCCAAACTTGATCAGAGATTTTTTCAAGACTTAATTTTAAATTTACCTTTCATAGGAAGCTGAATTTTCAAGCCAAATTTTCTTAATTTGGAGAAAACTAGTCTAGTTGAAATCGATACAGCAATACCCTTTTATTGAATTACTTTCCAAACCCCGAAGTGTATTGTTCAGAAATCACAAAGCATAGATTACTACAGCCTTTAAAACTACACATAACACCCCAGTGCATGAATTTCAGTAATAAACCATTTCCTGCACGGTGAAATACATATGGATGAGGTGCAGCTTCCCAGAGGGAGACTGTGTTGGTGAGAAACTCCTCCTAGGTACACAACTTAAAAAGAGCATCAGATGAGAGTGAACAAGGTTTTTTCAGCAGAGAAAAGAAACAGATAAAATCCACATCTGGAAGACTAAGGTTGCCCGAAGAAGAATGGAAGAAACATCTGTAGTTTTTCTGGAGTTCACAGCACCTAAGCACCAAAGGTTAGGGTTCCACCAGATCACCAACCGGACCCCAGGATCAATGCTATGTTTATACACGGCAAACAGACGATGTGTAGTGAGGGCCTGCATGGGATTCAACGCAACCTGAAACTGTACCCCAAATTCTACCTGAAATGGAAGTAGCTGCATGCCAGATGTACTTCTAGTATCAGTAAGAAACAGCCAAAAGTGACATGGAGGTATGATAACGTGTACTCACTGAGTTGAAGAACACTATGAAATTTCATGTGAATTTCAGATACAAAAAGAAAAAAAAAAAAACAAAAAAAAAATAACCTATTCTAGATCTTTGGACAGTTTTGTGATATGCAGGTTAAATTAACTTTGCTGAATATTTCACTAATCTTCCTGCATTGGAAAATCTTTTTTATCATCTTTAGTGCAGTAATGTCATAAATTTATTTTGTTAGCAGATTTTTATGTTGGACTGTTGCTTCTCTGCCAAGATTATTGCTAATTGCATTCCACATTTATATGGGAAATGACAAAATTAAAAGTTGTTTTATTCATTTCAAGGTCATATGTATAAAACTGCACATCTCACAATCAGCTTCTCACTGTGAGAATTAATCATATATGCAACTCAATTTGTTTTAATATGTTATCTTTTATGGGTCCTTTAAGTAATATTTCAATTATGTTGTGAAAGGAAAGACTTCATAAAATCTTGCATATAAAACATAATGTTCTTTCTACACTGCTTTTCATTTTCTCTGTCCTACATTTTTCTTGATGTCTACAGTTTCAAAGAGACTCTGAATCCTGCAAGTGAAATTAGAAATGCCTCCTCGTTAATCACTACTATGATTACTAACTATTTAAACAAATATGATGAAATTGATGCTTGAGATTGATTATGTTTGCTTTTGAGCTATGAGAACTTCCATGGAGAATGAAATCCTCAAAATTCCAAATTACAGTTTATGGAGACATATTATAGGACTTCACTACTAATAGGAGGAAAAGCATGTAAGGTGCTTTCAAACTAACATTTTTTGTGAATGAATATATTTCAAAACACAACAATCTCCTATATTGGTAGGATGCTTGCATCACACCAACTTGTTTAGAAAAGATAGTGCAGTCCTAGAACAAAGCATGACTACCTTTCTACAAAGGCCTATCTTGATAAACTTCAAGGGTCAATGCTTCCTTCCACTGTATCCCTTGCCAGCATATACTGGTGGGAAGTAAGTTCCCAGACTACTAAATAGCACTTTGAAGAGACACTCAGCTAAAAGGCACAGCTCTTGTCCTTCATGTTCATGTCAGTGTGATACAGTATTACAGAACAGAAACACAAAAGAATGTTTGGCTATGAGATATTGTGCTTATCTACGAATGGGTCCTCTACCTGAATTCTGAAAGAAAGAAAAGGAATGGAAAGAAGAAAAGCTTTCTTTTGTTGCGATTCAGAAGGAAAGACACACAGAAAAGATTGCCGTTCAAAATGATATTCAAAGTTTTGGGCTCGAGATGCTACCAGGTAAAAGAAAGATGTCATATCCATTATCTTAAAATAGTTGTATTTAGACACTTATGAAATTGGCTAACAATTTCTACCATAAAATTTATTTCTCATTCGATTCTGATTACCTTCAACTACTGCAGCTAATTTTTTCATTCAGACAACTATGCAAACCTTTTTTAGGAATGTATTTATTTTCATTTTTGTCCATGTGATAGAAAGAACACACACACACACACACAAAGAGAAAATGGAATTCAGATTGATTTTCATCTCTCTGTATAAAGTTCATCAGTCTGTCACTAACAACAAGCCAGTAAGTTGACAAAGACCTACATTAGAAGACCTTAGTAAAGATGAATTCTCTGCCTCATGGTGCCTCTGTCATTAGAGGGATAAATTCAAACAAATTGTCAAAGAAATATGCCTCTTGTCTGAATAGATGTATGCCACCTTTTGTGTGCATGAAAAGTGCTTGAGCACCTGGACAGTAAAGGATCTTTTGATGGCTCCCTGAGAATAAGATAAGCAAGAGAAATGTAAGAGCTGCACTCTGTTCTGTTATACAACGTGCCTTTTTTCAGTAATAGATTTTACTAGATTTTCTCTAGAACAGGAACGGGTCAATACTTTAGGCAAGGGATGGAAAGGGATAGAAACGTGCATGTTCTGTGTTTAACTATCACTCTCCATCGCAGCAACAAATAATTTAAACATATGGCATCTATCTTTCAATGATCAGTCTTGATGTGACTTTCAGAAGAGGAGGAAGGTATAAGGAACCAGGTAAGATTAAAGTTAATTGCTTCAGAGCTTGCCTCTGAACGTTTGGAGTAAGAAAATGTTCAGTTAAGGAAGAAAGCTGCCAGTATTTTTAAAATCCCCTTCCACATAAATTGGCTCTGCTTTTCAGAGTCTCCATCTCTGACAACTATTCACTGAACCCAGCAAACACTCTGAACACACACTTCTTTGCAGTATTTTATTCTTTGGAACTCACCAAGTATTTCTGAACACAAAAAGCTCAGGAGACCGGAGGATTTAAAGCCCTACAGCTTTTCATGACACTAACATTACAGTCCAACCCACTTCAACCTGTCACCACAGAGTCTTTTCAGACTAAGAACTTAAGGAAAAAGAGTTTCAGAGTATTTCAATGCAAGCCCATCACAAATGTCTCTGGTCATACCAGTAATTTTCTGAGGTTTTCTAAGAGATACTCAGCACAGAAATGAGCTTGTGTAAAGAACAAAGAAAACAGAAGCTTGTTTGTTTGTTTTCATCAGGGGAAATACTGACAGAAAACTTCACATCCTTTGCAAATTCTGTACTGCACACATTGTGAGTGGATATCAAATAACTGTAAAAAGATAGAAAAGATTGTCTAAAAGTTCACATAAAGTTACATTCATGTTAATAGGCTATGCTTGAACAGCTGCTCCTTCCTCAACAAAACCACATAATAAACACATTAAGTTATGCATAAAAACAATGCACTGATATAAGGGTAAAGAAAAAAAAAAGTGTTTACTACAAATTACAGTAGAATCCCAGTGCTGGAAAATGCAACGTGAACTAATCTGGATTTCCATGAACCACTAACTAGTCAGTTACTTTCTCTTCTACCTAATAAAATTACAAATTTTACATTGAATATATTTTACAGAAAATAAAAAATTACAGATTTAAATGAGCTTTATAGGTTCTGCTTTATCCAAATCCAAAATTTTGATCAGCAAAGTTCTGATTCTTTTGCTGCAGAGAGATACTGCTGCCATTAGTCAGGGGACAAACCTGAAAAACTAGTTTACACATGGTAACAGGGGCTGAAAATCAACTACCACTGCCTATCAGTATGAACTACATAACTGCCACCATTGTTTCATTTATCCAAGTATGGTTCACCTGTATCATTCTGAAATCCAAACATCCACAGTTACATTTGCATCACTGACAAGTGAATAACAAATGTTAAATAGTTTTTCAAACCTCTGTGTGGAAGAAGAATGGAATTTTAGACAGCTATTCTTATGTGGAAGAAAATAAATCAGTTGTCATTTGTTTTTTCAAAAACTCTTCCTCACTTGAAGTTGGAAGTGTTCTCAAATATCTCTCTTATAATGGAATATATTTGTAAGTAGGTAACTGTGATATCTGAGGCACTTCAGTGCAATAACTGCTGGGGAAAATATGTACTTTAACAGCAATCATCAGAAATACATTTTGTCAGAAATGAATTTCACTGCATTCTTGAATAATGCCTTATGTAATGCAGAAAGAATTACATCTTAGATCTGTTCACATGTAAGTGGTCTTTAAACTGGAGGATGAAAAAAATTTTCTAAACTGGCCCTAGGTTGGGATGTTATTCTTGCAGTATCTGAAAAATGGCATTCAAAGGAATTCACAGAAGTTGAAAGTATAGGTGCAAGGGAAAAAACATGTTGCTTTTAAAACACAATCTGCTCCTAATGAAAAATAAAAAGCATAAAGCTATTTCATGAAGGGGAGATATCTGGAAATTAACAGTGGAGAAAGAAATGACAGAGTAAATACGAAAAACAAGTTACACAAATCTTCAATGTGAGATATCAGGAGAAATGCCAAAGACTTGGGTGTTGCATAGCACAGACAGGATCCTGTTTGTGAGCATCAAGTAATGTTGTAATGTGGTTACAGCACAGGACTGAAAGCTGGCTTGAGTCAGGTTCCCCAAGGCTAATGACTTTTTGCATGATTATGGGAAGTTACTTAAAGAATAACTTGAAAACAACTCATCTGTTCCTCACAAAAAATATCAACAATGACAGCATTAAAACAACCACATGGAACACTTCACATCCCAGACATTTTAAATTTAACAGTATGGGTAACAGTGATCCTGCCATGCCATTCCTTATAAATTCATTTTCTATTAGTAGCAGGCAGCTAATTTGCCGCAAGTATGAAGTTCTGATGCAAACACAGCAAAGGAACGTGGTCCCACAAAATAACCATTTGGCAGTTTGTTTGTGTGAGTGTGTAAATTAATTGCAATGTTTAAAACAAATTGGACTTTTCCTGTGTTTTCTACCAAAGAGAAAACAGACAATGAATAATAGGATTGAGGGAACTACTGTATCATGATATGGAATGAGAAATAGGCAAACAAAATCAGCAACTAATCTATTTAGCCATGTAAGTAGTTTTATGCATTCTATATATATTAATACACACACACACACACTTACAGATGATATTCTAGCCCAGGGTTAAAATTTTAATTCAGATAGCTTTCTGCAGGGAAAAAGGTGTTGGTGGATAGAAACAAAATAGCTTAAAAGATACCAAACAGCAAAACAGGTGAGTTGTGTTTGTTTTTTTTTTTTTTTTTTTTTTTTAAACAGCCTCTCATATTCCTTCTAAAGTCAGGAAAACCAATTATTTTTCATTAAACCAAATCACAAGTATAAACACTTCAGTTACTACGCAGTGGAATTAAAGCTGTTTAATTAAAGCACAGCACTTCGGCCAACGCTATCTTAGAAGAAGCTTGCTATATCTAATCAAAAGGACAATCACGTTTGCTTTGGAAAGAGAATAATTATGAGGCAGCTTTTACTTCCAGATGTTTCCCCTGACACATAAGCAAAATAATCCTTTTTTCGCCTAATTCAAGTTGCTGAAGATGCTGTATGAGAGATGGAAAGTCACAGAATGAGGAAGACATTCCCCATGCAATTTTAACTTCTTAAGCATTTGAGGTTGATTGAGCCCTCTTTGTGTGCAGCCCAAGGAACAGAGAAGCGTATACACTTAGAAGGAGCTACGTATCTGTCTATACTTCTCACATCCTTAAATTGAGACATGATAGTTTCATCTATTCTCTCAAGACATACAGGGAAGAGGACAAATGAAAGCCCAAATTCAAATCTCATACATATGGAACCTGGTGAACAAAAATGGTATAGGAACAACTGTATTATAAATCTTAACAAGGAAAAAAGATGTGCAAAACCATTTTTTTTACAATAAGAATTCTTGTAATCACCTTACAAATATGGCCAATGTAGTTATTTTTTTACACTTGGAATTGTGGTTCAGTGTAGTAATTAAACTGGTCTTCCCATGTCTGAAACAGTGTCAGGGAACAGAACAGATAATCAGTTAAACCACAGATCATAACTCTGCATCATCCCAATAACTTTGGTTTTTAGTAATGTTTAGATAATATTCTACTCTCGCATAAAGAAAGGAATCTTTGTGATTTTGCTAAAAATACAAAATAGAATTAAGGAATTATAGAATCACCAAGACTGGAAAAGACCTCCAAGATCACCTAGCCCAACTGTCCACCTGCCACCAGTATTTTCTCACTAAACTAAACTACATGCTTTAGTACAACATCTAAGCATTTCCTGAACACCCCCAGGGCTGCTGACTCCACCTCCCTGGGCAGCCCATTCCTGTGTCTGACCACCTCTTGGGGGAAGAAATTTCTCCTAAGCTACTCCCAGTATCATCTCCTTCTTGGTTCAGATACAATCTTGCTCACAGATATTGTCAGCAGATGACAACAGTAAATAATTTACATAAGATCATTCAGTGTTTCAGGTATCTCTGGTGGAAGACCACTTTTCCTCCACAATGTTGAAACAGCTTGTTTTTTTCAGAAGAAGCAAGAATACATGCAGGTCTGTGGCTGCCTCTTCATGCTTCCTATGTGAGGCTGAGCAGGGCTGGCACACACAGGTAATCTATGAAGGAGCAGCTCACAGCAGCTCCTAGAGATACATCTCATTTTTCAGTTCCATTTCAGCATATGGATAATGCAAGCAGCATATCAAATGAAACTGAAGATAATTTTCTTTCTCGGAAAAGTGCTAATATCCAGCCACTAAAGTGCCTATTGTTTGCCACCAAATTACCTGCTTTAACATGTCTACTCTGCTGAGAAATTGCACTTTTGAACCTTCACTATCTGAACACAAGCATGCTGGATTTATGCATGACTATGGCGGATTATTTGTCCCTTATTTCAGTTGTTTCTACAGTCTTACGATTTGGAAACTTATGAAATGTATTTGAAATGCAAAGCATTGGACACATTACGCTTTCATATCAACGTGACTCTAATTCTGAGACAGAGCAGATAGATGGTAGATAAGGAAGTGCTAGAAAGCTGAGGGCGAGGATACAGGACAAACATGGAACACATGGTCTTCATGCCTCCTCTGTCTTACATCAAACTGCCTCTCAGAGAAGCACCTGATGAATCCCTGAGTTTAGTTGTAGAGAATAATACCTGAGGAGCAAACAAACTGCCTACAGAAAAATAAGATAAATCCTGAAGAAGAAAGCTGCAGAGGAATTAAAATCTCTAACAGTTTGTATTCTCATTCCACAGACAATGCACTGTCCTCTAAAATAAAGCTTTATTCAAGTTGAAGCCTGTAAAAGCTGGCTTAAGCCAAAGCAACACTAACTGTGTATCTAAACTAAACAGATGACTAGAAAATAACCTTGGGAAGTGCCTCACAGGCACTTTCTCTCTTCCCACTTCTTATTTCTGTGCAAAAGACTGTGAGATCCATGCAAAAAAATTAACTTACAACATGATGATAATCTTGGAATTTTCAAAGCCAGCGTACCACACAGGCATGTGATTGCAAATCCAAAAATCCCTACATAATCAAGCAAACAAGCAAAATTGAAAACATCCCTACCTCATCATAAAAAGTGACCAGAAAGAGATGTGTATCAATAGCAAACTTCAGAAAACTACTAGATACGTTTCTAGATGTTGTTATCACTGCTTCATCAACACATATTCTACTAAAAAGCTGCACTGATTTAAGTGCAAAGATTTTAAATTAAACATGGTTAAACAAACAAGTAAAAATCTTTTCTGCCAGATTCCTTTAGGATTTTAAAAGATGTGTTAATTACAAAAATCAAAAATTCAAATTAACATAAATGTATTTAACAGATGAAATTTCTAAACAACTCCTTATTTTTATCATGCAACTACATGGCTAATGAGCATAGTGTACAGTTCTGTTAGTGTTTTTTTAGTTTAGAATCAATCCTAATTTGGGAATAAGGCCTCAGATTGCAAAGAAAGTTAGTGCATTTCCCAATATTACTTCACACAAATTAGAAACTCTTGGTATGCCTTATGAATGCTTCCTATTTACCAAAACTGTGGGTTTATTTAGTAAGCTTCATTAATGAACTGCTACTAATTTTTACGGTTATATGGCTTCATAAAGTTGACAACATATTTGTAATTTTCAATGGTTTTAAAATGCTTTAGAGTAAGAACTGGAATACTGACACAACAACTATTTTTGGTAAATCCATTTGTATCATAGAATCATAGAATCACAGAATGGTTTGGCTTGGAGTTTGGTTTGCCAGTATGAGACTATAAGAAACACCTCTACTAGAAGAACCACAGTTTAATAATTACAATTTTCAGATTGAAATGTCAATTTGATATCATTCCCTTAGCTTTCTCTAAGCAAAACACTGTGATGCATCTGTAAATAATGCAAAATTAAAAGCTGGGAATATCTCAGTCTTTCTGCATAACTTAGCAAACTCTGTAAAGCCAGTCAGAGGCAGGAGTGTTTTGCTTCACCTCTGTACTGAGCAGAAATCCACCCTGTTATTTAAAAGAATTTACACTGCAACCAAATGATGCATAGAGATACCTAGAACATGGCATTTTGATCATTCTGTGGTAGTATACTGTTCTCTCATTGTTGCAGTGTTCATTTTTTTTTCATAAAATTTTGAAATGAAAAAAAATTTCATAAAATTTTGAAATGAAAAAAAATTCAAAAAATTTTTTTTTCATAATTTTAAATTATCTGCATTTCAGACAATTACATGTTCATGTCTGTATGTGCAAAGAAAGATATATGGAAGAGATACTGAGGGACTTCTAAGGAAATTTTTGTGCTCATTAGGAAGATTACTTTCTATTTCTAAATGAGAATGTTCTGTTACTTTGTAGATCTCTATTTTAAAAATCCTTTCTAGGCAGAACAATGCATGTAGGGGTACAGGTAAAAATATCTTCCATTAAAACATCTGCAAATTGGGTTGACCCCAACAGGCAACTAAGCCCTTTTTCTGGTTCCTTCCTTATTCCCCCACACTGGGATGCAGAAGAGAAACAGAAGGGTCAAAGCACGAAAACTTTTGAGTTGAAATAAAGATGGCTTAATAGAGAGAAAAAAGTGATAAAAAGGAAATTGCTCACCACATCCCACGTGTAGACAGATGTCTAGTTCACAGTCTGAGCAGCAGCAAGTTTGGAAAAATACTCCCTTTCCACCCATTTTATTGCTGAGCACAGTATTACATGTCATGGACTAACCATTTGGTCATCTGGGGTCAGTGATCCTGACTCTGCCCTCTTTCAGTTCCTTGCTCAAACAGCAGTCATAAATATGACACTGATGATACATAATGATGACACTGAACAGGCAGTGCTCAGCAACAACTGAAACACAGGTGAGTTATCAACACCATTTTGGTCACAGATCTAAAGCACAATACAATACGAGCTGCTGTGGAGAAAATTAACTCTGACCCATCCAGATCCTGTACAATCTGGTGTAACTATGAAAAACAAGACATAAATATGAGATAGCAAACACTTTCTCAGGACTACCACATTCCAAGACTGCCATGTCTAAAACAAAGTAATGCTAATGCCTATTTATCACCTTATATTTGAGCTGTGAGCCTTTTGTGTTATACATACTTAATGCCCTTAGATATTTTACATTCTGTTCCATATGTTCTGCTTCACAAGATCTTGTATGATCACAGAATCATAGTGGGTATAGAATAGTGGGTATAGAAACCATAGAATGGTTTGGGTTAGAAGAGACCTTTAAGATCACCTAGTTTCATCCCCCCGCTATAGCGAGAGGTACCTCCTTCTACAATAGGTTGCTCAAAGCCCCACCAGCCTGGCCTTGAATGCCTCCAGTGAGGGGGCATCCACAACCTCTGTGGGCAACCTGTTCCAGTGCCTCATCACCCTCACAGTAAAGAATTTCTTCCGAATCTAGTCTGAATCTACCCTCTCCCAGTTTAAAGCCATTTCCCCTTGCTCTGTTGTTACATGCCTTTGTAAACAGTCCCTCCCCAGCTTTCCTGTAGGCCCTCTTCAAGTGCTAGAAGGATGCTTTTCTAAGCTGAAGAGCCCCAATTCTCTCAGTCTGTTCTCACAGGGAGGGTGCTCCAGCTCTCTGATCATCTTTGTGGCCCTCCTCTGGACTTGCTCCAACAATTCTATGTCCTTCTTGTGCTGGGGCTTCCGAACTGGACACAATACTCCAAGTAGGTCTCTCAGGAGCAGAGTAGAGGGGCAGAATCACCTCCCTCAACAGCTAGGCTATGAATCTGTGGATGCAACCCAGGATATGACTGGCCTTCTTGGCTGCAAGTGAATGTTGCTGGCTCATGCTGAATTTTTCATTAGCCAATACTCCTAAATCCTTCTCCTCAGAGCCACTCTCAAGCCATTCACCAGCCAGCCTGTATCTGTGTCTGGGATTACTCTGACCCAGGTGCAGGACCTTGCCTTTGGCCTTGTTGAACTTCACGACATTGGCATGGGCCCACCTCTCCAGCCTGTCCAGGTCCCTCTGGATGGCATCCCTTCCCTCTAGAGTGTCAATTGCATCACTCAGCTTGGTGTCATCTGATAACTTGCTGAGGGTGCACTTTATCCTACTGTAATCAGCCACTGTATCAGTCACTGTTTAATCTAACTCATTATTTTCATCCTTCTGAGATCCCATCTGGAGTATTTTGTTCAGCTCTGAGGCCTGCAGCATAAGGACCCAGACATATTCAAGTGAGTTCAAGACAAAGATGCTCAGAGGGCTGAGAACCTCTTCTGTGAAAACACAGCCTGGAGAAGAAAAGATTCTGAGATCTCATTGCAGCCTTCCAGTACCTAAATAATATAAAAATATAATAAATAAAAAAATAGGACCTACAGGAATACTGGAAAGGATCTGTATTGCTGGAGTGTACAAGGAGTAATTACTTTAAACTGAAAGTGGCTATGTTTAGATTAGAAATTAGGAAGAAATCTTCTACTCAGGGGGTGGTGAGGCACTAGCACATGTTGCCCAGAGAAGCTGGATACCCCATCCCTGGAGGTGTTCAAGGCAGGGTCATATGGAACAAACTGATTTAGTGGATGGAGATCTTCTTCATGGGGGCAAGTGGGTTGGACTAAGTGGTCTTTAAGATTCCTTCCAACCTAAAATATTCCATGATTCTATTATTCTATGGCTCAATTGATAGGTAAATAGCAGCTGTATATATATCAAGTACTTGATATATCTCCTTTTACCTAAAATCCTCTACAGTAAGCCCTATAATTTCTGTGTAATCAGAAATGAAATGGAAAAATTACAAGCTTCTAAAAATACGTAGCAGCTGAAATCTTTCTACTGAAAGCACAGATAAGCAGAACTAAAGCACATCACACCGATACAAAAAAGCAGATCTATACTTTCATGTCTAGATGTGCTTCGCAGCAAAAGCAGTCCACTGTACCAAACCGAAACAGGGACAGTACTTGTGGTGGGAAAGGTGTATTTGTTGCTTCATACAAGGAAGACATTGACAGCTGTGAAAATCCTTGGGTTGTATTTTCACAGAGGAGTGGCAATACAGCGAAAGGCAGGCAGACCATGGATAGCTCTTTAGCCATTACCTATTCTGCATACTCCACTGGTAGCAGCGTATGACTGCTTTTGCAGTGTGGCAACGCTCTGAACAAAGAAATATTTTATAACTCCGAATCTTCACCAAGTTCTAGCTTAAAAAAATATTACCTACCTGTTTTGAATACTACAATTTCAATGAGATGTGCACTGTGCTTAATCCTAAATTCCATCTAGAGTGAAATAGAAGTAGCTATTCTGTAAAGATGCCTTTATGAGAGCACAAGAGCTCTTTGCCCCCCAGCACAGGAAAACAGGCAGATGAGACAGGAAACCTGAATTGCTGCCCAAAGACAGATAAGAGGGACATGGACAAGAAGTGGAGGCAGGCACGTGTGGCCTGGGAAGAATAGAGGACTACTGTCCAGATATGCGGAGACGCAATTCAGAAAATCAAGGTGCAGGTGGAACTGCATTTGGTGAGGAATGTGTAAAATAACAAGAAGGGATTCTAGAGTTACACTGTTCAAAAGAGAAAGGCCAGAGAGACCACACCCCCTCTGGTAAATGGGAAGGGAAAATTGCCTACAACAGACATAGAAAAGGCTAAAGTACTACATACGTTCCTTGCCTCAGTCTTCACTGGCAGCCAGATTTCTTGTGTCTCTCACATCCCTGAACCTCTCATTCCTGAGCCTCTAGGCGAGGGTCGGAGGAGCAAAATCCCTCCCATTGTAAGAGAAGAGCAAGTCTGAGCCTGCCCAATGAGACTGGATGAGTACAAGTCTATGGGGCCCAATGACATAAATCCCAAGGCCCTGAAGGAACTGACTGGAGCCACTCTCCACCATATTTGAAAATACACGGCTGTCAAGTAAAGTCCTCAGTGACTGGAAAAAGAGAAACACTGATCCCGTTTTCAAGAAGAGGAGAAAGGAAGACCCAGGGAACTACAGGCCAGAGAGCTTCACCTCTGTACCTGGGAAGATCATGGAGCAGACTGTCCTAGAAGACACGCTGAGACAAGGAGGTGAGACAAGGAGGTGATCTGAGGCAGCCAGAACAACTTCACCAAAGGCAGACTGTGCCTAATCAGTCTGGTGGTGATCTTCTATGATGGAGTGATGGCATTGGTGGACAAAGGAAGTGCAACTGATGTTGTCTATGTGGACTTGCAGGGCCTTTGACATGATCCCACACCACATCCTTATCTCTAGATTGGAGAAGATATGGATTTAAAAGGTGGACTGTTCAGTGGATAAAGAATGGGTGGAAGGTCACAGCCAGAGGGCTGCAGTCAATGGCTCCCCAGGTGGAGGCCAGTGAATGTGGTGCCCCCAGAGGTCCAGTATTCTTTAACGTCGTCATCAATGACACAGATGAGAGGGTTCGAGTTCACCCTCAGGGACTCTGTGGACAACACCGAGTGATGCAGTTGATAAAACACAGTAAAGGGATGCTGCTGAAAGGGTTCTGAACAAGCTCAAAAGGTGGGCCCATGCCCACTAATGAGGTTCATCAAGGCCAGGTACAAAGTGTTACACTTGGGTCAAGGCAATCCTAGACATACGTATAGACTGAGGGAAAAAGAACTCCTTGATAGCAGACCTTCCAATGAGGACTTGGGATCGTGGTTGATGAAGAATTTTAAATGAGCTTGCAGTGTGCACTTGCAGCGCAGAAGGCTAACAGTATCCTACCCACAGAATGAGGGATTTTGAGATTCTCTGATTTTTTGTTGTGCACTAAAATGACAAGCCATTTCTCTTCAGGGCTATCTCCATTTCAAAGTTCAGTGAGGTAACTGTCAAAATAAGTTCAAATCATACTCTTAGTGTGAGGTTTTTTTGTGTGTGTTTTTTTTCTTCTTTTGTTAGTTTTAGTTTGCTTTTTTTTAAGGAGACATATTACTGATTGAGCATGAGCAAAGTTTCCTCATGCTCTCTGGTTAACAGGAATTAGTGTAAAATAGTTAATTCTCACACTCATTAGGATTAGAAACAGACTAGCAGCAGTTCATTTGCTGTTTATGGAGTGTTAAGAAGCCTAATGCAGGGAAATAAGTAAGATGCAGGGAAATAAGTATTCTTATTATTATTTACTGTCTTATTATTTACTGTTGGGTACTTTTTGGTCTCATCTATCAGACTTGCTATCCTACATGTTTGAGAAATAAACAGATCACAGCCTCTAAATAAGTTTGCTAAAATCAGGAATTTGATGATTTTTTAGGCCTCTATAGCAAAACAGTTCATTTTCAAAGCAGGTTAAAATTCTGTAGTATATAACACAGCAGCACAATATACATTTATGATGGATACTCATTTCTTCACTTCATCTGAAATTCCCTACCTTGATTGCTTTCCTTCAGGAAAAAAACAGTAACTTGCCTTCAAGAGAGAGATCTCATTTTGCTTTAAGTGTCAAATAAAGTAATTTGACTGTGTATCTTTAAGATAAATTACAAAATCAAACAAATGTAAAACAAAGCTTGAAATAAAAAACCCATCTACAGCAATAAATCTACACAGATGCACATTTTTTCATTTGCAAAAAAAAAAAAAAAAAGCTATACCTGAAAGTTTTATCCTGAAAATGTCTTATAAAAACATCTATTAAATTAATTAGAACATTTGCTTAAAGCATAAATTCATAACTTGCCTGTTAAAAACATGTTTTATATAAAAAAACTCTTAAAAAAAAAAAAAAAAAAAAAAAGAGGCTTTTGACACTGGATTTACAATTGCTTTTTTGAAACTTGTAATTAGAGGTTTGCTTTTACTGCCATGAGTAATAAAGGGGGAATCAATCCTACACTTCGTACACGCTGTCTGAGAAGTCTCAGTGAACCACATTTTGCACTGCATCTGACTGAGTTGACTACTGTGAACTCAGCTGGCAAAACCAATTACCACAAACAAAACACAGATTAACTCATCTACTTTCTCTAATACCTACAATGTGAAAAAGGAATAAAATAGAAAAATGGGGTTTTGCTCTCAAATTCTGCTTGGCTGTAGACCTATATGTCTAAATGTGTGGAACCTGAAACTAGTCCATCATTGTAGCAAATCAAAACTTCTGTACAGTAGTGATAGATTCTCTTCTCCTAAGTTCAAAACCTCAAAATAAAGATTCATACTTAGAGGAAAACCTACTTCAGGAAAAAGACATTCTGAAGAAAAAAAAAAAAAAAAAGAAAAACAACAACATAATACACAACCAAACCACCAAAACAAACCACTTCCATTTCTAACTTCAGAAAAGTGAACGTCAAAAATATAATAACTGTGCAAGCTCACATCCCTTCTGTTGTTGATTTTGAAAAGAAAGGGAAGATCTGACTCATTGTTATCAATAATTTACATAAAAGAACTAGAGGCAATTGCATAATGTTTCAGAATGTCATTTTACTTGTGAGCTCATTGTCTGGTACTTCAATAATCAGAAACAGGAAAGAGTCTTTCCTGTAGCGTTGTGGTTGTACATTTGAGATTTTGAGAGCCTTATGAAATTGGAAAAGGAAAAGCACTGCACATCAAACACCAGTAACACACTGAAAAAATCGCTCAACAACTTATACCAATGTATTGAGAAAGACATTGAGAAAGTTTTCTTCTGTGAGCAACTGGAATTCCAACTCAAATTTGTTTTTCACTCTGTTTGATTCAGTTTCAGTGATACTCTAAGTAATGTCTTTCCCTTGGCTCTCAGAAAATTCTAACTCAAATCATTTGAGCACTTCACAAGGGATTATGTAATGCAGTGTGGTAATGAGGAGATTAGACAACTTTACTAAAAACAGGCAATTTTTGTCAGTTTGACAAATCTATATTAGGGTAATCTCTACTTTTTAAGTTGGAACCCAGATTGAAAAGGCTACTGAATCAACACTGTAGTCTCATGATTTAGTCATTATTTGGTTAGAATGAAATGTTCTTCAAAGTGACTAACCATAGAGACCAGCAATGAAGATACTTGTTGTGCATGAATGGATCAGACTAATAGGGGCTGCTTCCACTCTATCACAGCCAGAAGTCCTCAGCTACTAGTGTTTGAGGTGTCTACCTTACTACTTCTTGGAATCCTTGATGAACATGTTTTACATTGGAGCAAGAAAGTACAAGAATGTCCACACTTTGCTTCCTTTCTGTCCTAACGTTACCTGTGGATGTTACCTCTTTTCCTAGTGTAATGTCTGTTTCAGATTAAAATGAAAACATAATCAAGCGCATTAAGTGGCAACGATTCTTGTCCCGTGTTCTTAAAATATTTTTCTTTCAAGGAATACATTTTTTCCCTTCCAGAAAGGTTACAGACATACATTTAATCCTTATCTGAATGAAACAACACATGGATGAGGATTACCACTGGGCTATGGCCATGTGAAGAACAGGTATGTTCACTGAATAACAATGTATGTGGACTCAAAAGAACAGTTAAAATGGGAAGGAAGAAAAATAGTCTCCAAACTAATCTGTAGAGTTAGACTACTTCAGCAAAGCACAATTTTGCAAGCTGAGCTTTAAGACAATATTCACCTTCCTAATTCTCATAGTTACTATACTGGGACCACTAGCAACACAAATCTAATATTTCATAATCTCCACACTGCATCATGTCCCTAAGCACTTGGTTTGGTGATTAGATCATGACTTTGAAGCTAGCTGACGAATCACAACAACTGCTCCTTGTACAATGTGTCAGAGCTCACTATAAGCTGACAGATCTTGAACCATACTTCATTATTCATATCTGCTAAAACTGCAGTGCAGTAAGATATTGGTCATAAGGGCAGCAAGTTTAAATTCAGAATAGAACCAAAACATGATAAAGCAGAACTGCAGTCTCTGACTGTAGCTTCCATACCATCAGTCTCTGTGTTATTTCGTTGTTTAGTTTAGACCAGATATGTCCAGCCTGCTGCCCACAGGCTGCATGTGGCCCTAGGCAGCTAGTAATTACCCCTATCCCTGCCCCATACCATCATGGTGGTGGCTCTTCCCCACCGAGGGCCCTGCCTTGGAACTAGGCACGTGCTCATCACCTCAGTAATAACCAAAACACTGGCCAAGGACAATTTCTCTTCATTCATGTGGCCCAGGGAAGCCAAAATGTTGGACAGCCATAGTTTAGAATTGGTTTTCAGAGTGAATACTTCGTCAATTCTTAAAGAATAGAATCTAAAATCTACAGTTTCCTGATAGCCCTCACTAAAATCCTGCATACAGGGGGGAATGCACTGATTTTTTCTCTGTTGACGACAACAGGACCTGAAGAAACAGCATGGAGCTGAATCAGCGGAGGGTCAGGATGGGGCTTAGGAAAAGGTTTTTCACCAAGAGCACAGGCGGGCCGTGGAACCCAAGTGATCATGGCACCAAACCTTCTGGAGCTCAAGAAGCCTTCGGACAGTGCTCTCAGACACATGAGCCTGTGTGGAGACAGGAGTTGGGCTCAACGATTCTTGCTGTTCCCTGACACACTCATTGTAAGCATACAATCTATTGGTCTGAACTACATATATCTATAAGTTAATTCTCTACTTTAAATCACCTCCTTATTAAAGAACATTTATCTGTTTTAAGAGAAGATATGCTAGCACTGGATAGAAGACACTGCAAGATTGCACCATTACTGAATTCTTCAGCTTTTCAGCCTCTAGGTGCTGGAAGAAGACAAGAAGAATTACGTTACAAACCAAGAACAGACACCAAGAATACAGACGCCCTCTGAAAAATACTTTATCTTAAAAGTTGATACCTTGCTCCAAGTTATCTCCATAGCTCTCTCCACAGCTTAAGCGTTAGCTTACCAAGGCCCTCCCTGTAGATGCGAACTTTGTGATCCACAGCTCAGTGCAGCTGGAAAATCTTGAGCAGGCATAGCAGAAAAGAAGCGACTAGTTTATAACTTCACTGAACTTTTTTTTGTATGTTTTCATGACTAGCCATCTGACAGCAACCTTGTTTTTTCACACATGTGATACAGAACTAGATGGTGTAGCAGTGCTCCTCAGTACAGCTTATCTTCCCCTAAGTTCTGTCTTCAACATATGACACAGTCAAAGGCAAAACAATAGCAACAGCTGCATACTACTAATCAAGCCAGGAATGTGCTCTTGCAGTCCAGAAAGCCAATTGTATACTGGGCTGCATCAAAAATGTTCAGCAGTTCACAGAAGGTGAATCTGTCCCTCTACTCCATGCTGCTGAGGACTCACCAGGAGTACTGTGTCCAGATGGAGAGTCTTCAGTGCAGAAGAGACACAGACCTGTTGGAGTGCATGGAGTGGGGACAGACTGTTTCACAAGGTCAGTTGTGACTAGACGTGGGAAATGGCTTCAAACCGAAAGAGGAGGGGATATAAATTTAGACTGCATATAAAGAAAAAGTGTTTTACAATAAGGGTGAAGAAGCATTGGAACAGGTTGTCCAGAGATGTAGTGCTTGCCCCATCCCCGGACACATTCAAGGTAAGGCTGGACAGGGCTCTGAGCAATCTGATCAATTCTATGATTCTGTGAAATATATAAACTCTACAGACAGCCAACTCCACTTGTCAGCAACTACTTCTATCGCAATGCTATAATGGAACCTTTTTTAAATGATCATTCTAGGCAGCAGTGACAGACTTCATGCTCCCTGTGTTTGACTGTGCTCAGTTTCTCAGACACCTGTCCTGAATAGTGTCACAGCAGTCCATAAAGCTTTTTACTTCTAGCTTATTGACCATCAAGGAGACAACAGAAGGTGATCTGCCTGTCAAATATTTGATGTTCACTCTGATTAAATGGCTTAGGACATACTAGAGGACTCTGAAGTAAGCAGCTGGTACAAACTAGCAGTGTGCCACTGTTGGAAAAAAATTAAGCCTGTGGCATTTTATTGTGCAACTACATCCATTGATGTGACTGGCAAAAGAAAAGTAACAACGAATTGGAATGGATGTATTCGTCTGCCACTGAAAAATAAGGCCAAGATGCTGAATCAAGCAGGACTGAAACTTACTAACTCATTAACTTTTTTGTTATTGTATGGTAAGACGTAAGGCTGTCCAAGTTCTGCAAACTTTCAAAGTGAAGAAATCAAGGAGTAGGTGCAATTTTTATGGCTTTTGAAAAGCAAAACTTATTGTCTCCCAGATGTCTCATTAAAAGATAACTGAGAAGGTTTTTTAAACAACTTCTTTATGTAAAGGGATGCATTACTGAAAAATGTTGAAGAGGCATTCAAAACAGTCAGCTGGAATATACAAAACAGGAATGATGGCTTACTTTTAATTTTTCCTACCCAAGCTTAATAAAAACAGCATCAAAATCAAGTGGTATTATTTAAAAGAGTTTTTTTAAAGGTTCTGTTTTAAAAAAAAACCTGCCTGCAGAATCAGATTTAAGCTCTGAATTATCATCATGAGAAATTTCTCATGGAAAATGCATTCTAGTTTGGCCAAAATAACAAAGCACATTAATACATACATACATACATACCCATATATATATATATATATATATACACACATATAGATAAATAGGTATTTAATTTATGTAGCTATATAATGAGCAGAATACATTTAAGTGAGTCCATCTGCTTTCTGATCAAGGACCTGTGATTAGCAATGCACAATTATTTACAGGTATCTGTAGAATAACAGAAAAAGAATTAAGCAGCAGTGCTTAGCAGTATATCAAAACAAGATGCTTTGCATAGCAGTAACAACTTCATCCACAGCTGACTGCTGTCTCTAGCCTCCGAGCAAAAGGAAGTTCTAGTATAGGCCTGTACTATTTACAAGCTTTGTGATTTGCTGCCAATTTGTAGAAACCAAAGTAAACCTCTGGCAGGACTCCTACATACCATAGTAGTTAAAGAAACTATCAACCCACCCTGATTTTGACTACAAGCCTTGAGAGACTAATCTAATGTTTCTTTCTAGTCTCCTATTCTCTTTAGCTAATAGAAAGATTTAATTTAAATCTTGAAGAAAATCATTCTGGAAAGCACTACTCTGTTTATCAACAACCTCTTCACAAGGCCTCAGTTTTTTTCTTATACTTTCTCCACCATTAATAAGCAACAGAAAGTGTTCACCACTAATTAAAAGTGAAAAGCTAACAAACAGACCTTGATATTTTACAGATGCATCCAAAGCAGTCCAGAGACACCTGTTTTCTTCTTACAGCATTTCTTTTCTAATCCTTATCATTCCATCCTTTAAAGTGTTGTTACAACATGAAATAGAGTACACTAGATCATTTCATGAAATTAGTCCATTTTTACATTCCCATATTTACTGGATGACACAATCGGCCATTATGTAATATTATCCAGTTTCTATAGCAGGATGTGCTAATCAACTGAACTGATCATGCACATTGCTAAATCTTTGCAAAATATGGTTTTCAGAATGCTCCCTGGTCGTGGTTAGCTCACCTTCCAGGCAGAACTTGAGGTGTTCTGCATTATGCATTGGATAATCAGAATTCCAGTCCTGAATTTAGATATCTAAAAATACGGAGTCTTAGATGGGCTCTGATAGAGCTCTAGATATCAGTGCCTATGTCAATATGTAATTCTTGTTGAGTCCAAAGAGAATTAGGGAAGGAATTGAAGGTACTTAGGTACTGTTTTCCAGGCTAAGTGCATCTGCTAATCGGAAATACTGAGCACTTAAGCAGAGCACTCACAGCACTGAAAAGACTTGAAATTCTGACAGTGCACCTAAACTGGGAGGCCTCTGAGCATGCCATCACTGTGTCCCAGCTCCAAGGACAGAAGCATCATCATGTACAGGGTGAGTCCCCAAAGTGTGTTTTTAGGGAATGAGGGCAGCAGGACAGAGGATATGATGCAAACTGGCAGCTCAGCTGTGAGATAGGCTGACTGTCACATCTTTCCTCAAAATTCCTTGGAAATTATTGCTGACAACATTACTCTCAGTTTTGTAGACAGTAGTTATGGGTGCTTGGGGCGCTGTCACCTTATCTCAGTGAAACTGGTCATACCAGTGAGAGGTGCAGGTCATCCTTCATTCTCCCCACTCACGTCTGTCTAGCTCTCCTCTGACCTCGGGATGAGCTGAATAAAGAAACTGGCTGAAAATGAAATTAGTTGTTGATGTTCTGGCAGCACGGTTCACAGCCTGATTAATTCTTTACTCTGGTAAATTGCACAATGGCTTGAGAAAGGAAGGAGTAATGAAAAACATGGGATAAGAAGTGGAGGTCACCATTTTCACTCTTCCAAGCTCAGTATGGGTATAAAATGTAAGCATCTATTTCAAAGCGCATCTGAAGTAGTTAGCCATACAAATTAGTTGTTGTAGCATGCTGACTGGCAATGCCTACAGGCTCCAGGCTAAAAACAATTTATGGTGGTATGTTACTATTCCATTTGAAAGTGACTAACGCTTTCAGAAATCTAGACTGCAGTTCTAAGATTTATCATATGCCAAAACAAAGATTTCTTTTATTATCCACCAAAAATTTATAGCACATTTGCTCATTCTAGCCTTTTGGCACTCATGGCAAGTCACCTCCTAAGCTAAAATAATAACAGCACATGAAATTCTTCAGCTGTGGGGAAAAAAAAAAAAAAACAAAAACATAAACCAAAAGAACTTGGAAAGATTAGGAATTGATATTCTTTTTTTTTTTTCATTCCTCTTTTTCAATGAACGTTTGTCTTGAGGATATCTCCTAAAAACTTCAGTGTAGTATTAGCATTTTCATTACAAGCATCTGGTTCTGAAATTCTTGGCTTGCCACTAAGTGAGTCAATACAGCCACTGGGTCTTTCTACCATTTGTTCCGCATCAACATTTTCTTCCTTGTATAAACTCAAACTAGTCAGCACGTGCAGCATGTTTACATATTTGAAAGCAAAGGGTGTTACTGAATTTATCTATTTATACTCTCGTGGTACTCTTGCTCCAGGAGATGTCTAGTGAAAAAGAGATAGATATGATTCAGTAATCTGAGATTCTATGTGAAAATAGGATGAGAAAGACATGCCTAATGGGCAAAAGGGGAAGAAACAATTCTTGTATGTACTTGTTCCTAAATAAAAAAAAATTGGCAATAAACAGAATCAAATAACTGAGTGAGAACATATGCTGATTGAAGCCACCAACAAATAAACTCTTATTATGATTCAAATTAACACCATCGTAATACTTTTTATGCTAAACAGGATTTCTAGTCATGCATATATGAATATTTATTTCCATGCTTTTTTTTTTTCTTTTTTTTTTAAGAGCTAAATTCTTATGTATTTCACATCTCAGCCAACTGGTAAGGATCATGCTGACTGAGCAAACAAATATTCATCAGGAATAACATGAAGTTTTTGTGGTTATTTCATCTTAAGAAAGTACCTACAGTAGCTCCTTGAGATTTGCTCTAAGATTAGTCCGTCTGTATGTAACAGGTAGCTACAAACATTAGGGTCCTGTTCTTCACCATATTTATGTATTTTCCCTTCTATATTGAGAAGATGGGCATTCTCCCACCCAAGTGTGATCCAAGATTGCTCTAATTGGTTCCTGCAGTCATGTTAATGCTAAATGTTCTGTTGACTCTCAGTGAGTTACCTAATACCTGCTACATTCTTCTGGAGAAAGTTTATGGAATTGCAAGGTGAAAAAAAGGGAAAAAAAAAAAAACAAAAAACAACAGTGAAAAAAACCACACACAAATTCAAAAGTATTTGAATTGTGTAAAAGACAAAGTTTCACCTTTTGCATTCAGTTTTTTGCAAGCAAGTAGCATTAACTGCTTTCCAGAACTAAGAAACACCTAAATCTCAGAAAACAATATGCTCAGACAGCATTTTGACAGCTACCAGGATTTCTCTAATACATGTGATTCCACATAAAGGTATTTTTTTTATGCCAGATACACAGTTAAAAAAAAACTGCCCTCAAATACCCGTTGGGTCAGAAAGGAAGCCTGCCACCTGAGGGTGAGGTGTCCCTGCCAACTTCCCTCCTAACCTTCAAAATCTGAAGAGCAGAGTTAGAATGACAAATACCAGGAAGCTAAGTTCTGAAGGAGAAATGCATCGCTCATGCAGATATATTAGGCCAATCATATAACACTGATATTATAGCTAGCCAGAATTTCTATTAGTGCTATACATAGTTTCTAGCAAACTTTTACACGTAAAATCTCCATGAGGTTAAAAGACTGATTATATTAGAAAGTAAAATCTTACTAACTTACATATTCTTTCAAAACAGAAAGTCTCTGAAGTCTAAGGAAGTCAGAAGCCAAGACAGTTATCACACACAACAACCTGCCAATAACTCAGAGAGATGGAATATAAGAATGCTAAGAGTCACTGCTTATATTTTGTATCCCCAAAGGATTGAAAATTGTTCATTTCACACACACAGAATTCTCAAACTATTTTTAATGTGTTTTTGGATTGCTCCAAATGCATTCAAAGAGCAAGTGTCATGCAGTGTGAAAGGAAGAGAAATAAATACATATTTCACAAATATTTAAATGCAAATCATGCTGCTTTATTAGGGTTCAAGTTTCCTTGGCTTCTGGAGCAAAACTGGTATTCTTTCTTTGATGAACAAAACCGAAAATATCTAAGTGTCATAGTGCCTTACTTGTTCTCGTTGCTGGCATCGTATCGAGGCATAGGGTCAAAATCATTTCCATTGACATCAAAACTGGCCTGCGAATCCTGTAGCCAACAGGAGAAAGAAAACCATTTTCTCATTAATTAGCCATTGAGTCATGTGGCCTATAAATTCTTCAGCAGGTTTCTACAAGAGAGTAATTAGGTTAACTAACATTCCTGTGGTTCTATGACGATCACTTTTTTTTTTTTTTAAAGGAAAGGATTATATATTTAATAATTACACCATTTACAGACTTTATTTTTGGAAAAGGGAAGAATATGAATGCTCTGAAAACATGTAGTTCTTTTGTAGAGAAGAAAGCGTCATTTCATTAAGCAAAAAGACTATACTCCTTCTAAGAATCTTTTGGAACTTGAGTTCATTCTCAAAGTTCAGATTTTGCTAAACATTTCACAATTCAATAAAAATTCTTTGCAAGGTAATGACCGAAATTTCAGTCATAGTTTCAGGGAACAACGTAAGTTTCTTAAGGATATTGTTATAAAAAGTACAGCTTAATGTGACTTAGACTGCATTCCCATTTGTCTGAGACTGTAACTGTTTCAATTATAGCTACAATATCTGCACACTTTTGCTCCAAATTTTACCAAGATTATTCCAGCTGAAAATAGTTCATAGAGTACATAGCTGCTGGTTTGTATGGCTCCCATTAATCTCTGTGGAAGCATGCAGTGTGTTGACATGGTAAGCAGTTCTTTCTAATCTCTTCTTTTTTCAAAACCAGTTACCACATCCACCTCAAATATTCCTGTTTGCAGTCACACCAGCTATAACCTGACATATAGAAGGCATCTGTCATCAAACAAGCAATGTGTACTGCTTTAGGGGAATTCCTTCTTGGCAAGAGGAAAAGGAGAGAGGAGGGAATAAATAGATGCTTTAAATTCAGTGGAAGGACAGTACTAGGATGAAATGACACATGATACAATCTAGGTCATTCAGTGAAGGGATAAAGTTATGCTTGGTTTGTTTAAACAACTTTAGAGATTAAAGGGAAAGATGTGACATGCATTAGGATCAACTATATACTGACAAATAGGGCAAAGGGCTCTCATTTTTGTTTATGCAGTCCTACCCAAGTATTTCAGATCTGAGCTCCACATGCAATGTAAGGAAGGATACACATGTAAGTACTGCTGATTTAAAATAAATGGATTTAAACTATGGACATGGTTGTAGATTGGTTGTTAAAGATGTAATTGTCATGTTTATCTTGTCAATGTTTTTCAAGATGGTATGCTACTTGGGAAAAAAAGGCTCGGGTTGGAAGGAACCTTAATGATCATCTTGTTCCAACCCCCGCCATAGGCAGGTCTGCCACCTGATCAGGGCCCCATCCAACCTGACCTTGAACATCTCCAGGAATAGGACATCCATGGCTTCTCTGCACAGCCTGTGCCAGTGCCTTACCACCCTATTTGCTTTGCAATAGTCATCTTCAACAATTGTACTTAACCCAACTACATTTTCTTTTTCTTATTTTGTGTGAACGTACTGTTCATGCACTTCTTTTGAGAGAAATAATAAGGTTGCTAAGGTCAAGTGCTTTCAGGTAAATGCCTATTTCTGAAGCTCAGGAAAAACCATTCCAGCAAAGCATGGCCCTGACACACCGAGCAGCTTTAAACTCTGAAGGTAACAAAAGAAGTCCACACTGAAGAACCAGCTTCTCCTAGCATTATGCAACCCTTCCGAAATATATTAAAACAATCATTAAATATGATGAACCATAACCAAACAGAAATCTTCTGATGTGACACGAAATATCTGACATAGTTTTTTTTTTTTAAAAAAAAGAATAAAAATAAAAGCACACAGATCTTCTCCTATAGCAAACTGGGAGAAGGCTCACTGAGATTTAGAGGGATTTACTATAAAGACTCCAAAATATTCTACACCTGTTTTTAATTGAGTCATATCCTTTTCCTTTAATATTATTTCTAGCAGTAAGATAAATAGCTTTGAAAATAAATACATGGAAGGATTCGCCTAACATTACAGCCTTTGGAAGAGCTAATGTCTTCCTAGCTAAATGAATTGGTCAAGAATGGACTTCAGCTGCTCATGTTAACTGGGGAAAGCAGTTATTCTGATCCTAAGTTCTGAGTGTATTAAGATATTTGATAAAATTATTATAGAAGAGAAAAAAACATCTGATTATTAACTCCAATCCTTCAGAAATGTAGCACTAAGTTACAAGGTGCATTCAGATACTAAAGACGTTCAGACTCAACTTTCAAACTAAAGGAATACAAATTACCAAAATTCATCTTTTTTCCTCCTAATAGTGTTATCATATCAAGAGGAAACCTTCTTATGAGATGTTTTCCTTCTTTCCTCCCTCCCTCCCTCTCGCCCTCCCTTCCTCCCTCCACCTTTCTAGTAATTTAACCAAATTTACTTCAAGTTAACAATAAAGCAGCAAATCAAACTGCAGACACTCACATAATTTTGCATCAAGTCTGGATGGTTTCTTTCAATGCCGTCATCCAAGATGGTCACCACAACATTCTTTCCAGTGTAACCTCTCTTCCAAGCACCTACGATATTCATATCTGATTGGCAATGGTGAGTGTTGTCACTGCAGTGCTGGAGAGAGAAGAGATAAAAACGTTGGTTGCTGCAGATTAGTGAGCAGCATGAGGTTGAGATATTATCCCACTCACATTAACATTATCATTTAAATTAGCTCAAGCATATGACTTGAATAACAAATCTACAGGATCAATACCTTTATTTATAAAGAAACAATTATGAAATAAATGCCAAATTTTATGAAAAAATAAGCCTGTTAATTTTTTTTTTCAAACTATTCTTCATGTTAAGCAACAGCAAAAGGAAACACCTAGCCACACTGAACCACAGAGATCTGTGTGTAAAATAAAGCAACTATTCTCATCTTTTAAGCATGCTCATTTGAAATTACATTTGAATTATTCCAGTTTTTTTCAGAGAAACAAACCATATGCAGATAAAAGGAGAGAAAAGCCTGTATTGGAATGGCCATGGAAACAAAAGCTGCTTTCTGTGCTGTATAATTTCTTGACAGAATGTCTGGAAAGTAATCCAGATTCAACTCCATCTACAAAAGAAGGCTTTTGGCAGGTTTTGTGTAGTATCAGCAGGAGATGAGCAGCAGTTAAGAACCTGTAATCAAACACTCTGAAAAACTTGCAGCTGAAAGTGTCTGAAGAATTGCAGATAGCACGACTGAGAACAGCCTGGGATACAGCATTCAGTGCACTGTCTGGTATAGTAGACAAAGAAAGTTTATTGTAATTAAAACTAGAAGCCTCTCCCTCAAAAGAAATGCATCCTGTTCATGTGGCTTGCCATGACAGTAAGATACAACCCATGGCCATTTGCCTGTCTCAGGGGTGGTTCCAACCCACAGGCAGAGCTGTCGCCAGGGACACAGGTTCAACAGCCCGTCATTGGCACTGCCTTCCTCCAGCCCCTCTAAGGTCAGTCAGAGCTTCAGGAGTGTAAGAGAAGAGCAGACGGTGGGATGAAGGAGAAACAAATGAAAACAGACCAGTCTTGGAGCCTGTGTTGTAACAAGTGTCCACAAGAGCATGCATTGGCACTCGCTTTCTGCCCCGTGGCCCTGTACCTCCATCTGGCACTTCCTCAAGTCACAGGCAGTACAAAAATATTCAGAGTGATGCACTTCACCTTGACTTGGCCCAACTCATTCCTCCATAGCGTCAATGCACTGAATACTAATGTGCAAGAAGACACCGGTTGCTGCAGGTTGCTGTCACATTCTCCTCATTTTTCTCCCATTCATCAACACGCCTGCACTTTCAGACACAAACCAGTGGATTTAAGAGTGGACATTTACTGTTACTAAACAAAAACTATATTATTTAGTACTAGGATACATAGCATGCAAGTCTCCCTTGATGTTTTCCCTTTGTGCCTGCAATTATCCACCTGCCAGCCTGTCTGCCTTTCCATTCCCATACGAAGGCACTTGAAGTCTCTCAAGGCCCATTTCCAAGTAATCTACAGATCTGGCTTAAAGCTTCTACTCTATGTATTGCTTGGAAATGTTCACACCGCTGCATTTATGAAATCAACTACAGTCTAAACTAACCATCTGTACAGTGAATGTAATGACTGTACACAACAGACTTTCTAATATATGAACAGCGGGATTAGAAGTATGTGATGCTTCCAGGGCTTTTGCATACTTCAAAAGCATTAATGAACTAAACATTGGAAAATGCCTACAAAAGGAACAAGTATCATTGGTCACATTTTACTGGTGTGAAGACAGATAAAAAGTGGAAGCACGTGCCCCCAGCCAGAGGGCAAACCCACAAGAGTGGTAATGCACAACCAAGATTTCCAGCCATGACCCTGTATTAAAATTAATTACCCTGCTCCTCCATCCTGCTCTCTGAAATGCTGAGCAATCCTCTGGCTATTTTGCTGCCTATCTTATTCTATCTTCATGGGAGAATGAGGTCGCCAGTTTGCTTCCCACCTTGTCAAACCACACAGGCTGAACAAAACATTGTTAATGCCTTTCAAGCTCTCTGCTCTCCTCCAAAAGATGACTGTTTCTTCCCTTAATGATGCTAGCACAATCAGCTGCCCCCACTTACTCACCTGAAATGCTGCTTGGTGATCATGATAAAAAGGGACTAATTAATCAGCTGTTTTCCTATACTTATGTAGTCAAATAAAAGGGACATCTGTTGCTTTACCATGTGCTCTGTTAGTTCATGCAAGAGGTGTGCCAGATCAAATTGATATTCAGATTATCTTACTCTGCTCTAAGACCGGACACAAAGCTAGTAAAAACAGAATCCTTCTGCACAAAAGAAATTCCTGGGGTAAAGCAGGGGTAATGGCATTCCCACTTACAATGCTGGATTACAGAATATCTATATTCTGTATGTATATACATATGGATAGAGATCACAAAGGCAGTGAAGATGCATCCAAACAGGAATAGTTGAATAGCAGATGGGGAGTTCAGTCCTTACAGTCACAACACATTACTTACCCTCAAGTCTTTTAAAAATAGCATCTATTCCTTACTATTCTTTGTCCTCTCACCTCCTTTTTATCTGTGCCCTTTTCTCTCTGTTTATATTCTCTTCGAATACTGTTTTATCAATGAAATTCCTGTTTTGTTTGATTCAACATCTGATCTCAGCTTCCTAAATTTTAATCCCTCGGGATTAGGCACATTTCTTTCGAAGATTTGGCTTTTATCAGAAATGTTTTAAATACTAGCAGCAGATTACTCTTCAAATGCTACATAATATAGTATATGTCACCATTCCATATTCAATAGCATACAACATGCCATCTATTACTTGGTTTCTGTGCATTCTTCCCTGTCACTTTAAATTCCTCTTACCTTCAAAAACATTCATTGTAAGGAATTTTCCACTGCTGGGTTTCATTCTGTTATATTTCTTTAATCATGTACTGCTTCTTTACTACTTATCCAAATTACATTATCAGCTGCTTAGCAGAGAAATGTTTTCAAATGAATTTGGAAGCACCATTTCAGTTTTCAGTGTTAGCCAAATTAAAAAAACAAAACAGTGTCACAATAATGAAAATTATGTGCGTCACAGTGATTGGATTTTACATCAGTGGGCAAATTTTCAATGTATTTTTCCAGTCCTTTCTTTTTAGAATCAAAAACACACTCTCTCACATTAATGTACAAAAGCTGTGGGTTTGCAAGATTTTTACTAGGCTAATCTTTGAACCATTGTTTTTGAATTTTAAAAAGAATAGTATGCACTATATTTGGAATACAGAATTATGGAATAAAATATTTTATGGAATTCTCCCCCAGTTCCAGCACATCAAGTAATTTAGAAATTTCCCATTGGTATCATATTGCAGTAAGCTAGCATCATTTCAGCATACGTTGGTTTCATCTATTGCCTAGAGTTTACCATCAAAATGAATAAACAACCTCTTACCCAGCTACTATTAGTAATCTGATTGAGATTTTTAAAAGACACTCTGATTATGGTGCTTGTCTTCAGACTTTTTAATTGGAAAATGTGAATGATACCACTCATTATTTAATACAAACACTTTACAGGGTTGAAGGATGGCTGAAGGACACACAGAAAGGGAAAGGGCTATATTAGGGAAAATGCGTAATACAGAACCTTTCTCATACTTGAAATTCAATTATTATGAGTGAAAAAAGACAAAAGAATAAGGCATCTTTGGATAGACAATTTGGAAGCCTGACTGCAATTAGCAAGTAGACACAACATTAGAAATGTTTTCTGTTTTGCATGGTGCTTTCAATGTCAGCCATATGTCTGGAATCTCTTAACTATACTGTGAAATTTGCTCTAAAAACTAGCTTATAGTCATTACGACTATTTTAACGTCAGCTGTTTGCTGCTCTAATTTTGGTAGCCTTGGTGATCAACCAGGGATCAATAGCAAAACTGAACGGGAAAGTGAGTAATGAAGAATCATACTGGCCAAAACCTTTTAGAATTTCAGAACTTAAATTTAACTTAAAAGAACAGTGACTATGAAACTCTATTCTTTCTTTTGCCAAGCCTATTAGTGTAAAAAACAGAGTCAAAATAAGTATTTAATTTTGTGACACAGTTTCTCAAAGACAATCCTCCAAAAGTCTTCATAAGGAATTGTTTTCTTGCGTTTTGGAGTTTCCATGACTTCTCTGACAAGATCTTATCAATGTATGAGGAAGAACAGAGAAACAAAAAATGATAAACAGAATGAGACAATTTTAACAAACAATCTTGAGGTGGCAGATCTTGAATCTACTTTAGTGATATATTATGCATGTTTCTGATCTTGCATACTAGTTGCCTGAAAGAGATTAGAAGAGATGGACCATTTCAATATTTAAAACAAAAAAGTGAAATAACAGGATAAGAATAGTAAACATTAATAGTGAAGAAATAAGTAAAATAATACAATTTTCTTTTTTGTTTCACCTTTAAACGATTTCTCAGTACAGCTGCACACAATATTTTAAAGATCTAGGAGGAACAGGCAGATAATATAAGATCTGTTTGATCCCAAGCAGATTTTTTTTTTTCATTAAATAATAACTCTTCTGAAGTCATGCATGCCTCACTGAATTGTTGCCTTTTTTTCTATATCTGTCTCTGTATCAACAGAAATATTCCAAGAGTATACCATATTAAATATTTAACACCACTTTTATCACTAGTGCAACTTTAGATGGCATAGTTCATTTACTTCAGCAATGAATTTGGTTCTTAAGCTTTACCAATTCCTCAAGCAAACAAACAAAAGTACAATTAGAGACCACTATGAACAATTGCAAGCATACATTATTTTATGCCTGTTTACATAACGAAGGAGAATAAGAAATCAATACAGAAGAGTTTGTTGTATTCACTGGATTAACCAAAGGCTATGGTCAGACAAGAATCATTTACAAAGCTATATTTACGGGTTTTTTTCAGTGAAAGATATAACGCTCATAACTCTTATTCTTTGTGATTATGTCACTATTCTTTCCAAAAATAGAATGATTCATAATGCATTAGATTTATTTTCAAGCCAACTCCATTGCTTATCCAACACAGGTACTTTCTGAAGTTAGTTGGTTTCTTCCGTAATCCATGTACTGGCTCAAACACAAGTTAATACAGGAAAGCCCTGCATGTTCATATTCCATAAACTGCCAGATTGATTACAGGTTTTAGGAGTGGGAAAATTCTCCTATTTCTATCTTCACAGATGGCAGAATTTCTGTTCCTACTGCAAATTCTGTAACCTGTAGAGGCACAGAAACAGCGTGCCTCTTTGTTCCACATGGGTCACAAGTTGTCATTCCACAATTCAAGATGCTTGACTAGTCCTATTTTGTTCCCGAGAGGAGACAATAGGAGAAACTCCTTCAAGGCCAACACAGAGAAGAAACTAAAACTGCCCTCAGGCCATTGTACATGTCCTGCCATCTCCACTAAACAAATATGAAAAAAGCCTTCATAGAAATGGCATAAAGGTCCACCATGTCCTCCACCAAAGACTAAAGCCACATTTACATACAGAAAGAGAAGAAAGGTTAAATAAATAAATAAATAAATAAATAAATCTGTGAATTCAGACAGCTGGAACGTGTTCATTTTACTCTGGATACACCAATCATTTATTGAATGGCATATCAAAGATCTGGTGCACCTGATGTGTCATTGAAACAGTGCTCATATGCTGTGAGATTTGTGTCAACATACAGAGAGATTCCTGTCTGGAAAGCATTGGAAAAAATACAGGAACCTGATGCAAAACATCTTTGGAAGTCAGCAAAGGACAGATAAAAGAGGAGAGAAATGATTTCCACAGGCTGTGGTTCCTGTTTAATGCATGAAGAGAAGAAGCATTCATGGAAATATCTCTGTCTCTACAGCAGTACTGTCTCAAGATGCCTGTATGATGCCTGTTACTACTACTACTGCTCCTGTGGCCAGCACTTATAATAATACTAGTATATAGATAGCTGATTTAGCAACAAAAGATCAGAAAGTGAACCAAAAGTTAAGGCGTTTTTACCTGCCTAAAATCCTATCTGAAAAAGAAAAATAAATAAATAAATAAACAAAGCACAAAACAAAACAAAGACAATAACAGCAAGAAAAGAGAGAATGGCAATTCTTTCATTATTTGGAGGGAATATATTAAAAGTACAGCTGCTCCCTTGCCCCAGCTGTGCAGCATCAACCCTGGGGATCCGGTTTTCATGAAGGATGAATAATTCCTCAGAGAGACAATTCTTTCCATCCTGCCATTTTTTGTGGCCTTTGCCTCATACTTTTATTTGACCTCCTCAAAGTCCCAAAAAAGAAAGGAAAATAGGGCAGTTTTACAGAGGGTCCCAACATGCTTTTTTATTTCTTTTAATGCATCATTTCATGGAGTCTATATGACTGCATGACTGTTTGAAACCCTGAGTGCTCATGCTTTTTTAAGATTATTTTTTATTCCTATTGGATGTGAACACTACAGTCTCAGATCACAAAAGACTTTTTTTTTTTTCCTAAGCTCTTGATTTTATATGCAAATTCAAGACTATATTCTGGACATATCTTATGAGCTTTCAGTGCTACAGACTGGTAATTTCTCCTTAACTCCCTAGCTTCCTTTACAACCTGCACGTACGTTCTCAATCAGAGCCGTAGATTGTGTTTATCACCAGAGTAATATAAACTGAAAATGTATAAACAGCGACATGAATCAGTGTATCAGCATCCAGGTTAAAGTTTGGTTTTGGATTTCTGAGTTTTCTTGCTTTTATGTTCTACAGCCAGCCTGGAACCTGTCTCATTTCCAGATTTGTGAATACAGAATGAGCTAGAAAAAAGCCTGATGGGCAACAGAATTCTTAGAGAATTCTGTTTATTCAGTGTATGTACTGCAAGACTTTGACAAGTGGTAAAACAGCAGCATTGTAACAGCGTTGAAAGAAGTAAAAGAAAGCTAACTACAGACAATCAAAAGGAGTTTCCAGCCATCTTCTAAAGATGTTTTTCTAGTTTTACTATTATCTGCTTTCAGTGACTAGTTTACAACTTTTCATAAAAAAATCCGTGTTCTCAATTTTTCAGTCAAAGCACAAGAGTAAAAACTAATCTAAAGATAGCTTACAGTCATCTAATAGACCAAGCTCCCCTCTTCGGTAATTAAGGCTTGGTGTTTTGGTTATTCCTAAGACAACTATTAAACAGAGAGATGGTAAGGCTTACTTTAAAATAGCTTTTTCATAGCTTTCTAGGGATCCTCTCTAAGCTATGAAATACACATTCTTCACAACTTCCTCTTATGCCATTTACAAGTCAAAGACTATTACTCCTGTATCATGTTGGTAAGAAGCATGGGAGAGGGAAAGGGTTTTTATTTAGACTTTGTGTGAACATATGTGACAGAACCAAACTCACCACACAGAGGGAAGACTCTGAACAGATGGCTCTAATTAATCATCAACCTTCTCACAGACTGATGAAAGCGGGAGGAGACTGCAGCTTATACAAACCTACTTTGTTCCCCTTCCTCTCTCTTTTTATTCTACGGTGATACAAGGAAACAGTTTAAGAAGGCTTTGCTGCTATACAACTCTTGGAGTAAAGGAGGTCTGATTGAGAAGGACAAAGAAAAATTAGTTTTTCTAATAATGCTTTGAACTTGTATGGATGAGAGGACTCGTGAGGAAAAAGATGAAGAGATGTTGGTTCTGAATGCTCAGATGCAACTTTGTGAGGACTGTTGCGCTACTGCAATCCCTTTTTCTCTATTTTGCATTGTGGTCAGATCTCTTTGATCCATGAGGCAATAGCCTGGTGACATCTGGTGTTAATGGTAGCAGGATGTTGTGCAGGAGAAGGAGGGAGAGAGGGACAATGACAGGGAGGGATATGAGACAACAGGACTTATTCAGGAGTCTGAGGGAAAGATGCATGTCCCCTTTTTTTTCCTTGAGGGATAAAAGAGGGAGCAGAAGCGAGGCATATGTCGTTCAGAATATGGAAACAGTCTCACATTCTGTTCTAAGTAACAGAGAAACAGTTTTTCCTCTTCCTCCTGTGGGCATATGAAGTTCTTGGGGCTCGAGCTATATCACAGTGCCTTTGCTACTCAATACCTTACAAGCCTTTTCCCTAAGAGCCATAAAGAGCCATCAGCTTATTGTACCCTGGGTTCCATTATTTGCTTGGGTTGACATGTCAGAGGAGATTGTAACTTGTCAGAGGACAAAATTTTAGCCTAGTAAACAGTTCTTCTGAGACAGAAGTATAAAAATCACTCCATACCCTCTTTAGATAGCCTTATAGAAATATTTAATTTAACACTAAAATGCATGCTGTGAAAATTCATTAACAGTAGAGGATAATACTAAGATGAATGGCTGCTATTTTAGTTTGCCTATAGGGAAGTAAGTATCCTAGGTACCAATGGGCTATTCACCATTTGAATGTACTTTGGTTGATGAATGCAAGGCCTGCTGTGTATTATAAGAGAAATCTGGGAAGATAAGGCCAAACCACTAGAGGGAGTGGCTAGTTATATTTTGCAGATGATATCAACTGGCAGAAATCTGAGAATTAGTCCTGAGAAATCTGAGGAGGCCCAAGAAGAACTATTCAGGAAACAAAAGTTTTGCATAAATTAAAAAGCACCACAAAGTTACTCCTTCTACTGTCTCAGAAAATTTATCTCTGCTGATTAAGCATTAAAGTGCTTCTGAAATGCTGGAGGAACGCAGGACTGTGCTAAGAATAGAATACTGTGCAAAATAGAGAATGTAAAATTGCTGTGAAAATTGCAGAAAGTATTAAAAGAAATATCAGCAGTGTCAGGATTCCACCTGTATCAGAAAATACAAAAAATGTATTGGAGAATACGAAGGAGAATACAAATAATGATCTGGAGAACTGTATTATATTAGTAAACACTGATTTCATGGAGAATTGGGCACAGACCAATTGTCTAGATCAATATTACTTTCTAGTTATAAGACTGTAAGCATCTTTAAGAGTTGCTATTAAATTAAACCCCATTTTTACTACTAAAGCCCAATAAAAATAGAATTGAGAATAGTTTTGAACTGATACTGGAGGAATCACAGAATGGCTTGAGTTGGAAGGGACCTTAAAGATTGCCTAGTTCAAACTCCCCTGCCATGGGAGGACTACAGTCCCACTACACTCCCACTACATCAGATAGCCCAGTGCCCCATCCAATCTGACACTGAACACTTCCAGGGATGGGGCATCCACAGATTCTCTGGGCAATCTGGGTCACTACCTCAGCACTCTTTATCTAAAGCGTCTAACTTAAATCTCCCCTCTCTTTGCTTAAAGCCACTCTTCCTTGTCCTATCACTATTAGACCACAAAAAATGTTGGTCTCTCTCCTAAGTTCCCCTCAAGTATTACAAGGCGACAACGGTTTCATACACAAATAGATCACTCTATCCCACTGTCTGTGTCATTGATAAAGATGTTGAAGAGCACCAGTCCCACAGCTAACCCCAAGGGGACACCACTCATCACTGGCCTGGACATAATTCCATTGATCACAGCTCTCTGGCTGTGACCTTCCACTCTTTATCTACTCAACAGTCCACCTTTTAAATCCATACTTCTCCAATCTAGAGATAAGGATGTGGTGTGGCATCATGTCAAAGGCCCTGCAAGTCCACGTAGACAACGTCAGTTGCATTTTCCTTTGTCCACCAGAAGCCACACCAGGCACAGTCTGCCTTTGGTGAAGTTGTTCTGGCTGCCTCAGATCACCTCCTTGTCTCACCTCCTTGTCTCAGCGTGTCTTCTAGGACAGTCTGCTCCATGATCTTCCCAGGTACAGAGGTGAAGCTCTCTGGCCTGTAGTTCCCTGGGTCTTCCTTTCTCCTCTTCTTGAAAATGGGATCAGTGTTTCTCTTTTTCCAGTCACTGAGGACTTTACTTGACAGCCGTGTATTTTCAAATATGGTGGAGAGTGGCTCCAGTCAGTTCCTTCAGGGCCCTGGGATTTATGTCATTGGGCCCCATAGACTTGTACTCATCCAGTCTCATTGGGCAGGCTCAGACTTGCTCATCTCTTACAATGGGAGGGATTTTGCTCCTCCAGCCCTCGCCTAGAGGCTCAGGAGAGAGGCATGGAAAGCCTGACTGCCAGTGAAGACTGAAGCAAACAGGAAAAGACAGAGAAACTCACAACCTTATTGTGAGGGCATTTTATCCAGGTGAAAGAATAGAAAATAAAAGTGATGTAACTGAAATGGAAGGAAAATCACCATTGTTACTGTCAGGTTTATACTGAATCTGTGTGTAAAGCCATGTTTCAGCTTTAAAGTGCAGTGCCTGTAAATGATAACTACCTTACCTCCTGCACGTACTTAATTTAAAAAAAAAAAAAAACAGGAAATTTGCAGCTGACAAATACAGAGAAAGCACTAAAGAAAGTTATGGTAAGGGCATTGTAAGAATGAAAGATGATAAGCAACAATAACTAAAGATAAAAGTTCTTAATTTTGTGATGGTTGACAATTCTTCTGCATCCTCCACTTTTCCTAGTATTGTAGCAACGAAAACACACTTCGGGCTCCTCTTCTCTACATTTTGCATTCTTTCTTGCCATTCCTAGTATATCTGTTAAACTCTTCTGTGATTCCTGCCAGCTGAATCTTCTGAATCTCACCTGTAAATGTATCTTCCTCTCATTATTGTTTCATTTCTCCTACTGGCTCTTCTGTATAACTGAAAATACTATTTTGACATGAATAGGTGCCAAAAATACTTCAGAAGGCTTAAAGGGTCTTTAAGTAAAACGGAATTCTCGTGGAAATATAATATACCTCCAATCTTTTTTTTTTAAGCTGTCATGTTCTATCATGTAAATGCACGAGGAAGTTACAAAAATACTTTTATTTACTTGAAAATGTAATGAGATCTTTGGATCCAATAGAGAAATAAAACAAATCTGTAAGTATTTAATAACACAGCCGCTGATAAGGAAGTTTGCAGAGGGCTTGATATGTCTGTCTGTACTTTGAAGCCTTTATGATGAATTAACAGATATTGTTAACTCATTCTGTTTAAGAAATCATTAGCCACCATGTGCAATTATTAAGTCTTAAATTTTGAGAGGCTAGCAGCTTTCTATTAATATGGGAAACTGAAGTTACATTCTCTTACAGCATGCTCTCAAATACGATGACACAAACAAATGGAGTGGGAAATAATTACAGCAATAGAGACAGTGCTAGGGACTACTTGTGAATGTGAACCTATTTAAACAGTGTGCTTGCAGTATAATTTTATATATATAAAATCATAAAATTATGCAAGACTAAGACCGCAAGTCATAAAATGAAAGTGTCCAGAAACAGAGTAATAGTGAAAAGGATTTAAGGGGCAAGGTAGAAAGTCACTTGTAAATTCAAAATGTTCTATAAAACCATATTTGTCTTTCGATAGGTAAGCAGTGGGTTAAGAAGAAAAGTGGGTTAAGACACTTCTTAAAACGATAGTAAGGACACTTTCTGGATTGATGTGCATATGTCTAGTACTGAAGTTTCAAAAATGATGCTCCTGGAAAAGGAACAATGAGTCCTTGCCACTTGTTTTCAGAACCAAGAGCTGGAAAAACAATTTACAGTGATTCTTAACAAGCTCAATGTATTTATTTCATCTGAGTGTGAAGACATGACTCAAATGCAGCATGCAAGTAACTTGAAGGAATTTTTGAAGGTGGAAGCTTCTTTAAACTGTTAGGGAGAAAAACCTAACAAAAGTACAAAACAAGACAAATATGCAACTACATGGCGTAAGTTAATTTACGTTAATTGTTAAAACAATGTTCTTATTCTGGATTCCTTCCCAGACATGATCTTTTACCTAATGTTTATGTCTTACAGGAAGCTTACCGCACTTTATTTAGAAATTCTGGGCTTGAGAACGTAGATTACCAGTTGTAGTGACTGTTGATCAAACTAAATGAACATGACAATTCTCTCTTATACCTGGGAAATGAATGAACCAAATTTCAGATCCTGATGCAGGCTGCTATGAGACTAAAGCAGCGGTGCGTTAGACTCCACAAAACACTCAGTACAAAGTAGAGTCTGGAAGAAATGAACCTTTTCCTGCCATAAAACTGCTCTCAAATGCTTGGAAAGACGGTCTTGGTGTCTGAAGTTAGGTGCTGCTTTATGCATATCCTGTACAATGTTAACTACTCTCAGAAATATTAACTAATGTGAATAGAATGATCTGTGAAATTCAATTAAATATACAAAACAATACTGTCAAAGGAGAATTAATGTGACACATTCTATTGAGATGATGTTTCTTTTTTTTTTCTATCTCCTTTAACCTTTATGAGTAGGTGACAAATACTTGGTAAAAAAAAACTGTAATACTTCTGGAGAAAACTTTAGAAATTTTAATCCAACAGCATCTCTGTGAATAGATACTGACTGTTCTAAAAAAAAAAAAAATCCATGTATGCAACTGCTCTGTTATTCATATGAAAGACAAAGACTTTTCCAGGCAAAAAGGTTTCTAAACAGGGCAGGGCAAAAGTTGGTAATCACAATAGAAGGTATACTTCAGCACAGAGTTTTGGGCAGCAGGAAGTTAATGAATGTTGTCCCAGGGGGACAACTAAAGCTGGTAACAATAGACAAGGAGAAGTCTGAAGTACTCGACAACCTTTTTGCCACAGTTTTTTCTGATAACTGCTCATCACACAGCCCTCAAACATTTGATTTGGAATGAAGGGTCTGGGGAAGAAGTGTCCCTCTCACTGAAAGCGAAGATCGGGTTCCTGACCACCAGAGGAACCGGAACATCCGCAAGTCCGTGAGTTCCAATGAGATGCATCCCAGAGTCCTGAGGGAATTAGCTGATGTAGTTGCCAAGCCATTCTCAATGATATTTGAAAAGTAATGGCAATCAGGTGAAGGCTCTGGTGACTGGAAAAAAAGAAACGTCACATCCATTTTTATGAAGGCTCCAGAGGTGGGCCACAAAAACGATCCAAGGGTAGAACCTTTATCCTACGAGGACAGGCTGAAAGAGCTGGGGCTGTTGAGCCTGGAGAAGAGAAGGCTCTAGGGAGACCTGATAGTAGCCGTTCAGTATCTAAAGGTGAGCTACCAGAAGGGAACAGACTCTAACAGGGATTATGGCGACAGGACAGGGAGAAACGGTTTCAAGTAGGGAAGGTAGATTTAGGCTGGATATAAGGAAAAAGTCTTTTACAGTGAAAGTGGAGAGGCACTGGAACAGGTTGCCCAGGGATGTGGTGGGTGCCCCATCCCTGGAGACTTTCAAAGCCAGACTGGACAGGACTCTGGGCAACTTGATCTAGCACTGGAAACCCCTGTTCGTTGCAGAGGAGATGGTCTAGATGACATTTAAAGGACCCTTCCACTCTAAAGATTATATAATTCTGTGATTTCATCATCACTCTAGAGTGGGAGCAGGTAGAAACTGCAGGAGACTACTTTAAAAGCAGGGAAACTATATGACAAATGCAAATTTATCTAATAATGAAATCAAAACCAAGCATGTCACGATCATCAGGAAGGTTGAAAGAATCTAATCTCTCACTGGTGTTAGAAATGATACTCTCTCACCCTCAGTTTCTTTCTTCTCTACTATGTTGCTTCCCCTGGGTATGTTCAGTTAGTCATATGCGATGATGGAAGAGAACGGGACAGGATTGGAGGTGAAGAGAATATACAGAGTAGGCTGTGAGATAATGAGTCTCTAGGATATCTTGGAAAACGTCCTCATTAGAAGATGTCACCGAGGAAGTTTTCTGAGGCATGCAGTACTTGGGGTACAAGAATTCAGGATGTTCTTCTAGAATCCCATTTTCTGTATGTGTACTGATTCCTTTGCAAATTCTAAGGGCTACTGGACTATTTAAGTTGGCTGTATTAATTCCTTTGTCTGTATTTCAATTCACCTAAATTAGGCTTTAGTTAATCAAGAATAGATGGATTTCACTGTTGCAGTAGCTGGGATCACTCATTCAAAGTGGGTCTGTTCATTCAAACACTGTTTCTGAACTCTTACATTGGCTTATTTGAGCCCAGACCAGAAGACAGAAGGAAAAACATCTGATTCAATATAAAATGTGGAGGAGCACATGGGAGTTGAACAAAAAGGAAGTTATTCAACATCTTCATAAATTTAGAAACTCTTTTTCTTTGCTTAATATTGTCTCTATTTTTTTGTAAGTGGGTTTTCTGGCTTCCAAATATAATCTTGTAGCCATGAACTAATATTATAAAACAGCATCTTCCAAGAATAGTTTACCATTCATTAATACTCTATCTTGTCCTAAAGACACACAAGAGGAAAACCTCAATGCATATTTAATGTGTAGTCTCTTATGTATATTTAGATTTGTCTCTCCCTAGGCCTTTACGCTTATGGTATTTGAACTTAAAGTAGTTTTGAATTGCTTTCAAAACTGAAAATAACCTTCTTGTTCTTTTAGAAATTCACATAAAAATAGATAAAAGACAGGGCAATTGCATATTCAAAATGACACGCTCGTTCATGGATTAGTGGATTCTAATAGAATAGAAAGGGCAAGACAAAAGTACTGTCAGCAGTGTAAAAGATTCACATTCGAATCTCTTGGGCCTGTCTGAGGGTCTTCCCTCCTGCACATTTCCTTCCTCTCTCTGACCGGCATGCATTTCTGCTGTTTGCTAGAAATAAGCTTATTTTGAAAAAGCCAGTGTTTAAGCTTTCACAGAATTTATAACCTCTGTAGCAAAAGAGCAAGCACAGTTATTGCCCACATTGCTCCTCCCCTCAGTATTGGTATTTCTTTCTAAAAGCAACAACCTGTTTAAGGAGGCCTTGGATTTTGTGCTGACAGACTCCTCTGTGTTCTGAGTCTCAGCTCAAAGTGATCACCTCATTTACGTTAAATTTCACCAGATTTGTATTTAAAAGACAGCAAGGACCTTTCCGATGTGAATGTGAACACACTTAGTGGACTTCTCACCGACATGACACGGATGGAGTTTGTTGTACTTTTACTCTTCTATTCTACTCTTAAGTAGCTGGAGCAGTAGCAGCTGGAACTCATAGCACAGATTTTATGGCATTAGAAGTACCATAAATAATGTCAGTGCTCTACTGAAGGTTCTCTCCTCACTAAATTTTCTTATTTTTTTAAACATGGTCCAGGGAAGCCTTAGGGTCAGCAAGGATTGTGATCTTGGCACACTTATAACCTTAGCTACAGTGCTTTCTTGTGAGTACAGGGGAAGAGAGCATAACTGCACAAATGTAGGAATCAGGAAAGCTAGAGTTTTGATACCTCAATTCTCATGATAGCCTGAGTCATACGTCATTTGTCATCAGTAAAAGAAAAAGATAATTTTTAAAAATGGTCTGATATCTAACATCTTAGATCTAAACTGTGCTACTCTCATCTCTATTTTGCAAAGAACACTTTATAGATCAGGCTTGCTTGGGTACAGAGTACTCAGAAATTTGTTTCTTGTTTAAGTGCTCCCAGACAAAAAACCTAAAATACATTAAATGTATTATTGAACGCATACAGTATAAAACATTTTGTAGTTAATCTAAGCAGTATTCTGTCTGATTATATTCCAAATCTATTGTTAGCTGTTTATTTTGAACTGAAGATAAATGGAGATATTTGTTATAGCTCATTAGAAATTCAGCATAGATTTTGTGGTACTTTAATTGCAGAAAATAGCCAGTAAAATTCAGTTGAAAAAAACTGTAACTTTATACACAGTATTTCATAGAACAAGATGGCACAGAAGAGTACCAGTTTCTTAATGTGGCTTAGCTCTTACTATAAAAAAATTCACATATTAAATATTTTTTTAAAGTTAAAAAAAGAAGAGGATACTCTCCCTCTGAAGACTGGTAGAGGAATATGAGTTAATGCTGTATGATTTATTACCAAATCTTTGACACCCAGAAAGCTGTTCCAAATGAGTATGAAAATTATTTCACTGTTGCTGCTTTGAGGTTCAGTGAAAATGCTGGTGCGATTTGTGAACATTGCTGACTTCCACTTTGTGTTTTCTGTAAACTTCCAGGGATGCTGACCTGTAAACCATAATGGAATGTCCCACAGGAAAACATCAGGTACCCTATCTGGACTTTAAACCTGCTAATCCTGCTACAGTAGTTGCATTAACAGTCTCTTTTCAGTAGATAAGGTTAAAACTACTAATTTTGTCTTTTTGATTACCTAAAGTATGTTGCTGTTTTCCAGTCTTGAATGAATTCAGGGCAAATTGTGCATTTCATGACTTTATGTTTCTAGTTCTACCTTGTCCACAGAGAACAACAGCTATGTTTCCTAGCTACAGTTTTGCAAAGTGATATTTTGACAGGCAGTTTGATTCTTCCTAGTGGTACTTCCACAGAAGTCATAGATTGTATCCTTTCTGAGAAACTAAGGGCTCAATCTTCATGTGCAAGAAAAACCACAAATGCAAAAAGCGTATGCAAAAAGCAATCCAAGTTTCAAAATATGCAAAACACTTAGAAATATGTCATGCCACCTCAGGAAGAACAATGATTTGGCTTTAGCTATGTAGACAGAGAGGAAGAGAGAAAAATTATTTTGAGAACAGTAAGAAGAAATTGAGGTTTTTCTTTAGGTACTAATGTCTGACATAGGTGGGCTTGAAGTAAACTGCTAGGCAGTAGTAAAGATGGTAAATATTAATTTGTGGCAGGTGAAAATCTGTTCCAGATTCTGTTTTCTCTGTGCTTGGGCTTAAAATGGGACCTGTTCTCTCCCCTCAGCCTCCCTCACCCCACCCCATCAGGCTTCTCATCATTCCTTCTTTTGTCCTCCTCGGTTTCCTTCCACAGTCCCACTCACCTTAGCTGACCTAAAATCCTTTTTTTCAGCTCTGCCATTCACATTTGGAGTTGCAAGGGAGGCATAAGACAACTCCACACAGACATCAGCAGCAGCACATGGGAAACAATTGGCTTGTATTACTTTTTACCTCCACCATATTTCAGGCTAACAGAAGCCTAGGAGGCTCACATTACTCACTGCTGGGAAAGTCTTATTAGCCGTACTGTGGCGGCCCTTGAGTATAAAATATACAGCACCAGAGCAGGAGTATTCTTTTCTGTGAATGCTAGTACAGCTCACCTAAGGGCTCACAAATAAACTATCGGTCTGCTACTGTACAGCACACTAGAGAAGAAGATCCTTCACCAAAGCTCAAAGCAATGCTCACATCAGAGTTCCTGTAGAAAGCGAAAAGTAAGCAACATTTCCTGAGTTTTGGTTTCATCATCAGAACTGAAGACAGCCAGTCCTATATGCAACTACTCCAACTACTTCAGAGCTCCTCAGGCTGTAGAGCTTTCAGTTGTGGTGTAAATGACACTGCATCTGTCTGTACCAGAAATCTAATTGGACAATTATGAGGGTTCCAAAAGTAATACCTCCTATTTTATTGTGTTGGCTCACAATGTCGTAGACAGATGTTGGTGGTATGGCAGTAGAGACTGAACCTTCCCAACAATATTACATTTTGTTGCCATGTGACAGATGGCAGCAGAAGGGCGTCTGACATGGAAGTGTGTATGAAGCAAAGGGGTGTGATTGAATTCCATCTCCACGAGGAAAAAATGGCACCCAGTGACATTCATCAACACTTGCTGTACATTTCTGGAAACAAAACAGCTGATGTGAGCACAGTGAGGTGGTGGGTGGTGCGTTTCAGCAGTGAAAACATGAAACACAAGCCATGTTCTGGACAGCCAAGCACAGCTGTCACATCACAAAATGAAGAGAGTCTTGCTCAGCTGATCCATGTGATGCAGCAGATTATGATGAGGGAACTGTGTATGGGCTGAATATTGGCTTCAGTGTGTTAGAAACTATGTCAGTAGTGTTGAATATCAAAAAGTTTGCAGCACGTGGGTCCCACAGGACATGTTCTGTTCTCTGGCTCACCAGGAACAGAGTGAAAACTATACGTAAGTTTGTCAGAAACTACTGAAACAATATGAGGCTGAAATTGACAGTTTCCTGAATTGCATCATTGCTGGTGACCAGATATGTTGTCATCACTATGAGCCAGAGTCAGAATGGCAGTCCATGGAGTGGTGACATGTTAATAATCAAAGCAAATGTTCAAGATGTGGCTCTTGGCAGGTAAAGTGATGCACTGTTTTTTGAGATAAGAGAAGATTGTTATGGATTGCTGGGAACCTGGACTAGCTATGAATTCTAACTTCTACACTGTGATGCTGACTGAGCTAAAGGCTCAAACTTCCAGAGTCAGCCCAGAGAAGAAGACAGCCTTTCACTTGGAATATGATAAAACCAGGCCCCATATCAGTTTGAAGACCATGGAGCACATTGCCAATCTTTGCTGGACTGTCCTACCACACCCACCATATAGTCCAGATTTGGTACCCTCTGACTCCCATCTGTTCAAGCCAATGGAAGATAGGCTGCTTGGGCAAAACTTTCTTAGCAACAATGTCATCATAGTCGGTGTGAAACAATGGGCCACCTCCACTGGTGCAGTTTTTTCTGCATGTGGCATTCAGGTTCTTCTGGCAAAAATTCATAGCCAATGGTGGTGACAATGTTGAAAAACAGTGTTACTGAAAATTTCCTCTATCAAATAGTGTTATTGTGTTATTTCTATCTGTGTAGTTTCCACAGAAAGAAATAGGAGGCATTACTTTCAGAACGACCTATGCATGAGAGAAAAACTGATAAATACTGGCTGGTAAGTAAAAGTAATTCAATGTGCTGATCAACACTCAGTTCTAGCCTGATGCTTCCTTTGTAATCTTATTTTGGTGCTAGACAACCAGCCACGTGACCATATGCTGTTTCATTTTATATGCCAACTATTTCATTCACAATAAAATTTGGGCATCTGCTTTTCAATTCAGTTTTGAAAAGTAGGAATACCAGATGAGACAGTGATCTGAGATATCCAGCACAGCTTCACCAAGTGCAGATGGTACCTGAGCAGTCTGGCCTTCTATGATGGAGTGATGGCAACAGTGGACAAAGGAAGGGCAACTGATGTTGTCTACCTGGACTCATCGGACCTTTTACATGGTCCCACACCACATACTTATCTCTGAATTGGAGAAATATGATTTCTAAAGGTGGACTATTCAGTGGATAAAAACTTGGTTGGAAAGTTGCAGCCAGAGGGTTGTGGTCAATGGCTCTATGTCCAGGTGGAGGCCAGGGACATGTGGTGCCCCCCAGGGGATTGTCTTGGGGCCAGCATTTTTTAACATCTTTATCATGACATAGATGAAGAGATCCCACAAACGCTCAGCTAGTTTGTGAACAACACCATGCTAAGTGATTCAACTGATAAGACAGAATGAAGGAATGCCATCCAAAGAGATTTGAACAAGTTCCATGTGAATCAAATGGGGTTCAACAAGGCCAAGTGCAAGGTGTTGCACTTGGGTTAGGGAAATCCCAGACATATGTACAGACTGGGAGAAGAACTCATTGTAAGCAGCCCTTCCAAGAAGGACTAGGGGATACTGTTAGATGAAAAGCTTAACATGAGTCAGCAGTGTGCACTTGTGGCCTAGAAGGCCAACAGTGTCCTGGGGGGCATATGCAGACCAGACCCGAGCCATTGGGAAGTGTGCTGCCTTCCTGGAGCCCAGGTTAGGGACATAACTAGAAAACTCCCAAATCTGGTTAGGTCCACTGATTACTTTCCATTACTCATAGTTCAGGTGGGCAGTGATGAAATTGCTCAGAGAAGCCTGTGAACTATGAGAAGAGATTTCAGGGGTTTAGCTCAAGAAACGGGAACACAAGTGATCTTTTGTTCTGCAGGGAGGAAGTTAGGACGGCAAAAGCCCAATTTGAACTCTGATTGGCCACTGCAGTCAAAGAGAATAAGAAATCTTTTTACAAATATACAAATATACAAATGGTAGGAGAAGAACCAAGGAGAATTTCCATCCTTGATGCAGTGGGGAACATGACCACTGAAGATAAGGAGAAGGCTGATGTCCCCAATGCCTTCTTTACATCTGCCTTTAATAGGCAGATCAGTTATCCTCAGGGCACTTTACACTCCGATCTGGAAGTCTGGGATGCTACACAGAATACCACCCTGGTGATTCAGGTAGAGACAGAGAGCCCCTCCTCCATCTGGACTGTCACAAGTCCATGGGACTGACCAGGATCCAGCTAGGGTGCTGAGGGAGCTGACGGGGGTGACTGCTGAGCCACTGTCAGCCATCTACCAGTGCTCCTGGATATCTGGAGAGCTCACAGAGGATTGGAGGCTTGCCAGTGTGATTCCCATCTACAAGAAGGGCTCCACGGCATGTGCATGGCATCCAGGGGATCAGGCCCAGCAAGCACGAGCCCAGCAAGCACATGAAAGGCATGTCATGCTTGATCTGCTTTAGGGCCCCTCACTACAAAAAAGATATTGAGGCCCTGGAACGTGTCCAGGGAAGGGCAATGAAACTGGTGAGGGGTCTGGAGCACAGGTCTTAGGAGAGCGGCTGAGGAGCTGGGATTGTTCAGTTTGGAGGAGGCTCAGGGGAGACCTCATTGCACTCTACAACTTCCTGAAGGGAGGCTGTGGTGAGTTGGGGTTTGGCTTCTTCTCCCACAACAAACAGGACCTGGGGAAATGGCTACAAGTTGTCCCACGGCAGGTTTAGTTTAGACATAAGGAAGAACTTTTTCTCTCAGAGAGTGGTCAGGCACTGGAATGGCTGCCCAGGGAGGTGGTGGGGTCGCTGTCCCTGGCAGTGTTCAAGAGGCGTCTGGATGAGGAGCTGCGAGGTATGGTTTAGTGCTTGTGGTAGCAATGGTGATGGGAGGATGGTTGGACTAGATGATCTTGCAGTTCCTTTCAACCTTATCATTCTATGATTCTATGAAAGGTGGTAGCAGGGAGATGGAGGTGATTGTCCTGCTTTCATGAGATCCCTTCTGGAGTGCTGTGTCCAGTTTTGGGGCCCCCAGCACAAGAGAGTTGTGCAGCTGTTGTAGAGAATTCAAAGGGAGGTCAAAAGATTATCAGAACTGGTGCACCCTTCCTATGATGAAAGGTTGAGGTAGCTGGGCTTGTTCAGCTTGGACAAGAGAATAATCCAGGGAGACCTCATTGCCGCCTTCCAGCACTTAAGGGGAGCTTATAAACAGAAGGGACACTGATTTTTTTAATAATCTAATAGTGATAGGGGAACAATTCGTAACTACAAGAGGGAAGATTTAGATTAGATAAAAGGAGGACATTCTTTATGCAGAGGGCTGTGAGGCAGAGGCATGGGTTGCCCAGAGAAGTTGTAGATTCCCCGTCCCTGGAAGTGTTCGAGACCAAATCCCTGAGGAACATGATGTAGTGGCTGATCTAGTGGGTGGCAGCCCATGGCAGGAGGACTGGAACTAGGAGATCTTTAACATCCTTTCTAACCCAAGCCATTCTATGATTCTGTGATTCTGTGATTGTGCAATTTCTGTTTACATATTTTTTTGAGAGTATTTTTTTCAGAGATTTTGCAATTTGATTTTTTTCTGCAACCGAAGTGCAGCATATTTACTTAATGTTTTTCTTGTTATAAAAAAAGGCCGTGTAGATTATAATGTTCAGTAGTCTTTTTGCACTGTATTGTTACCTCACTGTGAGAAAACAAGATTAATGAGATGTACAATGTAGCTTTACAAAATTTTTTCTTGTGGGTAACAAATGGTTGTAAAGTGTCTGCTTTTAGTACTCCTCCAAATGCACTTTGTGTTCCACCTACTTTGTCAAAGCATGGTTTATGTCTAGAATGAAGGAACAATGAGGAATGAATGGAAAGAGCAAACAAAAGTAGAGGAAAATAAATATTCAGAAAAAAAAATAGAGAAAGGATTTAGTTTGGAGAGAATAATAGCATAATTGGACCTTAAAAGGATTAATTAAGAAGGTGAGTTAACGCCATTGTGGACCTAAGACACATGTAAAGCAAAATGGAAACTTTACTTCAATAATGCTTTGAATTATGCTTAATTTTAGTTTGGAATGCAAAAACAATAAAAATATGTTTTATTTGATTTATATTACCTAATAAGTAAAATTCTTCTTCCATTCCAATGAGCTTATGAACGCCTTGCTCATTTTCTATCTGAAAAGTCAAGAGGCTTGTTCGCATGTTCCACTTATTTCTGTGGCTTACAGCCTTAAGATTCACTGCTATATAAATTTTCATGATGATTCTCAAGCATGCATTTCAGAGACTGTCTAGTGTCTTCTCTGAGCAGAACACCATTTTTAAAGTTATATTATTCAATTCTGTGGGTAGCTCAGTTATTTTATGCTGTAGCTTCTCAGAGGAATACATTCTCACTCTATTGATATACATTGCTATGGACAAATTGCAAATGGCAGTTTCGCCGTGCTTCTCTCTGACAATGCCATGCTTCTCCAGCTGCAGGGAGTTACCTCTGGACACCGCTTTCCTCTTTGCTCATGCAGTAGCATCCAACATAAGAAAACATTTGGCTTGTACACTTTAACTATTGTATTTATTCTTATGTGCTCTACAAAACAGTGCCTCTCCCTCCAGCCTCACAATTCAAAACACTGTACTTCCAGTAAATTCTTAGTTTTACAATAATATCTTCTTCTATATTCACTTCTTGTGTAGGTAACTAGGCCATGCAGAACAGGATGCACCTCATAAGAAATGGAAACTTTTTCTCCAAATTAGAGAGTCCTGTCAGCAATAGCGATTACTATTAACAATAGCATGGATGATAACAGTACTGAAGAGGATTAAACTCGATCCATGTTGAAAAAGATTTTTTCCTGAGCTGACTGCAAAGACAGTCTGTGTCTTTGTAGACTAATTATGGCTTGTTAAAAAATAATCAATGGTAAATTAATTTATTCTAGTTATGTTCTATTTTACAAAACTATGCAATGAGAGCCTGCATAACAGCAGAGCAAGACTGCAGCTGCAGAAGGTAGCACTTGTGTGCCTATCACTCCAGCTTTTCCTGACGGTAACGAAGGTATTCTGAAGCAGTGGGAAAGAAGAGTCAGAAAAGAGTACTGTGACTGAAATCTAGTAAATTTATTTAAAAGCGAGTCATAGTGGTCGTATTCACCACATCTTCCCATATATTTGCAATTTTTTTTCCCGGCACTTGTATTTATTATGACCATTTTTTCCAAGAGAAGAAAACTCATTAAAACAAGTGTCAGGAACAGTGAAATCAGTTAGGCACAAAGTTCCCCTTAAGTCATTCCAAACACACTGTTTGTTGTTACTACAAGTTAAGTAAAACAGTTTCAGATAGCAGTAGGATTTTAGGGTTGACTTCGACCTCTTTCAGTTACACAAGCAGATTATATATTGTTCATCCAGTTATTGACAAACAGGTTATTTGGTCAACACCAATGGAAGAGAAGAAATTTAACAGAAGGAACATAATAATAGAAAACTAGCTGAGCTCTGGGTGTGGCATGCAGGACTTAGCTTCCTCCTGACTCAATACTTGGAAAGACATTTTAACTAGGAACCATCCTTCCTTTTGATTTTACTTGTTTGGTATCATTCTAAGCAAGTTTGACTAAGTCTGTAGGTCATTTTCAAACAGTAGCTGTACAGAGACTGTCACGTGAAGTTTTGTGTGTTACTTGATCTATGAAAAGGTTCTATTTTACCCTTAACACAGATACCTAAATATCAGAGGTCATGATCAAGTAGATGTTTTTTCCCCAGCTTTCATTGCTCCGAGTGAGGCAAGACAAAATATGTTTCCCTTGACTTAAGTGTTAGAAAGCAATGAAAGAAGTTATTTCTCAGTACCTAACCCTGTAGCAATGAAAAAGTACCAGCATACTTCTTTAGCTGATGAGTGGCTCTGGATGTTCTATCTGCTTTGGGATCCTATGAACTGTAAGCCACTAAATATCTACATTTCTAATTTCTCTACACTTTCTATGAATGTTTCTAGACTAAATTGAGAAAAATAGAGCTATAAAAAGAAAACCTTTCAATTAGCTTATGAAAAAGTTCTTGAGAGATACTTTTAACCTTTGCAATCACTCAAAACAGGCGTGAATTCCCTTTGTAAATTCTTGTCATTGACTTCACACAAACAAAAATGCATTATTTCTAGTCTCAACTATTGAAATTACAACGGAGATCGATGTGAAGAAAAATTGGACAAGAAAAATATTAATTATGTTTTATTTGATGAAGTCTTTGAATAAAAGTTCTTATGTCAACAAATGTGAACTATATTTACGGCCCTGTTGGAGATTTCACCAGTTCAATGGCCAAAGGTATCAATCTTAACCACAAGGAAGTTACTTATTAATCAAAATGCAAACCTGTACATGATAATACTTTATTACTTTCTCAGTAACACATCTGCAGCCAGCAACCTAAAAACCTCTTTCTGGCACAGCAATGACTGACATCATTAACTAACCTCCAATTCCTTTATTTTCTCTTTAACTAATAAAGATAACCAGATTAACAAAAGTAGCTATGGTTACGATCACAAATACAGTCATATGAGGATATCTGTAATGAACCATGTCAGTCCTGAAATCAACTCATTCGCATATTTTTAACTATTCTCTCAGTTCCAACACTGCACTTGCTAATACTTTACTGGTTGCTCTCAACAAAATGTCATCACACCACTAACATTAAAGATATTGCAAATACAAGAGTTATTCAGTGGAGGCAAATGCAATCAGTCAGGGGCAGTCCTTCCTCAGAGTGTTTTCAAGTAAGGTTCTTCTTATACAGGTACAAAGATGAAAGTACTCTGAAAGTTATACACAACAAACACTAAACTTTCTTTGTTGCTCTAATGAGTTTATGAAACAATGTGGCCAGGCAACACAACTGACTTACAAACAGGAGACTGATGTCTTCCTGAATAAAACTATAGGTAACTGTTATAACTGCCTCTTATCGATTTGAAACAAAACAAAACAAGAAAAATACGAATCCAATTCCACCAGAAAGCCATGGTGACACACAAAAAAACTCGCATGCAAAGCTAGGAATGCAAAGGAGATATTACATGAGCTAACATTAACCATACTAGCAGGCTTTTGACTTGCTGCTATTATTTCCTTCAAATTTGTACTTCCTCTTTCATTTAAAGACAGAGCTGAAACTTCTGGTTGGTGACATACTCATATGTTATATAATGAAGATGAGGAGTTTTGACTATTTGTGTTTATTAAGAACAATTGGTTTTCAAATTACTTCAAGCTTACATTATATTCTTGTTTCTTTTTCAGTCCATGCAACAATAAAACTACAAGCCAGAACGAAATGAATGTTAAAAAGAAACACTTTTTAAAAATGTAATGCTTTCTTAGAACAATCTTGCTCATTCACATGAAATAATACACTAGTGTTTTGAAATTAACAAAATACCTGAAAAGATTTTGTCTATCTACAGCAAAATTGTTGCCAAAAAGGCATAATTTCCTCACTGTCTGAAGCAATTCCTTCTATCAAGCTAAACATTTTGAGTGTCCTGCTGCCAGTGACGAAGTTGACATAGTGAAAAAACAAGATGCAAATACTTAGAACTATGACAGCAGAATAGCAGGGAAAGTTTTCAAGTCTGTAGTATCCATCATGGGGAGGTGGATTCCATTGCCTAACTTGTTACTTCTCAGTTTCTATAACCAAAGGTATGAATTTTTTATTTGTACCCTCATAGGTGCAATGAGGATAATATGGTCACTAAGGAGTTCCACTCCAGGCTTTAACTGTGAGTACCAAGCAAAGATGAAAAAATAAGTTTGCTCAGAAAACACAGAATTCTTGTCAGACGGGAAGCAGTATAAACAATCCATTTACTTTAACAATGGAATTGTTCATTACTAAAGAGAATGTAATTACAACATTGAGCAGATAGTGTTTGGGGCTCTTTTCTCCTCTTTCAGGACACATTTGTACCACATTAATGTCTGAGACAGTGAATTAGACACATTGAAAACAAGTGGTTTCACTGCTCCCACAGATTGCAGCCAAGTTCCTTCCTTCTCACTGCTGAAAGTTTATCCTCTAATAAATAATTCCCAAGACATCTTGCAATAGGAAGAATTCATGAATGAATGCATTAATAAATGTTTCCTATTGCAGAGCTCCCTGGGATTTCTTGTAATACCTGCAAGGAGTTTACAGACCCTCATTAGTTACATTAAAAAAAGGAAATTTGCTACTTCTGAACACACTATTTTGCCCTGTTTCAAAACATCATAGCAGACAACTAAATGCTGGCATGAAACAAAGCCAATGACCCGTTATGTACTTACCATGTACCACATGCTTGGCCACTTGGGATCATTGAAATAAGTGGATTGGGTACCTCCAGGTTTATAATCCCTCTTTATCCTTCTTTTAACCACCTGCTGTTGTATCCACTCCACCTGCCAACCAGGAAAACATTTGGTAAGTGTTAGGGTTTCATAGAGATTATCAAGAAATGTGTGAAATCTTGGGAAGTTTCCCATTACCATACTCAAAGACATATTTCATGTTAAGGAGTTCATTTTGGCAGTCGAAACGCACAGCTCACCTTGGCATATGGTTCACTAGGGAATAAGCCCAATTCTGTTAGTGCTACAAATCTCCCTGAACAACTACTTATATCTCCTGCTAGAAGAATTTCATTTGCGATCATCTTTTGAATGCTGTTTTTTTTTTTTCATTATTAGAATTGAACTTTTTTTCGAATTTGTAAAACTAGTTTTATAAAGTGTAACAGTAGGTCACAAGCAGAAATAAATTATACTTCTGACTGTTCTTTGTTTTAAGTCTGTTTCTGAGAACAAAAGCTTTCAGTAAAATATTAAAATATTCTGCTTAACCAATATCTAAATCATCTTCACTGCTTGGAGTGAATACAACAGAATTAAAATATGTATTTTAGTAGAGTAACTCTGCGTCAAGATTCTCTCTGCCAGGTGCTCCAGAACATAATTTAGTGCAAAGTACTAGTACAGGGAGAAAAAGACCGATATTGAGCAAAAGGTCAAATTATAACAACATCAAAAAGAACTTGAAACATCAAAGTTAAGGGTTAAAAGCAGAGTTCTTAAAATCAGATTATTTTCCGTCAGATACCTCTTCGTAGATTCACAACACACTCAGAAAGAGCAAGACTGAAAGTGACATCAGCCTTAGAGCAGACAGGACTGCAGGCATTTTGGCATTGGCTAGTCTAAGTGGGAGCTAGTTTCTATGAATGTGAACAGCATAACTATCCACATAGAAAGAGATTATATTTACACATCTATCTCACTTAAACTTCATATTTTTCCTGAATTGTTTCATGGGATATAACTATAAAAATTGAATTCACCTCTTCCCAAGCAAGACAGCTATTTCCTCTTAGCAGCCAACTCTTCACCTTTTATTTCTGCTGTTCATGAATATCTGCGTATGCACACACACACACATATATACAGAATAAGTTTACTTTCAGGTCACATGTTTCTCTTTGTCACTTGTCAGAGACAGTATTGACATTTTTCCATGGCAGGATAATTTCTACTGTATCTGCAATTCAGCTTCGAATCATGAGGTCCTTAGAGAGACTTGTCCACTGACATCGGTGGAAGTTCTGCTTGAGATCCATACTACCTCTACCTTTACCATTGCTACTACATGGTTTCCATGGTTTCTTTTAGAAAATGGAATTGTGTTTTTCCCTTTCTTAAGAATCAACTTCAGGGTTAAGAGTATTCTACTAGTGAAGAAATTGTCTGGTTTAAGAAGACAAGACTATGAGGTAATGTTCATGCAGAAATCCATTTCTCTGTTCTTCTATTAACCACTGTAAATCCTTTTCAGCTTCAGAGAAAATTGAGGTATTTGACAGAGTGCCTTTTCCTCATGATTACACTGCTCCTCGTCCGGACCAAGCTGCAATCCATCTTGGTAGACACCCTCTTCATGATCTGACAGCTGGCTGCCCTTCAGATCTTATGAGATCCAGAGATCCCATCAAGTGGACACCCACTCAGCCTTCTGTATGTCATGCAGTGGACTCTGGAGGGAATGTGAGATGTAGAGTGTATCTGGCCAGAGGCAACAAGAGGGAGAGCCAAAAGACTGAAGAGGCTGCTCTAAAGTGTGATCAACATCCCTCTTAAATGGATCTCTCCTCCATGACAAAGACTGATTTATAATTAACATTTAATGAACCCTATCTCCTTGTCACCTCCTGCCAATATATGGTCTCTTTTTCAGACCCTCAGAACAGCTTTTTTTTCTCCCATCACCCTTTTAATCCCTTGCCGGTGGCCCAGCCCTCCCATCACATCTGAAGCCGGATGAAAGGCTGTATACCACTTGATTCCTGACTCAGTAGCTGCTTGGATTGCCTCAAACCATGGACCACAATTCCACCAATTTATGCTAGTATTTAGCAACCAATAACAAAAAAGATTCAATGTGTCTGAACAACCAAATATGATTTTCAAGGCTTATACAGTTCCACCTTCTAAATCTTATCATGAAATATATGTAAGAAGGAGAGGGGTTTTCATCACAAGACAAACTGCAAAACTCTTTAGCAGTAACTGTGAAAATATGTTCTCTCCATTTATTTACTCCCTATTCAGCTGCAAATATCTACTGATTGTTAAAAAGATAAACAGTAGAGGCATCATAGTACTTGCTGAGAGTGAACATCCATACACTTATGCCTCAAAAAACCCCCAACAATTAATTCATTCTCTCTTTTCCTGTTATGCCAGATGACATTACTGAGAACATTTATCAGACAGCCCTTTAGTTTAAACAATCACAAATATTGTCTCAGTGTGCCATTCCAGTTAATATGAACAATAATAAGACAAATAAACAATTCTGTATATGCATATACATAAATATTTTTGTACAAGCATGTGTTTTTACAGGAGCTTGGATCATCTGATTTAATATTCAATAATATGCAATCCAGCATAGCTGATGGTTAAGATTTTAGTGACGTACAGATAGATATATACCACCTTTTAACAAAAAAAATGAAGTAACTGTTCTACAGATTGTGTATTTGTCAGAGAGCCTGCCCCTAAAACATGCTAGATGTTGCCTATAATTTCTGTTTCCTCAGCTCCCAGAAAAGTTAGGGGAAACATATGAAAGAGTAATTCTGCAGAAGGACTGTACAGCATGCACAATCAGACCCAATGCCAGAAAAAGAAATGTAACTCTTCCCATAAAGCCTGATGACAATTTCATGTACACGTAAAATTACTATAAATAAAATAGCTGTTTGGTCTCATTCAAATACAGATTTATGCAAATAAAATGTTTGCATAAGAACACATATGGGAAGATAGCACGGGCAGCTCCATAATCATAGATACGATGTACACTAGGAGGACTCACCTTAGGCACCGGCAGATATCCAATTAAATAGAAGGGGAAGAGGGAGTCAAAATGACCTTTAAGATACAGTGACTGTGTACTGTGTTGAGAGAGACAGTGCAGGATGCTAGCCAGAGTAAATCTAAGCAATACAGCAGGCTTGATCACAATCCTCGGTACAGCCTTCTCTGCAAGATTTTTATCAAACAGCTTCAGTCAGGATCTGCTTAGTAACTATTTTTATACTGAGGATGCGCTGATACACCCATCTAGGATGTAATTTAAAACATTCCAGGAAACCCATTTTCTCATTTGACAAGTCAGTGCATAAAGCTTAGTTTATAGAAAATATCACTGCTACAGAAATAGAACACTCTACTGAATACTAAGGCTAGTTTATTTTCTTTTAAAACTGAAGAGAAAAACTTGCCAGTAGTCTTTAGTCTAAGTTACACTATACAATTACTGGGATATATCAATGAAGACTAGGTCAAGACTCAGCAGTTATTTTAGTATTTCCTTTGAGTATTTTATGGGTATTCATGCACGTGTCACTGTCAAATGCCTGGTAAATCTTGGATTTGTTTGATTCAGTATGAAAAGAGCTCATTTGTATAAAAATATTTTCTTTTAAGAAGTTTCTACACTTCCTAAACTATAGTCCTTGAAGGAAAATCTCTGAAGTAATTGATTATACAGATTCCCATCTCTTGCCAAAAGGAGACTCTATGCGAACAATGAGGTGCATTTTAACATTTCCATAAAGTCACACTTGCTGAGGGGGAACAGTGCACATTTTCCCATTGACTTCAGCTTTGAAAGTTCCATTTCCTGAATGTCTAGAAATCAAAGCCAAGCCAGATTGGAGACCAAACCATTCCAAAAAAAAAAAAAAAAAAAAAAAAAAAAAAAAAAAAAAAATCATCATTTCCAGTCTCCTCACTCATAGGCTTGTTCTATACACAACACAGCTCTTCTTCACAAACCTGCATGAAACAACGCTATGGAATAAAAGTTGCTCCGAGCTTATTCTAGTACATCATGCTTTCATTCTCTGTAGGCATAAAGAATATAAAGAAATGTTATCTCTACGTGAAACAGAACTGCTTTCTATAACCTTCGTTCTCATTTATTTAACAGAACTCATGAAAAAGCAGCCCCGTGTATGTATGCAACAGTAAGAACTCTACTGCAATAAATTGTGAAAAAAACTTTGAAAAACAAATGGGAAAACTTAAAAAGCTGAAAAAAAGAAAAATCCACCTATTATCAAATCAGGGTGTTTTTTAAAATACAAACACGAGATAACCTTGTGAAACAGCACTTACTTCGTTTTTCAAATATGTCATGAGGAGGTCTGCTTGAATAAATATTTTCAAATTGATTAAAAATGTGTCAAGTTAAGCATGTGAAAATGTTACCATTAAAAAGAAGGTATGAAAGCAAGTTGGAGGCATATACCTTTCCATTTTGAGGAAAGAATGCACAGGGAAGGAACACCCTAACTCTGAGTAATGTATGCATTTCACATCAAAATCTATTATTTTTATGTTGCAGAACAAAAAAAAAAAAAAAAAAAAGATGTGAGTATTCAGTTTATGAAAAGGAATTACTTAAGGTACCACTCTCAAACATAATCACAGCATCATTCACTTCAGTCTGTCCTGCACCTCTAGGAAATTACAAATTCCTGCTCAGCTAAAATGAAAGCAAGTGTCAGATGAACATTATAAAGAGAAAGAAAGGACAGAAAACTCAGAGCACATGGAAAGTATCACCAAGCTAGCAGTGAATCTGCATGGAGTCAGGCTGAATGAGCAAAAGGGGCAACATTAAACCATGCGACAACCTGCTCTCTGTTGGGATGGCTTCACACTGCACCTGCTGCACCTCAGCCTTCACTCCTAAACACTGAGTGCTGACGTTTATGTGAGACCCAGGCTGAAGGAAAGGACAGGAGAGAGGGTGGTACTTCCAGAGAAAGAAACCAAGACAGTGCCTGGCCCATTGTGGGATATAAAAGAAAAATGGTTCTGACTGCTTATGGTAGCAGAAACAGTCAGTTATGAGTTGTTACCATCATCAAACTTTCTGTGACAGGCTCTACTTAACACACAATCTGACAACACTCTCCACTTGTATTTCACATTCTTATGAAAACAAAAAGTAAAAAAATTCAGGACTTAAGGAGTGTAGGAGGATATGCCAATCTCCAAGTAACACAACCTGGCTGTGGAAGAGCTGAGACTGAAGCCATCACTCAGCAATGCAGGAGGGCTGGGGAGGCCACTGGCATACCTCCCGTTGCTGACAGGCAGCCACAGAAGTGAGACTCCTAAAGCTGGATTGCTCCGCTTAAGAGGAATTGCATGTTTTTTAAATAATTGAACAGTAGGCTGTTTTCCTAACCTATCAGTATGCTCTGACTCATAGTAGCAGCAGTCAATTTGCACATAAAAATAGATGAAGACAGTTGGATAAAGAAGCTGTTGACACAGGTCAAGAGCTTGGAAAATTATTGCGGATGCCATTTCACAAACTGCAGGGGTCTAAAGTTGGATAAAAAGTCAATGAATCCAGCAGTGCTAAGTGATGCATTCTCGCTGATTGACCATGTTCTTCTTCAGCAAGGGTCAAAGACAATCCACGATCAAAGCAGTTGTCATAATTATGCTACACGTAATCTGAATAAAAGCAACATATAAAAAAAAAAGATTTTAAGACAGGCTAAGTAGAGAAAGAAAAGCAGAAAAGGAAAGAAGGCTGCAGAGAACGCTTGAAATTACTACTTTTGCCCAAAGAAACACGTCTTGCACAACTGCAGAGAAAGCTACAGCAGCCCGACCTATGGAACAAAGCTGAAATTCAGTGCATATTTTTCCATCTCATGACCACAGAAAAGCCAGCAGCCCTGATATGAATTAAGTTGTTTCTACCTACTCTGCTACACAAAAGTAACCCACTACAGCACTCAGGCATACTTCCACATACTTGAGGTACCCCTATCCACAGCTGTGCTTGCAAACAGATCTGAAACTCCATCTGTCTTTCCTTCTTACCCTCTCCATCTCCAGATCTCACAACTCTTCACAAGCATCAACACAATTCCGCCTCCAGCTGCGTGTGGCAGTGAAGTCTCTTGCATTAAGAGCAAGACTTGGGAGGAGTAAATAGGAAAGGAACACAAGAAAAAAAGTCCACAGCCCAGGCAGGGGCAGCAATACACCTTCCCTGTCTCACGAGAGTTCATTGCCAGTTTATTATGCTAGGAAAGGCAGGCACCACACTGAAATTCTGAAGGAGTTCAGAATGTCCACTGCCAGCCACGATGTATATCCTACTGGAAAGGCAGGAAAAAATTTTGCTGTACCAGCTTGAAAGTAACTCTCTTGTTTATACAGTGCACTTTAATATTTGCCACCTTGGTTCACACAGTTCCCCTCATAACAACTCATGAATTACATGGAAACACAATTTTTAAAAACAAAGCAAAACCTCTATAACTGGTATCTTCTTACCTTGTCATATATAATGTAAGTATATCTGGTCTTGGGACAGTATAATAATCTGGAATTCCAATGACTGTGAGAATTACTACTAACATCACTCCGAATGCAAACTGACATATCACGACTTCATCTAGCCTAGGTCTACAGTCACAACTTCTTAATAAAAGGCTGATACTAAATGCTGCATCTACAAGAGAATAAAACTTTAAACTCTCTAAACTTAGTTAGCTTTGGAGTCTAATATTTTGCAGTTGATATATCTTGAGGCTTATGCTTGTATTACTGTTATGACAATGATGTATATAAATAAAAAACGGTAGAAATTTCTGATGGATTTTTCCTTCTCTCAGAGTAGTCCTTGCAACTCTTACCACAAATGATGAACTTCAGACATCTGTACATGCTAATTTCAGTTGTCCCTAAGTAACTTACAAAATGAATTCTTAGGAATACAAACTTGGGTCAAATATACCAGAGCAATTCCAAAGGTGCAAATCAGTCCACAGTTTGCTGTGGCTTCTACCACCATAGGTATCCACTTCAAGTTACCAAATACAGTGAGAATTGCTGAGGTAGTAAAAGTATTTCAGAATTAAGTGGTATGTAATATACAAAAGTGTTCTACCAGTCTCAACCAAAGCAAACACAGGATGCTATTCCAGAGTAGTCTCCTCACTAGCCAAAATCTCCTTGAAATCATCCCTATACAGTAGTGCTTCTCTCTACAAAAGGAAAAGCTATCATCTACTATTCAGTTTATTTCCTGTACGTCAGCTCAGCATCTTTGCCCACATAGAATGCTTCGACACATGTCCTCTATGGAAAATCTCCATCACAAAGCATATAGTAAATACCAAGCCAAGCAGTTTTTTGTTCTGAGAGTACTCTAAGCCACATGAAAAGCTGATTATATTTGTAGGTTTTCTATTGTCTTGGTATTGCTACTGTAAGTATATTCTTTATCATAAGAAAAGCATCTTTTATTAGTTTTTTTTTTTTTTCTTGAACCCACCCTATTCCTAATGTGTAATAAAAAGTGTATGTTTAGAATTCAAAATTGGGTCAAAAGTATTTAACTCTTAGTTAAGTTAATCTTAGTTTCAGAGTTGCAAAATATTAAAGATAATTGGGTTTTGTTCTTTATGGAAATATCAGTGACATATCTACATATTTCATACCACGTCAAAAGCTCTTTGGCATTTCAGATGCCTTTGTGGCACAACTTGAAGACTTCTGCTACTTCTTTCATGGCCAGCCTCTGTATGTATGTCCTCTTATCCATCTCTTCCAATCAGGAGAGAAGAGTCTTTAACATCATCTCTCCAGCATAAAGCATGTAAAGCAAAAAAAAAAAAGAAAAAAAAAAAAAAAAAGA